>NC_056767.1:29973091-30299709 GCF_018687715.1 Carya illinoinensis
AACGGGCCTTTTATCCCTTCCTATTAAACTTCCAGGTACGGCTTTTAGTCGTGCAATTAGACAAGGCAAGCTCCTCCTTGAGGAGATCCTTGGCATCATTAGAGAGAGAAAGATGGAATTGTTAGAGACGAAAGGGCCAGCAAAAGAAGACATGTTGACTCGATTGCTCCTAATAATAGATGAGAATGGGCAAGGAATGAACGAGAAGTCGATCGCTTGTCAGATTGCAGGTATGCTCATCGGCAGCTACGATACAACAAGTTCAACAATTACATCCGTACTGAGATATCTTGTAGAGTTTCCGCATGTCTACAACGAGGTCTTAAAAGGTAACATTAATCTTGACATGATCTCGATCTGATGCATATTGCGAGCCCAAGTAGTCATTCCTATTTTTATGAAGCTAGCCCTTCAAACATAACAAATTAAAAATCTATACTACTTGCAATACACCGATGAACCCACCAGATCCCAGGAACAAATTAATAAGAAAATCAACAAGCTGGAGATCATACTCCGTGTACGGAGAGATAAAACTATTTGACTTTAAGCTCAATATCCCACGAAGGGTTTTCTCTCACAAGAATTCTAAAAATTTGCTGCAGTCCTTAAAAAAATCATGGATTACCATAATGCTTATATAGGTCAGGTTAAAATCGATTAATTAAGATTTAGAAATAACTCGATGCTAGTTGTTGGGCCTTTTTGTGTGAAGTCTGATTTTGTTTTGTGGTGGCCTAAATGATGACCTGACCCGATAAAGATATTGTTGATGCCGTGTTTTGTAGCCTGGACAACTCAACAATTCCTACCTTTGACCTGCAAGACCCAAGGAGATGAGCGCTCGGGGTGGTAAGAAACACATCCGATACTTAAGTCAAAATTATCTCTTTATTTTAGAATGGAAGGAGAAAGTGTTTAGAAAGCTCTACCTGCATGTTTATATATCCAGTCATGGTGGTCCCCACCCCTGCCAGCAAATCTTGCAATGGATATGGGACACTGTATGTACTGGTGGCAGGTTTCCCCATGTCATGTTAGTCGTCACCATGCTGTATTATGTGTGGGCCTACAGTCTGTCCCTTGCGATAGGAAAGGGGTAAGAGGCGTGTGCACTATCTCGACCGCAGAGAAGAACGAACGTCTGGCTCTGTCGTTGTGTATTAGTTTCCTAGATCATTTAATGTGGCGTGCTTATTGTCCAGTGGTGTAGGCAATGGTCTAAGCAAGTGACGTGACCAATCACCATATATAACGAACCTTCTCGGGCTCAGCCCAGTTCTCTTTCCTTCATTGGTTTTGTATTGGACTATCTACTGGCTGGTTTGGGCCCTGAAGGGAACCAAACTCCACGCGGCCCAAGTGGGAAAGTAAATCCCTTTTCTCATATCTATTACAATTTTATGGTGGTTTCTAAATAAGGCTTGGGCCATTTAGCAGGGAGGCTTGGGCTAATAGAGTTTTTTGACCCTTGATCCAACTCGACTCGCTTATTAGGATTTTCTAGTATATTGTACAATATTAAATGGCCACTGCGTTGTTTCTTTGATTGCCATCTAAAATAAAATCCTCTACTCGTTTCATAGACATAGATATATTGTTCAACCACTTATAAAACCTTGTGCATGTGGTGTGTTAATTATTCCACTCTTATTTTTCTTTTCTTCTCTTATCATTCCTAACACTAGTTCACATGACAAAGTCTCACGCATGCCAAGTAAAAGTATTGCACAACTTTTTGCTTGAACAGATGCCGCATGTAGAAGTGTGGTGCAAACTTTCTAGATGAGGTTCACTTGATGAGCCAATGTTCAACAAATATCGAACGAACTTTTAGAATGAATCTTGATCGAGTGTGAGTGGTTTGGAACTTTAGTGAAATTACTATTACATGACTTTTTGTTGGAAGTTTGAATCAGACTCAACCCAAATCAATTAAAACTCAATTGGACTCAGTTTTATTATTAGAAAATGCTAGCACATGATTAAGTTTTGTACTAACGCATATAAAAGTGGTTTGTTTGTATAACAGAGCAAGTGGAGATAGCAAAGTCCAAAGGTCCAGATGAGTTGTTGAGTTGGAATGACATTCAAAAGATGAAGTATACTTGGAATGTGGCATGTGAAGCAATGAGGTTATCACCACCTAGTCAAGGAGCTTTCAGAGAAGTCACGACTGAACTCATCTACTTAGGAGTTACAATTCCAAAAGGATGGAAGGTATATATGTAAGACTCTCTTTGCATATAAAAGCCAATCGGGGACATGATATAATTGTGATGCATGTTGATTTATGTTTATCTCAACTTATTGTTCTTATACTAGGCCTACTGGACAGTAGCTTCAACACACAAAAATCCCAAATATTTTCCAGATCCAGAAAAGTTTGATCCTTCAAGATTTGAAGGAAGTGGACCTGCACCATACACTTTTGTACCATTTGGAGGAGGACCTCGAATGTGTCCTGGGAAGGAATATGCACGATTAGAGATACTCACTTTCATTCATAATGTGGTAACTAAATTCAAATGGGAGAAAGTAAATCCCAACGAAAAGATTTTATTCAATCTAGCACCAACTCCACAGAATGGTTTCCCGATTCACCTTGAACCTCTCAAGAAGAATTAATATAAAAAAATTGTTGACTCATTCATCATGTATTTTTGAAAACTCATAAGCTACTTATATTTGTTTCTGTTAAGAGTATACCTTAAGCGAGAATTTATGATCTATTGATATCCTAGCTACTTAATAATTAGGTATTTATCGTTTTATAAATTCTATATCATGAATTTGGAAAATATATGCAAAGAAGTATTGTGTATTAAAGTGGAGGAGTCATTTATATTTATATCTGTCTTAAATATTCTTCCATAAATCAAAGTATTTTGGAGAGAATCTAGCTGTATTATTTTCTACTTTCACATATAATATTCTATTCAATTAAATATAATGAGGCAAAAAAAAAAAAAAAAAAAAACCCAATGCTTGTTTTGGAGAGGTTACCTAGAGGCGATGCGAGATCGGCATGGTCATCTTCTGGAAGCCCATGTGGTGGTGCCGAATCATGAGGTTGCAATGTTGGCAAGGGCAAACACACGAGTTCAGAAGGGAAAGAGATGAAAATGTTAGGGCACGCAGGCGATGCGTGAGAATGAGGGACGGGCTGGGTTGATGTTTGGATTATCACGGGCTGAAGTGGAGTTTGGGCTTTTGAGGTCCAAACAAAGATAAGCATTTTGGGTTTGGGTATAGCCAATAAAGAGACAAGGAGTGGATTTGGACTGTATTTTGTGGGTGTTGTAAGGCCTTGTAAGAGAATAACAGAGAGATCCAAACCTTTTAAGTTTTAAATAATTTGGTTTTTGGCCAAATAGGATCTCAAATGGCAATTTATTATTTAGGAGAGGAGTTGGTTGCTGATTGATGAGATACGTGGCAATCGAAAGGCATGGGGCCAATAGGAGAGAGGTAAGGAAGCATCAGAAAGTAATGTAAGACCAATTTCAATAAGATGATGATGACGACATTTTGAAACACCATTTTGTTGTGGTGTATGAGGGGTAATTGTGTAGTAACTAATGCCATGAAGAGCCAAAAAGGGTTTGAGAGTGATGAATTCACCACCATTGTCAGAGTAAAATGTTTTGATTTTGGCTTGAAAATAGGTTTCAACAAATTTTTTGAATTGGGAAAAAATAGTTGACACACCTGATTTTGTAGCCATGGGGTAAAACCACATGTATTTCGTGTAGTGATCCACAAAAATGAGATAATAGCGTGAACCATTGAGACCAGTAGAATGTGCAGGCCCCCAAATAATTTCAAGGGGACCATTACTTGGAATACTAATGATACTAAACGGTTGTTTATGAGCTTTATTGATAGAACAAGAGCTACATAGCATGGACAATTTATTCGTGGTGGTAGGAAGAGAAAAAGTGGTAAAAAGATTTTGAACAACTTTGTAGGAGGGATGTCCAAGATGCTTGTGTCACCCGTCAAGTGATGTTCATTCATGCACATTCGCAACCATTTTGGAATGATTTCCCACTAGTGATTCCGAAAAGATGTAGACGCCGTTCTCACATAAACTTCTTTGTAGGATTGCACCTGTGGTCGGTTCCTTCACAAGAAAATATGAGGGGAGAAATTCAACATAGACATTCTTTTGAGTGGTAAAATGATGAATTGAAATCAAGTTTTTTTTAAGAGTAGGAACACAAAGTGTATTATACAAAATAAATGTTCATTTGTGTGAGTGTATAGCTAAAGAACCAACATGTGAAACAGCCAAACTTGAACCATCACCCAGAACCACTTCATCAATGCCATCATATTTAGAATGAATAGACAGATTTTGAAGATCACCAGTGATAGGATGTGAGGCAGTGGAATCTAGAAGCCATTTTTGCTCTTTTGTTGTTGAAGTGGTTGCACTGTTTGCTGTGATTTGATTGGGTTGCAGCTGAGGACAATTTTTGACCGTATGACCCAACTCATCACAGAACTGACATTTGGGCTTGTATGGCCGTTGGTTATTATCGGGCCGACTAGACCCATTTGAGTGGCGTCCATCTCGGTTTTCATTTCGGGCTTGACCTTGCCCAAATTGAGATTATGGCCCAGAATGCTTGTTGAAGTTCCTTTGTTGGCCTCTCGAAGAACCAGACTTTCTGGTTGTGTAGTTTGCAGCAGCGACCAACTGCTGAGTTGCAGTTTCAAGACGGCACAAGTAGTTCTCATGGCCAACGAGTAGGTCGTGAAGCTCCTCAAAAGCAAGGGACCTTTCCCTTGCTCTAATCGGCGCGAAAATCTCGTGAAACTCATAACCTAAACCATTTAAAACTTAAAGGGTTAGGTCATCATCAGAGATGGGGTGGTCTATAATGGCAATCTCATCTGCCAAAGCTTTCATAGCATGCAAATAATCGGAGATGGACCGATTTCCATGCTGGATTAAGGTGAGTTCCTCTTTTAATTGCATGGCTCTTGTGCGTGATTGGCTAGCATACAAAGTGTTCAATTTTTTCCATGCCTCATGAGACGTTTTTGCATTGGCAATGAGTGGAGTGATGGTTGAGGAGGTGGAGGCAAGGATTGCACTAAGTATGAGTTTATCTTGCCTAACCCAATGGGTTTTGTGTAAGGCAGATATGGACGGGTTACTCAAAGAGGGGCATTGGGAGATGTCAGTGACATAGTCGAACAAATCATAGCCTATGAGTAAGGCTTCAAATTGAGCACACCATTGAGGAAAAGTAAAAGGAGTCAATTTATCATTGATCTAAGCAATGATATTGAGAGCAATAAGGGTGTTTTCGATGGATGAAATTGGGTGATTATTTACGTGAATTTGGGGCTATTCTGAAGAGGAAGACATTGGAGAGTTGAGAAGGATAGGCCCGTTGGAGACTGGCTCTACTGATACCATATAAGAGAATACATTACACAATTTGAATGAAAATACTCCACCTTGATTTTCATTGACTAATCAGTATGTGTATTTATACACGATCACTACATAACTATTTTAGGAAATAATTACAAAAGCTACAAGGCAAAAATCTTGGCTAGTAACTATACTATTAACATACTAGAGAAATATTCACAAGGCTTAATTTGGGGCTAGAATCATGAACTGTTGTCTTGAGCTTGATTGTGGCAATCTTCCTTAATATGGCTTTCGATTTATATTTATCTCGATCTATGGTTCTTATAGGCCTATTAGATGATATTTTTAACACACAAAAATCTTAAATATTTTCCAAATTCAAAAAAATTTGATCCTTCAAGATTTAAAGAGAATGGGCCTGCGCCATATACTTTTGTACCATTTGGAGGAGGACCTCGTGAAGCGTGCCCCGAGAAAGAATATGCACGATTAGAGATACTCACTCTCATTTATATAATGTGGTGATGAAATTTAAAAGGGAGAAAGTAAATCCGAATGAAAAGATTATATACAATCCAACACCTACTCTGGTGGATGGCCCTTTTGGTTCGCATAGAAACTTTTGGAGAGGTTTGGGGGTAGAGAAGAGAGTTTAAAATATTATTTTTAGTATTATAATTATTTTGAGATTTGAAAAGGTTGTATTGGAATTTGAAAAAATTGAATTATTTATTATATTTTATGTGAAAATTTAAAAAAATTATAAAGATAAAATAAAAATTTTAAATTTGAGATGAGAAATCTCATTTACCAAAGACAAATGTATGGTTACTGATCCATGTTTAACAAATTATATATATATAAGCTGCTTATAATAACAGCTGCATGATGTGATAGCGAATAATTAAGATACACCTTCAGCAATAATTAATTGAATGATATATTGATGATCTGCATGTAGCCCTTGGACTTTCAGTTCTTTTCGTGCATGTTTTGTATATTAATTTGAGGTATCCTACTGGTACGGACAGAGACAAGAGTAAAAGAGCCACCGTAAGTATTATTTCGAAAACAAAAATTATATGTAATCACTTTTACGTATTTTTTATACATTTTATTGATATAATTAATTTTATTATTTTTTTAATATAAAATAACTGTTCTGACTAATTACATTAATAAAATATATAAAGAGTATATAAAAAATGACTGTATATAACAAAATTTAACATGCATGCACTTGGATTTAATCCAACAAGAAAACACGATAAACTATAGTACTTAACTGCCCAAATGAACAAAGCCAAACCAATTTCTGATCCAAACTCTCATATATATTTCATTAACCATCAGATCGATTGTTAAGATTGGAGTGTATAATATAATACTTACAACTGTTAGATAATCTAAATAATTTACTTATTCCAATCAATTACCAATTTTCATATTGATTTCTTTAATTTGTATAACGTCTTTACATGCCATTCAATTGACATTCATATAGTGGTAGGCCCCACGTACGTCAATCACTACAAGATAAGTGAGTATATGCGACAAATTATTTACGAAAAAAATAATTATTTGTAATAAAAATAGACTCATTTTAATACAAGATAATTATTATTTTTGTAGCAAAGTTAATAACCAATAACAAATAAATATTTTTATTGAAAAAATTTATATTTATCATCCCTTACAATACCATACACCAATATATATAGAATTTGTCATTTTTGTCATTTTATTTAAATACATCATATGCATATTGATCTATAAATATATAGCTAGCAATCAACCCACAAATTCCACAGCTTATTAGTCATTTACTTTTTTTTTTCTAATCATTATTTATTATTTACTTGATCATTCATTGAAACGTCAAAACAACTATAATTAATTAGATCCTATGATATGATATTAAATTATTAGAAACCATTTATCATATACCAATTGTTGGAGAATCATTTCATGTCAAATTAAAAGAAAATAAGAGAATGATAATAGAAAGAGTGTTACTACTCGACCATTTTAAATGTATTGCTCAAAGTCACTACAAGAAAAATTATCTTTTGCGATTAATTTATAGCAACGAAAAGACTATTAACAACTAATTTAGTTATTAATAGTCTTTTCGTTGCTATAAATTAGTTGTAAAATGTCATTTTTTTTGTAGTGAGTTACAACTAACATATTTGTTTCTTTTTTAAAATAAATGCACCGTCCAAAGTTATTATTAGTGTATTTGTTTTTCCTTTTTTAAATATTAAAAAATACATAAATGCATTAGCGGTAACTTTAAGCAACACATTTGGAAGGGGGCAACGTGGTATTTTCTTAATAAAAATAGTAATAAATAATTTTTTGTTTTAGTGTGATACACATGTATATAGAGCGTAGATTTCCCGTATCTAAAATGTGTATATCTCCACTTTTTGGGTGTCTCTTGGGACTTTTTATGGGCCCATTACTTAATAGAGCAATTAGGAGTGTAAAAATAAATTGAAAAACTAAAAAATTGGCCTGGACTGAAATGGACCGATTGGTTCGGTTTGAAATCGGTTTCTTCATTTTAAAAACTGGTCAAAATCGATTCAGAATCAATTTTACGTCTTCCAACACTGAACTAAACCGGTTCACATATTATATATATATATATATATTTATTAATTTTTAATATTATATATAATATACTTTATATATAATTATGTAAGAAATAATATATTATAATTTATAATGTAACCTTAAACATGAATATTTATTTGATCATATATTTTAAATATAAAATATATTTTATTACCTAATAAATTTTTAATATATTTTCTTAATAAATAAATTAATAATATTAATATATTTAATATATTAAAACTAAAAAATAGAACCGAATCGATAATAATAAATTTATCAATTTAAAAAAGTAACATATGGATAATCAATTATAAAAAATATAAAATTAATACATACTAATTCAGACTTAAATTTTATCCAAAACGATATGGGATCGAATTGGATTGATTACATCTCTAAGCAAAATACTTATCTTGGGCCTACATTTCAAACAAAAGACAGTCAAAAGCCCACTATTTATAATCCAAGAAAAAAAGAAAGTCCTTAGAAAGAGAGCACGTTGCTATAAATAAAAGTGCGGGGTTAGGGCTTTCTCCAGTCCCGCTAGGGTTTCCGTCTTCAGCTTTTTCGTTTAGGCCCCGACCTCCCGCAGCGAAAATGGTGAATAAGTTCTTCGTCCAGATATCTCCCTCAACCTCTATATCTCTTATCTTTCTCGCTAATATATTTTGGTTTCTCTGTAGCCGTCGCACAAGACCTTCATGATCAAGAAGAAGCTGGCCAAGAAGATGAGGCAGAACCGACCCATTCCCCACTGGATCCGTATGCGGACCGACAACACAATCAGGTTCCGTATATCTTACCATTTTCTTTAGTTCCCTTGTTTTTTTTTTTTTTTTTTTTTTTTTTGTTGTAATTTTGAATTATGGGTAGGTAAAACTTCAATTTTTGCCTGATACGGTGTCTGCATTTTTGGTTCTGTTCAGGTACAACGCAAAGCGCAGGCACTGGCGCCGCACCAAGCTCGGGTTCTAAGGTGGATGAGCCTGGCCTATTTTAAGCATTTTAGTTTACTTAGATAGACTTCAAAAAGAACATTTTTGGATTTATCTGTTGTATAACTCCGGATGAAATTTTGATTGAGATCGGTTGTTTGATTCGGTATCTCAAGCACTGGGCAAGACTTAAATTTGATTCAATCCGATATTTTATCATGGCTCTCTTGTTTTTCCACTTTTTTTAGTGGGTTTCCGCTATTTAGTCTCAATCGTGTGAATTTCCATTTGATTATTTTGCTGATTGTGCTAATGATTTCTTTTTTGGGTTCTCTTGAGGTGGGTTGCCAAAATAAGCTTAAATTTTGGCAACCCAATTGGTGTTTAAGCATCTCTGCTTTTTATAAAAACTAAACTTATATTTAGATAGTTCTTACATCTGAAGGACAATAGGTGTTTCTGACAGGCGTATGGTTGCAAGTCTTTATGGATCTGTTCCTAGCTCTGTTGCATTTCATAGAAAAGCTAGTGCGTGTTCAGTAGTTTCTCGATACGAAGTATGGAGGAAATATAAAAGCTGATGCTGTCTGCAATTTTCAGCCTTCCCATTGCTTAGCACATAATCAGAAATGTTTGATTGGCCTCTAAATGCTTGGTTGGAGTCCTAGTAGTTTTCGGATAATTTACTTTGGAAATTCATGTAGTTAATCTTGGAGTGATCCAGGAGAGATGAAAAGAAAGGTCATGATTGATCTTTGTGACATACAGAGAGTGATTTATGGGGTGTTGATATAGTATTAAGGCGGGCCTAATCCATTGGTTATACTGCTTTGCAAGGATGAGTCAATTCTTCCTTTCCCAAGAAAAAAAAGAATGGCAGGCATGATTCATAATTTAGATTGGAAGAGAAATGATTCCTGGGATGGATGTAATAGTTATTTAGAAATTGAAGTTCTTCCAATCTCTTTTTATTTATTACCATTCATTAGTTTTGGTCTTTACGTGTTAAAAATTTTGCAAGCGGTTAATTTTAGTTAATTGGTTTTATGTTTTATCCTTCTATTTACGAGTTGTTTAACGCATGGATGCAGCCCCTTACCCATGTCGCAGCGAGAGGGGGCATGTGTCTCAACTAATTTTGGGGTGCACGTCTTCCAGGGTTTTTGAGTCAGGACGTACTTGAATGCATAACACAAAACGTTCTAAACATTATAGGCATACAACCTCAATGAAGACTAAACCAAAAGATGTTCTCTATTTATAATCAAACGTCACGCCTTGAAAAGGAGACAGAAAATAATGATCGAACATTAAGAGTGTCTCTCTCTCCGTAGTTGGCGTCCCCAATCGATACTTTCATTCTGATCCTTATTCGTATGGAGACGACAGCTTGACTCCATTGAGTTTCTAGTAACCTTAATAGGTCAAACTGTTTCAAGTTGGCTTCTTTTGATTTTCCTCTACTTAGAAAGAAAGAAAGGGTTAGGATAGGACGGATGTGGCTCGTTACTTTTTAATATATATTCACTAGGACATTTATTATGAATTTTCTGAACAGTATTTTAGAAATATAACCAAGTAAATGATGGATTATGATCTATCTTTGATCATACTCGTGTCATTAATACCAAATTATACAAGTTTGTGTATATGTATCTTTTTCAGAGTAGTTACTCTCTTTTATTTATCCTGGAGAAACACCGTATTAAAAAGAAAATGTCTGCGGGTTATAAAAATTCTCCGCCTAAATATTAACATCTACACGTACAAAACAAAAACATATTGTATTAATTAATAACGGACATTATAAGCTAACTACAACATTAATAGCTCACCAGTATACAACTGTGACTGACATGGTCTAGTTCATGATGCAAACCTCTACAAAGTACCGTCTGAGAGATAGCACAACTCTGTCCAAGGCAAAGTTAACAAACCCCACTTTCTGTCTAAGACGGAGTAGAGGATACACTCTATGGACAAACGTCCAAGTGACTGTGTTTTTTTTTTTTTTTTTCCTAAAACAAAAGACATAATAGAAATTAAAGATACATGGAAAAAAATGAATTATATCTTAGAAAAACATAGATCTACATTTTCAACCTTAGAGAAAAATTACAAACAAAGTGACTGTGATGGCGCGTAACCCTGGGAGTATGGTAATCAATCAAGTTTGAAGTAACCGGTGACCCTGGAACCAAAAAAGAGACACGTGGCAGCAAAGGAGCACCCTTAGTGATGGCGTGTGGATTTCACACCCCCACTTTAGACCGTGTGTGTGGCTCAAGTGCAATGTCATTGGGTGAAATGCTTTGCCCGTTTAAAGAATTGGTGTTTTGGGAAACCTATGGTAGGGCACATGGTGGTCGCCAAATGCCGTACTTAGCCCTGAAAAAACAACTAAAAAAAGAAAAAGGAAAGAAGAAAACTAGAGAGGAGAGGGAGGAGGGAGGTTTTGATTTTGTAGTGGTTTCTAGAGAGAATGAGGAGTCTCTCTCTCTCTAAAACTAGGGCCAGCGAGGAAGTTCTATGCATTGCGAAAACAAAGGCAACCCAAGGCATCTAATTTAGAGTCTCTCTCTAGAACTAGGGCCAGCGAGGAAGTTCTATGCATTGCGAAAACAAACGCAACCCAAGGCATCTAATTTAAACAAGTGTTGAGACAACTGTGATACAGAGACAAGTGAGTCAATATATGTATGTATAACAACTGGAGTTTAAACCAAAAATGACCGTGGAGATTGGTGAGCCACGAAAGGTCACACCAACAAAGCTGTTCCGAGGATTAATCCCAAGTGATACGCCTGATACGTAACATACAGGTCAACTTCATCGTTTAAATTTCAATCTCAATTTAGGGAACTAATTTAAAACTTTTTTTATTTTCTTATTCAAATGCATGCATAGTTTTTCCTTTTTACCAATATCATTTACATACTGTTCCTTTATGATTTTTCTATTATTTTTTTAATAATTTTTTTTATTATTATTTAATCTTATGTCTATTTAAACTCCTTTAATTCTTGTTTAATATAAAATTCTTCATTGGGATGTACGCAAAATCTAAATATAGGGAATGTACGTGTAGAGAATATGTTTGGGAGTTTTCAGGTATTTTATCTAAATATAGGGAAGAGAATGGGAATGATCGAGCTGGTAACTGCTGAGAGTGGTCTAACCCTTTATATATATATGCAACTTCCTTCCCTCGCTTTTACCTCTTCAACGTTCATTATAAGGCAAATGCTCCCATTGAACCTTAGTTGTTACTCGTCTCTCTTGCAACAAGTCTTTCTCATTCACCCTGTTTCTGTCAGATCTCTTGCTTTTCTCCTTTCTCTATCTTTCTCTCCCTCCCAACTCTTTGTTTGGTTGGAGCACGAGGAGGCTATGTCTCTCTAGAGAAAGTAGAGAGCAGGGATACTTCCTTGAAAAGAAAATAAGAAAGGAGGGATCACCATCGAGATCTTTCTTGAACAACCAATAGTGATCTTCTTGGTTCTTTAGCTAGCTTTCACAATGGCCTCCGGAAACATCTCCTTGGAAGATGTGAAGAACGAGAACGTTGATCTTGTAAGCAAAATAATCTTTTCTTCTCTCATTACTATTGGTCTTTTCCTTTGAATATGGTCGATCTCTTTTTGGTTGGATATTGTTTCATGTATGAATAATGAAAAACTCTGTCGCTTAAATGTGTCAAATGAATGGTTTTTGTTTTTAATGTTTTATCAGCCACCGACAGTTTTCATACATTCGAACGTGTAAATTTTTTGTTGCTCATCAATGGTTCTATTAGCTTTTTTTTTTTTTTTTCCCTCTCTACTTTTACGTTCTTTTTTATTTTTATGAAAAGACTTTTGGACGAGATGAACTTGGAAAATTTGGGAGAATATGTTAATGTTTTTTAAGTTAATGATATTAATAAGTTGTTAATTTCATGGATTTTGTGTGTGTGTGTAGGAGCGAATCCCGGTTGAAGAAGTTTTCGAGCAGCTAAAATGTACAAGAGAGGGTTTGACAACAGAAGAAGGCCAGAAGAGGGTCCAAATCTTTGGCCCAAACAAGCTTGAAGAGAAAAAAGAGAGTAAGCTTCTCAAGTTCTTAGGCTTCATGTGGAACCCCCTATCATGGGTCATGGAGTCTGCTGCTATCATGGCCATAGCTTTGGCCAATGGAGGGGTAATACTCACGAATCTCTCTCTCTCTCTCTCTCTCTCTCTCTCTCTCTCTCTCTCTCTCTCATAATCATGGACAATACTTTGAACAATTCAGGGAAAGCCACCGGATTGGCAAGACTTTGTTGGTATTGTTGTGTTGCTTATTATCAACTCAACTATCAGCTTCATTGAAGAAAACAATGCAGGAAATGCCGCAGCTGCTCTTATGGCAGGCCTTGCTCCCAAAACCAAGGTACATATACATGTTCATCCATAGATATACATCCCCACTACTTGCTGCTTCATTTAATGTTAAGATGATATGGAAACGATTCTTTTGTGTTTATTTACAAACTACTCAATTTATAGGTGTTGAGAGATGGAATGTGGACTGAGCAAGATGCAGCAATGCTAGTACCAGGAGATCTTATTAGCATCAAGTTGGGAGATATCGTCCCAGCTGATGCCCGTCTCTTGGAGGGTGATCCGCTCAAAATAGACCAGTCTTCTCTAACTGGTGAATCCCTACCGGTAACCAAGAACCCAGGAGATGAGGTTTTCTCAGGTTCTACCTGCAAACAAGGTGAGATTGAGGCTATTGTTATTGCCACCGGCGTCCATACCTTCTTTGGCAAGGCCGCCCACCTTGTGGACAGCACCAACCAAGTTGGTCACTTCCAAAAGGTATACTAGCTAATAGTAATGCACAAATAATTTTTGAAATATTTTTCTTTTTTAGTTGATATTTTGGGTGTTTGTTTATTTGATCAGGTGTTGACAGCCATTGGTAATTTCTGTATTTGCTCCATTGCGGTCGGCATGGTGATTGAGATTGTAGTGATATACTTGATCCAACACAGGCCATACAGAGAGGGTATTGACAACCTGTTGGTGCTACTCATTGGAGGGATTCCAATTGCCATGCCAACAGTCTTGTCCGTGACCATGGCTATTGGGTCTCATCGCCTGTCACAACAAGGTGCCATCACTAAGAGGATGACGGCCATTGAGGAGATGGCAGGGATGGATGTCCTCTGCAGTGACAAGACAGGGACTCTCACTCTCAACAAGCTCACTGTTGACAAGAGCCTGATTGAGGTTAGTGACTTGAAAAGGCCGAAAAGTATCATTTACCAATTGAAGGAATAGTATTCGACATGCTTTAATCGTATTGCTTAACATTGGTATGTTTCTAACCACAGGTGTTTCCAAAAGACGTAGATAAGGATACTTTAGTCTTACTTGCAGCTAGGGCTTCCAGGGTTGAAAACCAAGATGCCATTGATGCTTCGATTGTTGGGATGTTGGGCGACCCTAAGGAGGTACAAGATTCTATCCTCATTTTGGCGGATGTATTTGATGCTGATTTAATTCCTATTCGTTTATATCTACCATGGGCTTTGCAGGCAAGAGCAGGAATCACTGAGGTGCATTTCTTGCCTTTCAATCCTGTGGACAAGCGCACTGCAATCACCTATATTGACCATAATGGAAAGTGGCACCGATGCAGCAAAGGTGCTCCTGAGCAAGTAAGAGAACCCCACCTTGAACCATTATAGCATTTCAATTCAAATATTCAATAAAACTCCGGTAGATTATCTATTTCTTCCAAGTTAAAGTATGATTTTTTACTACTCTACTTGTGTACCAGATTATTGAGCTTTGTGAGCTAAAAGCAGATGTGAAGAAGGAGGCACATGACGTCATTGACAATTTTGCTAATCGAGGTCTTCGTTCTTTGGGAGTTGCTCGACAGGTAGATTAATTAGAAGTATCCAACTTTTTGGATTTTGACTTGCATGAGTAAAATATCTTAGCTGAATTGAATTGGGCTATGCCCTCTCCATTTCAGACTATTCCGGAGAAGACCAAGGAGAGCGCTGGAGGTCCTTGGGAGTTCTTGGGTCTCTTGCCCCTCTTTGACCCTCCAAGGCATGATAGTGCAGAGACTATCCGCCGGGCTCTTGAGCTTGGTGTCAACGTTAAGATGATCACTGGTGACCAGCTTGCGATCGGAAAAGAGACTGGCCGAAGGCTTGGCATGGGCACCAACATGTATCCATCTTCCTCTCTTCTTGGCCAAAGCAAGGATGAGTCGATTGCCTCTATTCCTATTGATGAGCTCATTGAAAAGGCTGATGGGTTTGCCGGTGTCTTCCCTGGTAATAAAATCATTCTTTAACCTTTCTAGAGAATAATAGAGATATTTTATTGCATCCTACTATTAACCAATTCAAATTTGGGGCATACAGAGCACAAGTATGAGATTGTTAAGAAGCTTCAGGAAAGGAAGCACATTTGTGGGATGACTGGAGATGGTGTCAATGATGCCCCAGCACTCAAGAAGGCAGACATTGGTATTGCAGTGGCTGATGCTACTGATGCAGCCAGGAGTGCATCAGACATTGTCTTGACAGAGCCAGGTTTGAGTGTGATCGTGAGTGCTGTATTGACAAGCAGGGCCATCTTCCAAAGGATGAAGAACTACACAATCTATGCTGTTTCTATCACAATACGTATCGTATTGGGATTCATGCTTGTTGCTCTCATTTGGGAATTTGACTTCTCTCCTTTTATGGTTCTCATCATTGCAATCTTGAACGATGGAACTATCATGACCATATCTAAGGACAGGGTAAAGCCATCTCCTGTGCCTGACTCATGGAAGCTCAAGGAAATCTTTGCCACTGGAATTATTCTCGGGACCTACATGGCCATCATGACTGTGGTGTTTTTTCATCTAGCACATGACACTGACTTCTTCCCAGTAAGTGGATCACACTAAATTCTTTGGAGAGTGAAAAATTACTTTTATATCAATATGATTGTATATGGAAAATGGATGCTAAGAATTTAACCATTGTAGAAAACTTTTGGTGTGAGGCATATTGCTGATAGCATGGAAGAGCTTAACTCAGCCATCTACCTTCAAGTGAGCATTATTAGTCAAGCACTCATTTTTGTAACTCGATCAAGGAGCTGGTCCTTTGTTGAACGCCCTGGCTTCTTACTTGTTGCTGCCTTCATTGCAGCACAGTTGGTTAGTACTTTTATTTGTTACCGTGTGGAATCTACTCTTATCATTTTCTTGTGCATGATTACTCTATCTTGTCCTAATTTTCCCACCTGTTCAAATTAGGTGGCCACTGCCATCGCTGTGTATGCACATTGGGGCTTTGCTAGGATCCATGGCATTGGATGGGGATGGGCAGGAGCGATCTGGATCTACAGCATCATTACATATATCCCGCTTGATATCCTCAAGTTCATCATCCGTTATGGATTGGCCGGAAAGGCATGGAATAACATGCTCCAAAACAAGGTTCTTAACTACTCAACTCTATACTACTACGAAAGTCTACATATTCTGCCAATGAATAGTATTTAGTTTAGTTGTTTTTCATGATCTAGAAAATAATTGCAATTTCTTTGTTTATGTATATGATGGAAAGACTGCTTTCACAACCAAAAAGGATTATGGAAAGGGTGAGAGGGAGGCACAATGGGCAACTGCTCAACGTACACTTCATGGACTCCAACCTCCTGAACAACTTTTCAATGACAAGAGCAGCTACAGGGAATTGTCCGAGATTGCTGAGCAGGCCAAGAGACGAGCTGAAGTTTCCAGGTAATTTGCAAAACCAGCACCACTTTTAAGTCTTCCCTGAATACATACGTGAACTTGTACTTAAGAAGTCGAAACCCCCATGCCTAAACTACAAGAAACACTGTCTTAATCTACAGGCTCAGGGAGCTACACACTCTTAAGGGGCACGTTGATTCCGTTGTGAAGCTGAAAGGCCTAGACATTGAAACGATCCAACAACACTACACGGTTTAAAAACACATTGTTAAAGATTGAACAAGCCCGACTTGTTGAGGAAGTCGTGTGTGTGAGCTATAAAGGAAGATGGAGACCGATGGTGAAAGAAGCTGTTTGTGATCATCTTCTTTCTTTTTCTTTTTTCCATTCCATTTCCTATGAAAAGAAGCTATTTATGATCTTCTTTCATTTTTTTTTTTATTGATCTATTTGCCATTTCTCATCAAAGGATTTTTAGGCTCTAGGCTTACAAAATATAACAATCCAGCTTTGTAGTCAATATGAAAATATAGAAAGATTGTGGTTTTTTTTTTTTTTTTAATCTTTTTCATTTTCTTTTGGTGTTATTATACCCCCTTTATGTTGGAGAAAAATGTATTGTCCTCTGCATCTTGTGGGTATATCATCCACAAAACAAACCGTTTCCTGAAATAAGCAACAGAATATGTTGCTCCCCATAATAACCATCAATTATCTATCTATATCATGTATGATGGAATCCTAAATGGTCTATTTGAAGGCTTCAATCATGACGAGGACTCTCACAGAGTACAAATAAACCGGCTGGCCGCCCCGCCCCTTTTTTCGACCCGAACCGAAATATCTACCGGTTTATAGGCAGAATCGGAAACGGGTTATATCGTAACCGTTTCCATTTTATCGGGTAATACCCGTAACCCGTTTTCCACCCAAAATGTGCAGTGCAGCTCGCGTTGCTCGGTTCGACATTTCCATAGTTGTGAATCTGTGATTCCCTCCATCGGCGTTGCTCTGAGTCAGAAGGTCTCCCTCAAATCTACACCTGATTTTCGGAATAATCTGTAGGTATTACTCTCTTTCTCTCTCTCTCTCTCTCGTTTTGTTATTGTGATTTTCGTACGTGTATTTTCGCTTTGTTAGGATGCTTTTCTTTGAGTTATGTTTACTGCACTAGGCTATCTTGGGTCAAGATGGGATCTGGTTTTCATGGGAAGGCAGCTAACTCATTGGGTTTCATGGGTTCTGGGTTTCATGCGTTACTGACTGACTTCTATCGGGAAAGTCCTGCATTAGGAAACACTAGAATTTCCTGCATTATGGGTTTCATGGGAAAGTCCTGCATTATGACTTCAATCCGGGTTTCATGCGTTATTTCCTTTCCATCCTTTTAATCTCCTGCATATTAGTTTTCTTTTTAAATCGAAGTTACTCATTGGTGACTGCTTTTTGTTGATTGATTATTACGTCTTCGTGTTTTCTGTTATGACCCAAAATAAACTGTGTTTCATTTCTCATCATTTCCTTTCTATATGTAACTCTGTTTTCCTATTTGACCTTTCCTATTTTCCTTTTGACGTTTTGTAACCCTTAGTTATTTGCTTTTCAATATATGTTGGTTGCTGTTACGTTGTGTTGAGTTACATGGGATGGAAGGCACTTCGTATTATTCAATGCCTCAGTGTGTTTCTTCCCTTGAAGAACGCTATCAGTGAGCTCGACTGCGGTGGATATTGAAAACTGATGTAAAGAGTTGGGTGGCTGTTATACTGGTGACATTAAGTTATTAAATTGACATTACCTTGTTTCTCTGAATTTTATGCTCATCTATATGTGTTCTTTATCATTTGAAAAATACTAGAGTGTGTTAAGAAATATTGAAAGTGTACAATTATATCTTCAATCTGTGTCAAGTGCAGTGGCTCAAATCTTGACAAAACCTACTGCTACTCGTATCCAAAGGGCGTGAAAACCTTTGGATTTAGAATGGTTCTGTGAAGTTTAAGGGAACTGATATTTCAGCATTTTCTTTTAAAAATGTTTTCATACTGCTTTTACATGATGGGAACTCTAGATTTCGGACTAGAGTTTTAAATGATGTGCTATTTTTTCATTTCTAACTAGTTCAGTTTGGTTCATGAATGCTTGGGTGATTTCTATGTTGCTGGGTTGCTTTGACTAATTATGAGTTGCTGGGTTGCTTTGATTTCTGATTTGGGATTGTTTTTAATTATGAGTTGCAATAATTTGGTTGAAGACAAAAACACTAGAAAGTCCTATAAATACCAGCCTGGCATGACCTTTGAGACAATATATGAAAAATACTTTAGCTTTTCATTAATGAGTGTGAAAGAGAATCCAAACAGAAGTTAGAGGCATGACTCTTGGTAATTATCAAAAACAGTAGAAGAACATCTTAAAAAAGTCCTGCATTATGACTTCAATCTGGGTTCATGATCACTAGCCTGTAGATAATAATACCAACTGTATGAACAAATTGTAATAACCTGCTTCTAAATAACTCTATCAACTCTGAGAAGAAAAAAAATAGGCTTCCTTTCATTTTCACCCTTTTGAATGTTTTCATAGGCAGATTCATTTTGGTAGTCATATCTTATTTTTCTGGTCAAAATAATCAAATAAAGAAAGGCTTCAGGTTCAAGATTTAGCTTGGATTGTGTCCATGAATTACAATAATAGATTATATATGGTCGTTCAAATGATTATCTAGAACAATGCCAATTTGAACTTTCTGGGCAAAAGATTATAAAAGATTATATATCTAGGTTTGTCCTACTATTTATATATATATTTATATTTGATTGCAGTCAAAAGGTGCTCAAATTTGAATAAAAAAAAAAAAAAAGGGGTCGGAACTAATTCCGAATTTTCTCTTGGATCAGTATCGGGTATCGGCTAATCGGTATGCTCTTGTTATCGGGTCGGGTCGGCACACTTGTTATCGGGCCGGCAAACAGGCCTACTCACAGTAGTTCTTTCTGAGTCCCATCACTTATTTACTTGGAAGCTGTCTATGAGAGAATTGCAAAATGTTTCTGCCAACTCTTTTAGTGCTGCCAACTCTTTTAAAACTTTATAAAAGAGGCCAGCCAAGGTTAATTCATGTCAGATGAATTGCAGAAATGTACAAAAAAGGCATACAGATCTAAAAAAAGAAAAGGGAAAATTGGGATTGTTCTTGTTCATTCTATTCTATGAATGAAGTTCACAAGGATATCGAAATGGGGATGGTCAGTTGGAGGCAAAAATGCTCTGAAAAGGAGGCATTGGCAAAATGCAAATGTGGTGAAGGGAATGCAAAGGGTGGTGAAGGCATCGGAGAGGGAAAAAGATACAGGGAATGAAGTTCATGTCATTCTTGGGATATATATTATATACAAAAAAATATTAGATAAATTTGTAAGTATGGACTCGGTGTTCTCATCCTATCACAAGAAGCCATGGCATTAAAATCACTTTTATAAAATATTAAACCCGACCCAAACTCAAGAAGATGGGCCTCGTCCATTATCAGTATTAAAACGTAAAAAAAGGATCTGGAATGCGTAGTTAGTCGAAATATAATAAATAATTTAATTTAATTTTTTTAAATCTGGATTCGATTTTTTTAAATTTTAAAATAATAATAATAATAATATTAAAAACTTTCTTCTTGTCCGATTGTCGCCAGATGACACCCACCCAATATATAATAAGAATTAACAAAATAGCCTAATGCACGGCCCGATCAATAACTCGAAGCTCGTCTTGCCTTTATTACCTCTCCCGTACCACTTGCGCCTTAACGCTGAAGTCTTCTAAGTTCTACCTGTAGTACTTCATCTCCGTTGCACGTGACACCTCCGCCATCACTCTCGCGTTCTCTCTGCCACTCTCTCCCCTTCGAATTCTCTCTCTCTCTCTCTCTCTCTCTCTCTCTCTCTCTCTCTGTTGATCTCCCCGTTCCGGTATTAGTTTCCTGGGTGACGAATGAAGGCTGCTGAAGCCAGCACGCCGCGCCGCCACCAAGGTAATGCCTTAGCCTCTCTCTCTCTCTCTCTCTCTCTCTCTCTCTCTCTCTCTCTCTCTCCCCGTGTGGTCCCTGACCATCTTGAACTCGGTTTTAACCTCTTTTTCAATGCCACAGGGAAACTCGAACGTCCCTAGACTCGACCTCGCTCCTGAATTCGACGGATCCACTGCAACGAGTTTTGGTTAAGGTACCCTCGAGCGTTAATCTTGTTATCGCACTGTAATTTCCATGAATTGTACGTTTGGTGCCGACTGGAATTTGGGTTGTCTCTGTTTGTATGCTGGAAATTGCAGATTGAATGATTTCATGGTTGCTTGGTGTTCGGAGAGTCCCCTGTTTGTGCAGTTGTGAGTGGATGAGGGGATGGACGTAAAATGTGGGTTCGCATTCTGATATATCGGGACTTGGGAGTAAGATTGCAAATGTTACTTTACGTTGTGATGAATTTTAAGCGAATTCAAGGAATCTGGGCTACTCTATTGGTGGAGTAGCGAGGTTTGGGCATTGTGCCCGGGTCATTATAAACCCGAGGCACCATGTTGGACTATTTTGGTTGATGGGCTGTTTATGGGCTCATATTGAGCTATAGTCGGACTTTAGAATGGCGTTTTGTTGGTGTGAGTTACTAATATATTAACTTATCCCAAAAAAAAAAAAAAAAAAGAGTTACTAATATATTAGTGGTATTTTATGGATTAGGTCATGACACTGCTACTATTCGAGCTCAAAAATGAGTTACTAATATATTAGTGGTATTTTGTCGGTATGAGTTACTAAAAGTCAAGTAAGCAATGCTCCTATGCTAGATTTTTCCGAAAATTGATTGAGGTTGATTTTGTGAAAAACCTGCATATTTCGTTATGAAAACAGTCTCAGTTATTTTATGTGCTAGTCTCTGTATTTGAACTTGGAAATCTGACATTTTATCATGCTGGTGTAAACATGAGCAATTTTTGTACCATGTTCCTCTACTGCATAAAATGTAAATAATGAAATCTGAAGTTTTTTTCTGTTTATATAATATTTATATGCTTAGTACTATATTATGATATGAAATTGCATCTAAAAATTCTTAGGCATACGAATTTGTTCTACCATGGTTACGGGCATTGCCACGGGTGATAATAGTGACCTTTGATTTCTGACCTTGCCATGGGTGTAAAATGGTGGCCTTTGATGTTTGAGCTCGCTAAGGGTGTAAAATGGTGGCCTCTGTTCTGCATGCAATCACTTTGGTGATAAAGTGATTTATGTTCTTCTTCACTATCAACAGAATGCAAAACCCTACCGCGGGGGTAAACGTAGCCTCTGTTTTGAGTGCAATTACTTTGGTGACAAAGTGATTAATGTTCTGCTTGGCTATCTACGGAATGCACAACCCTGACATGGGGGTAAACATGGCCTCTGTTCTAAGTGCAATCACTTTGGTAACACGGTGATTTATGTTCTTCTTAGTTATCCGCAGAATGCACAACCCTATCACAAGGGTAAACATGGCCTCTATATTTGTTTTTAATGTTGTTCCAGTACGCTTGTGCCTAAGGTCTTTTGTATACGTTATTATTGTAATGAAATGCTTCTAAAAATACCACTGCCATATTTTTTAGAACTATTTGTTTTTGCATTCTGTAATTGGCTCATGCTTACACATTAGTATAGGTTTGTTGCTTATTGAGTTGGTGGAAGTATTGCTTTATCTCCACCATTTTTAGATGATTGATGGTTGTGACAATTGGAATAGATGGCACGTGACAAGGTTATAAGAGAAAGATGAGATAAGTGCCAAGTGGCAAAAGTGGATTTGTATGACTGAAAAGAAAGTTTGCCAATGTTTAGTTTATTTTACTTGGAAGAGTTTTTAGACATTTGATATTGGAGGACTTTTTGTATTTAAGTTTTTATTATTGTGGATTTCGGGTTTAAGGGTTCACCCCCAGGTACTGGGTGTGACACTACGTGCCCAAATTCCAAAAGTACCCAATACTTATTCCTTATCTAGAGCCTTGGGATAATAAATGCTCATACTAATTTTGTTAGACATATCTTGGATATGATATAACTTCGTGTATTGTCTACTGGTAGTATACCTCCTCATTTTATGCTTGAACCGAATGCCATATCACAAATAAAAGGTTATCATTATTGCAGGCAAATCGAATCCTAAATGGGGGAACCAAAAAGGCACAGAATACTCATGGTCTCTGATTTTTTCTATCCCAACTTTGGTGGTGTGGAGAATCACATATACTATCTATCACAATGCCTACTGAAGCTTGGCCACAAGGTCAGGGAGTGTCATTTTATTTGTTGGCTCTACTCCTTCCTAGTCCCTTGGCTATTGATGACAAAGACTTTCTTTTACCCTGTTGTGCAGGTGGTAGTTATGACTCACGCCTATGGAAATCGTTCTGGGGTGAGATATATGACTGGTGGCCTGAAAGTATACTATGTACCATGGAAACCATTTCTTATGCAGAATACATTACCGACCTTCTATGGGACACTTCCAATTATAAGGACTATCCTTATTCGAGAAAAAATATCGCTAGTTCATGGACATCAAGCCTTTTCAACACTTTGTCATGAAGCTTTGATGCATTCTCGCACCATGGGCTGCAGGGTTGTATTTACTGATCATTCACTCTATGGTTTTGGTGATGTTGGAAGTATCCACATGAACAAGGTATTGCAGTTTACTTTAGCAGATGTAAGTCAGGCCATTTGTGTTTCTCATACAAGCAAAGAAAACACTGTGCTACGATCAGGTCTACCACCAGAAAAGGTCTTTGTTATATCTAATGCTGTTGACACTGCTATGTTCAAGCCTGCCCTGGAGCGGCCTAGTGATAACGAAATTGTTATAGTTGTGATTAGCAGATTGGTTTATCGGAAGGGTGCTGATTTGCTTGTTGAAGTCATTCCAGAAGTTTGCCGTTTATATCCTAATGTGAGTTACCTGGCGTTTGTCATTGGAATTCAAATTAGATTTGTTGGTTGTTATACTTGGTTTCATTTTATTCCTTGATATCAGAATTGCATGAACTATGCACTGATTCCACGCCCACTGTAAGTATTGGGTTCTTGCTTCTCTATTAGCAATTTCTAAAGTCAAAAAGAGATTGTAGAGTCAGTATCACTTGATTGGGTGAAATATGACTGCTCAAATTCTTCACTCATGCCCCTGAGCTGGATATTTCCATGCACCATAGCTCTGTAAATTAGCAATGCTGTGTAGGAAAAATGCCTAACAACTTTTTGATAGCAAGTTTCAAAGGCCATACCTTGGATTCATTAAATCAACATATATATAATGTCCCCAATCTATAACTAGTTTGTATACATTATTTTATCCTCACTGATCTCATTGAGAGATATATATATTAAGGGTCCACCCTATATTGGGTTGGGGGTGTTCATTTTACAAGATTAGGGATTTTATTCAATTGTTGGGTTATTTGAAAAGGAGATTGCCCTTTGTTGAAATTTGAATTCTATATTAAGGTCCGTTTCATTGTTGGAGGAGATGGACCCAAAAGGGTGCGGTTAGAACAGATGAGAGAGAAGCATTCTCTTCAAGATCGAGTTGAAATGCTGGGTGCTGTACCCCATGCTCGAGTACGGTCTGTCTTAATTTCTGGCCATATATTCTTAAACAGGTAGTTATTCTTAGAAGTTCTTCCCATATTAATTTATTTTTACATTAAGAAGTATACTCTATTTTGATATCTACTCGTTCTATAGTTGGATACAATGATTGCAAATTTTTTAAATTAATTTTTCTAATAAAACTTAACAATTGTAGAAAGTGAGAATTAAGAGCATCTCTGACCCTGCACAAATATGAGTATGATAACATTGTTACTGAATTTGTAACAGGTAAATCTGTTGCATGCTATTTTTAATTTGTTGCCCAGGTTTCCCTTCGAAGTTCCCCGTATACTTTTCAGAATGTTAAAATGGTGATCTCTTTCAAATGAACAATGTATGGGGATGATAATCTGTTTTAGGCTCAAACTCCTTGATCATAAGTACATTTCAATCTTATGTTTTTAGTATTTCTTAGCCAACCATTCATCAATGAGACCATGCCATGTTGCATTTGGAATTGTGGACACTTGTGCTGGAGTAGAAAAAGGTAGCATAAAATCTGCTGTTGCAATTAGTCAGAAAAAGCAAGTTTTTATTATACATAGCAGTTAAAGATAGATGAGCCATCCATCTTCCCATGTCAAAGGAAAAAAATAGTGCATGAGCCAACACTCCCATTTAGAGGTATGTGATGCTGATCCTTATAGCAAGGTGATTTTTTTTGGGTCGTGGTGGCTGCTTCATACCTGATGGAATCCTAAATGGCCTTTTTTGGTTGCCTCAGTCATGATGAAGACTCTCAGAGTTGTTCTTTCAGAGTCCCATCATTTATTTACTTGGAAGCTGTCTAGAGAGAATTTCCAAATGTCTGCCAACTCTTTTAGTGCCAGCTCTTTAAAAGTTTGTAAAAGAGGCCATAAAAGGTTAATTCATGTCAGATAAATTGCAGAAATGTACAAAAAATAAATGATATAGTTAATTCCTTGCTAAAAATTAAAGGAACAGTGATTCAAGGTGAACCTTTATCTCTACTTGATTTGCTTGATAGACTAATGAGGCTTCCCCTTTCATTTTCCCCGAGGTTCAACTTTAAGTTGTTTATGAACCACCAAATCTTAAGATGAGCCACAAAAATCATTAAAAACGTCTTGGAGAATGGATGATACTTTTCCTCTGTTTAGCTCTGTATATGATACACGTATAACCATTGACTGGATGTTCTAGTGTTTAGATACCAAGAATATTTGGAAATATTTGAGAATCATGAGAATTTGTTTGAGATTAGTAGGTTTTGGGAAATGAGAGAAAAAGTTGAGTAAAAATATTTTTTTAAATTAAGTATTGTATTGGAGTTTGTGAAAATGAATAGATGAAGAATATAATTTTTTAATATAATTTTTGTTTTGTAGTTTGTAAAAGTTGTATTGAGTTTTGTGTTTGAGTAATGATTAGGTAATGATTATTTCCTTTAAAATTTGAAATAGAAAAGTATTTTGTGTTTGAGTGATGTTTAGGAATGAAGTTATGAGAATTTTTGGAAATTTTGGTGTTACCCAAACATGCAATTTTTGCAAATAGAACACATTGTCTATTTGTCTGGTCTGATTTTTGCCCTTTTTGCAGTTCTTTAACAGAAGCTTTTTGCATAGCCATATTAGAAGCTGCTAGTTGTGGATTATTAACAGTTAGCACACGTGTTGGAGGGGTCCCAGAGGCACGTATAATGAGATGCTTCTCCTGTGCTTGGTTGATATTATAAATACTTCACTCTCTTGTAAACAACGTCTTTATTAGAATAGTTGAGTTCCTGCACATTTTAATTTAGCTTAAACCCTTCTGTCTTCATAGGTTCTACCAGATGACATGGTTGTGCTTGCAGAGCCAGATCCTAGTGATATGGTCCTAGCAATCAACAAGGCGATATCTATACTTCCCACGATTGACCCACAAGTAATGCACGATCGTGTGAGTGCATCATTTAAATACTCTTTGGTCCCTCTGAAAAACTTTACTTGTACAGTGGCCAATTTGTTCATTTTGCTTCTTCATTTGCTTATAGATGAAGAAGCTCTATAATTGGCATGATGTTGCGAAACGGACTGAGATTGTCTATGATCGTGCTTTGAAATGCTCAAATCAAAGTCTTCTAGAACGGCTCTCACGGTATGATGTTAACAGTATTTCATTTGAATGGATGCTGAAGTGTTCTGCTAAAGCAACTAGTCTGTTAAAACACATCGGGTAATTTCTGTGGTAGTTGATGGCCTTAATTTGTTTACTAGGTACCTCTCATGTGGAGCTTGGGCAGGCAAGCTGTTTTGCTTGGTTGTGGTGATTGATTTTTTATTATTCCGATTACTGCAATTATGGCAGGTAAGTAGCATATGTTTCTTCATGCATTCTTTCCCTTGCTTCATTATCTTCCTTTGCATACTGTATTCATCTCCCATTCTTATTCCATAAGCCTGCGGAGGATATCGAGGTGGTACCTGATATTCTTCTGTCCCAAGGTGAAGATAAGAGGGATGCTGACAAACTTCGAGTCTTCAACGGCGACCAGTGCTTGAAATGATTTTATTTTGAGATGTTTGGTTGTTTTGCATTCCTGTACTGATACGGTGATTTGGTATCGAAGTATAAACTCCATCCTGCATGTAATTAATACTAACCCAGATTTTTAATGACCAAGTTGAAAAGATGATTGTATTTTTATCATATTATTTTGCAGTAGAGATTGATATTGACCTAGTTGGATAAGAGGGTCGTGATTGGAAGTTGTACAATCAGTTTGGATATTATTTGATCTTGGTAGAGTTTTGCTTGTTGGGATTCGGATAAGGAATTCAGATGGTTTGGTTTTTTCAACTAGGGTCCGAGTCATGTTCAAGAGAATGTAGAGATTCCAAACCGTAACTGGAAGACATGGCAATAAGAAGTCAGTGGATCGAGTCGAATATTTCTCACAAAGTCTAATATTTCTAGCACTTACAGGGGGTTTTCAACTGTACTGCTATCAGGATCAGAGCTTTTTGTGCCATTCTTTTCATGTAGACCTTTTGTTGTTTTGCTCAAAGCTTATTAAGTATCCCTATCAGCCTAAAAAGTTTGATGAATAGTCTAATTTGCTTGTTTGTCCACTCCTGGGAATAATGTTATTTTCATCCCGACTCTCGAAATGAACCTCCAGCAATAACTTCAACCTCTGATGTATGGCCTACAGTTTAATCCTTTTATCAGTTGAACGGAATGCAACCTGAACTGAGATTTCCATGGGAATTTGAAAAGATGAATGAATCATTATGAAGAGACAAGTCTCCTTGGAGTTTAATTGAAAGTAAGTTGTTTGGGAGTGGAAAATGATATGTTCGTTCCTTTGAAACTAACCTGGTATATAATGAGAAAGTAAAAACATTCATTGAAAATAAAAAATAAATAAAGTACGTACCCCCAACTCCAAGAGGATTGCTGAAGGGTACCAACCTTTATAGGCCACTATTATACAGCAAAACAGTTCTAATATTTATGACAAAAAGGCAAGCTATATAGAGACCAAATACCTACTCACAGACACTCTTCTCAGCTAACTATTTGCATTATTAGTAATTTTGATTTAATATGGTAATATGTAACAGAGATCATAGCCTCCCTGATTTTGAGGTGATTTTATTGTCTTGTGGCTTCAACCCTGACAACATCTTCAGTGCATCTTCCATGGATGGCCGATCACATGTCCTGCTCCTTGTACAGAGAAAAGCAACTTCAAGAACCAATTTGATCTCCTCTTGCACAGTGATGTTGGAATAAACTTCATTCTCATTGTAAATTTCTCTCAAAAGAACCTCCCTTGGCTTGTTGTGGAAGCTTGTTCCTGTATTTGTCGACTTGCCATTGGTTAAAATTTCCAGAATGATATCTCCGAAGTTGTAAACGTCCATGTAAAGCTCCTCTTTAATGGCTGCACTATGGAACTCACCTGTCAAAACATAAGTAAACATACGGCCTTAAGGTTAATTTCTAGCTACCGTTAAGAGCCTATGAGAGTATTGTAAATGAAGCAAACAAAGGCCAAGAGACAGATATATCAGACTGTGGAATGAATCTCTTCCACATGCCTTTATTGTCTCTGTAGGCAAAAATAGATGGTTTTGATGTTATATTCGAAGATGGTACAGTAATTTGCTATTCTCGATTGTATTCTGTGATTGCCAAGGAATAATATTCTTGGCACTCCACTTAGATGTATATAAAGCATATATACAGGTCGGTCAGATTCTCCGTAATCTTGGAATGTTTGGCGAAAGCTCTAATTTGTTTGTTTGACATAAAGGACTACGCTGTTTGTAGGCAAGAATCCTCAGGTCTGCCTACATGATGTACTACATGAAAGAACAATGCGTACCTGTTTCCTTGTTGGAGACTGCTGGAGAGGAACCTTTATTCAACTGTAGCAGATATTTGAACCCAAATTCTGCCAGATGGGGTTCCGAGTTTTCGTCAAACACTATGCTACTCGACTTCAAGTCTCCATGAGGAATTGATGGATAACAGTCATGATGAAGGAAGCAAAGTCCCTTTCCAATCCCAACTATAATTTTGTACTTGGCTGTCCAGTCTCTTTTCATTCTTATTTTCTCAGCTAAATTCCCATTTGGCAAGTAATCATACAATACATAAGCCAAATGCTTATTATAGCAAAATCCCAGCAATCTAATCAAATTCTTGTGCCTCGCATTTCCCATTCGTGTTATGAGCTCTGACATTTCCCTCATTCTCTTAGCTTCCCATTCGATTTTCCTCACCAGAACCGTTATACCTGTAGGCAGGACTGCCTTGCATGCTGAAGCTGAAGGTGCTTGCACTGTTTCTTTGGATTCTGTAGAACTGAAGCTCCTCAAAACATCGTTTGCTGTGAATCGAGGGAGTCCAGGAAACGAGACAATCTTCCATTGGCCTTTAAATCCTCGCTGGAGATAAACTATACCAAGAGCTGATGCTGCAATGAATATAACCACCCCTGCACACAGTAGCAAGACCCAAATAATCTTACCCGTGCCTTTAGTTCCCAAAATTGCCATTGAACCAGCACATGGTCGGAGGGGTGCTCCACAGAGCTGTGGATTTCCAGCAAATGCACTGCTACCCATTGATCTAAATAGCTTTTCGGAGGGAATGGAACCAGAGATTTCATTGAAGGACACATTCAGAAGTAGCAAGCTTGAAGAACTGCCGAACTTTACAGGTATTGGGCCATTGAGACTATTGTGTGATAGGTCTAGGACACCAAGAGCAGGAAGACTTGCAAGCTCTTCAGGTATCTGGCCTGAAAAATTATTGTTTCCTAAATCCATTCTCTCCATGGCCCGGCAATTAGAAATACTTTTCGGGACATTTCCTGATAAATTGTTCATGTTCAGTTCGACAACAGAAATGGATTTGCAAGCGTGGAATGCAGGAAGATTGCCTGAGATACCACAAGAAGACGCTGAAAAGTTTTGAAGATGTTGCAAAGACCACAATTGTGGGGGGATTACGCCTCCCAATTCTGGGTTGTTGGAAATATTGAGATATTGAAGCTTGGAAGCTTGGGATATATCTGCGGGAATCCCTCCTGTAAACTTGTTCATCGACAAGTCCACATAAGTGATATCGGAAAGATAGCTGAATCTTAGAGGGATCTCACCTGAGAACGAATTATCTTCAAGTCGAAGACGAACAAGTGAAGAACAATTGGAAAGTGGTTGTGAGAGACTGCCAGTAAATTTATTTGAAAACAAGATCAACTTCGACAGCATGTCTCCTGAACATATATCAGGAGGAACACTACCTAAGAAATTGTTTGTGGAAACATCCACCCATTTGAGTTTGGAGTGTCTGCCCAGGCTCTGTGGAAGTGACCCAGAGAAGAAATTGTTCCATATAAGAAGAGTCTCGAGTGATGGGAGTTCTGCAATGCCTTCAGGGACAGTGTCATTCATCATGTTGTACATAAGACTGAGCAGTTTCAGGTTCTTCAACTCCGCAAAGCTACCTGGTATAGGCCCAGAAATTTGGTTATCGGAAAGATCCAAGCTTGTGAGAGGCATGATTCTGCTGAACTCCCATGGTATCAGTCCAGTTAGCTGGTTTCGGAAGAGAAAAAGTGAATGCAGCTTGGTGAGATTGGAGAGTTGGTTTGGTATTGGGCCAGAGAGGTTTGCACCGGCAATATCAAGATACCGAAGCTCGCTCATGTTGCCCAATTGCCATGGAATACTTCCTTCGTACGTGTTGTAGCCAATCTCCATATGGGTCACTGTTTTGAGTTTACCCAGTTCTGGTGGTATATTACCACTGAGAAAATTTCCTGCCAGGTGAATAAACTCAAGGCTCTTGAAAGAACCATATTCTGATGGGATTGGCCCCTTAAAATAACTTCCAGCTAAATTAAGAACCTTGAGATAGTCAAGCTGCGAAATTTCAACAGGCAATGGCCCTGAAAAGCTGTTGCTGAAGGCATCAAAAACAGCCAAGTTCCGGAGCCCAGATATTCCACCAGGAAAGTGGCCAGAAAAGTTGTTTCTCCTGATATCTAAGCTTCTTAGGCTGGTGAGGTTGAAAATTTCTTCAGGAAACTGCCCAGAGAAAGAGTTGTGGCTGAGGTTGAGATCAACAAGCTCAGTGAAGACATCAAGATGCTTCCCTGACATCACACCAGCAAGATTCTTCATAGACAGGTCTAGACCAATAATAAAGGTATTGTTCTTGTTGCAAGTGATGCCAGACCAAGAACATGCAGATATTTCTCCAGGTACTGAGTTCCCCCCAGACGGCAAAAGCCAGTCATTCAAACTGTGATAGTCATCTACGAGTTCAGATTTTAAACTCAGAAGGGCCTCCGAGTAGGGATCAATGCCTGAGACCACTACGATGAACATGAAAGCAAGGAAAAGATTGCAAGACAAGCACTGGAAAATCTCCATTGGAACTCGCAGTGCATGAGGAGGGACAATTGTAAACCTACCAGATAAGAAAATTATGTCAGTTTATAATAAGATAACTCATATTTGTTTTATCGGAAAAAAAAAATATACATTGGGACTAGAGAAAGTAAGTTCAACTGTGCATAAAAAGAGGAGGGAGAATCAGTGATATGAGAATCTTATTGCCATTGGATTGCTTTTAGGGGCAAGAGGGGACCTGTGTGTGTTTGTTTATTCGGATGGTGTTGGGCCGGGTGTTGGCCATTAGCAAATATAATAAATCTTAGCGTCAGCCACTATTTGGCTTCAGCCGAGTACACCTGACGTGGTGAGGAGTAAAATGACAATTCTCTCCCTGAATATAGAAGGTTCCCTCAGATTATTTTCACTCATTTCAAACTTCCCCCTCCTCCTCTCCTCTCCTCTCCGAATCCTCCCCACCCACCCCTCACCCCCCACAAGCAAATCCCTCTTCCCCCCCATCCCATCCCTCTCCCCCACCGTCACCCCTAACCCCCGCGTCGTCCAGAAAATCCTCTCCCTCACTCGAATCTGAATCTTTCCTGCAAAATACATTCTCATTCTCCTCCTCTCCGAATCATCCCCAACCCCCCACGAGCAAATCCTCTTCCCCCCCATCCCATCCCTCTCCCCCACCCCCACCCCCACCCCTAACCCACGCATCGCCCAGAAAACCCACCCCCATTCGAATCTGTCCTGCAAAATACATTCTAGTTCGTCTCGTCGCATCACCTTCCGCTGTCGTCCTGGTTCGTCGCATCGCATCACCTTCCTCTGTCGTTTTGGTTCGTTGCGTCGCATCACCTTCCTTTGTCCGGCGAGAGAAGTTCATCCATCCGACCAGCCTTTGTTTCACCGGCGCTTGCTCAGTCGCATAGGTAAATGTGGTACCTAGTTTTCCTTTCAAATGATTATCAAATTAGTTTACTGAGAAATTTGTTTTTTGAGTATATACCAATTGGGTTTTGAAAGACCTAGGGCTCGGTTTCACAAACACTATCCATTTACATTTTGAAGTCGAACAAAAGAGGGATAATTGTTCTGGTACTCTGCCTTTTCCTTAAGACTCTTTTTTATGAGATGATTCTAACAAATCGATATGCTAGTGCTATGTTATAATTTTTCCATCATTATTAGTTTGATCTGGGTAGTGGAAAAAAATACCAAAATAAATTAGCCTTCCCTATAGTGTTGGTTCTGCATAAAACAAAATAAAACCGAAAAATAATGTGATGAATCATGGAAAAACTTTGCTAATAATTTGCTAGATCACACCTGCTGCATGTGATGAATCATGCAAATGTTCTAAACCCTTCTAAATATTTATAATACATGAAAGTGGTACTCATTAAATGTGCATAGCTTTATCAAATATGTTTATATCAAATGTGTATTGGGTGTTTGCATTTAGTTAGTTTATCTCTTTTCAACCTGATGTTGTTGGTTAATTTTACTTGATAAGGAAAATATCAAACATATTACACATAGGCCTGTAGATCTTGGCATGCCAAGTGGTGCGTATTCTAATGGACATGCAAACTGTTTTGCTGTACATCGCTTGCTGCAGAGTGCTTCTTCTGCTTTACAGGAACAAAAGTAGAAACAGCTTGATTAACATCACTATCTAAACAATCTATCTAAGATAAATGGCCATAAGCAAGAGTAGAAACAGCTTGTTAAAGTTATTATAGGTCCTGGTTCCTTGTTTGTAATAGTTGTAACATGCAGCTGTCTTAATTTTGAGCATTGTTCAAGAAGAATGAACTGGATAGACTGTATTTGTGCAGGTCGTTCAAGTCTGTTTATTTGGTTTTACCAGTGACATGTTGCATCTTTCTTCAGCAGTCATTCATTAGGCTTTATTACCGTGTACTGGATTATTACAATTAGATAGACTCTTGTGTTTGTACTTGTCATTCGATTTTTTGAAGGTGGCATGGCATCATCCCAATCATCATCTTCATTTGGTGATTTTGTGTTGGAATCACCAATTTGTTGGTGTGGCTTGAAAACACAACTAAAGACATCCCACACTAAGTCTAATCCGTTCAGAAAATTTTTTGCTTGCCCAAAATATGATACGGTAAAGCAGCTAAGCCTTAGTCATAATTACAGCTAATATTCATGCTTTCAGCCTATTCGTGTTAATAACTGGGAGTTTGAACTTTGTGCAGGGCGATGCACGGTGTGAATTCTTCGTGTGGACGGATATATACCTGTTGCTAGATCAAAACATTCGGACTAGAGAGACTAAAGTTTGGACTATGTGGGATGAGGTCTTGCTGCGAGAGTGCCAAGTGCAGAAAAGGGAGGAGAAAGTAAATGAGAGAGAGAGAAGCCTGAAAAAAGCAAATAGAAATTTGTTGTGTTTGTATTGGGTTCTCACAGCTGTAATAATTTTAGTTTGGTTTGGATAAATTAATATACACTGTCATGTAGTATCCTTTTCATTTTGATGCATCGTTCCCCACTTGTAATTAGAGAAACTTTAACTGTTTTGGTTATGATGTACAACCAAGGGGAATTTCCAGCCACCTTGTATAATTACCCGTGAGCCTAATTAATGAAAATATGTATCAATTATGTATCCATTCAGATTCTGTTATTGAGTAGCATTCACTATTAAGTTTGTGTAAGTTTCCAGCCACGTAACCTGATGCATGAAATCAGTGTCCCTTTGTGTAAGTTTGGACAGTTTATGTATTTCTTGAATTTGAAGAAGAATACCAATGGGAATAACAGGAACCGTGACTTGCATACAATTCATACAAAATTATGGTATTACATTCGAAATCATACGTTCCAGCCAACTCCCTGTTAACACCGACATATTTACTGTCTAAATTGTTCTATTAAATTCATAAGCATCACGTAGATGGGTGTATGTGTGTTTGCCATATCCTTTTCTTGTCCTACTCTTCTGCTATGGAAATCGATGCATGATCCAGAAAGTTAACCATTTGCATGTTGCCGTGCATCTTCTAGCCTTCCAGCCAAGATCAAAAATGGTCTCCCTCCTGAGTTGAAAATCAAGTCAATCATCCCTCTTGCCTTCTAAAATATACAAAGCTAAAATTAGAAATTGTATAAGCACTTGGTAAGCCGAAATAGAAGTAAGACCCAAAAATTCTGATTAGTATAAATAATGTTGCTCAATGTAAAAAAAAGCCTATTGTATAGAGAACTCACACCTGTTACATATCTCCAAGTGGTTATTCCACCATCAGCACCTTTTCATACCACCCCACTGCACTCTAAATTATTTTTTCCTCACAAGTGGTTAATAGAAATTATCCAAAAACTCCCTCCATAATTACACATATATTTTCCACTTGGTCATGCATCTGAAAAATCCCCACAACAGTCACCCATACAAAATAGAGCACATATATTATCCAAACTTCCTCCAGCCTTAGACCACATCAAAAATGGTCACCCATCTGGAAAAAAAAAATATTTCTTAATATACACTATCAACTCGACCTTTCAATAAATATACAATGCATCAAAAATTTTTATGGGTGTTACGAGAAAAATGCATTTAACCACAAGATCAAGAGGTAGAACAATGTGTATAACACCTCCTCATTCCCCAATGGCAGCCCTTGTGTGAGAACACTGTTTTGTGTTCCAGCATCACCAACTCCCTCATCACGTTGAGATCCCGGGCTGTCCAAGGTTGTCGTTTCATTCTCAAATATCAGCCTGCAAGTCTAACCATTCATAAAAAATTTCTTAATAAAAATTTTTGGGTTTTAAATTAGTTAAAGTTAAACACATCAAAATTTTAATATGTTAAAATATTTACCGTTTTCTTTTTTCTCTTTGTTGCCAACTTCTCGACCGGCGAAACCTTTCTCTTAATTGGGGGTCTCCCTTTCCCTCGGACCACATGGGGGCTTAATAGCTTCTTTCCGTTATCCGCGACTACGTTGTGGCCGACCATCGTTGATTCAGAATTGTTGCATCGACGTACATCGTCATTATCACATTTCGAATCAAACTCATCGACGTACAGCAGGAAAGCATTCACACGCTCGGAACTTGGGGATATTTTTGTTGCTAGTTTCATGCATCGTTTAACCACCATCTCATACCTCCGTGCATCTCCGCTAGCCCGACAGTCATCATAACTACTTGGGATCAATGTATATCTCCTTTTCTTGTCCTTTCTCCATCGATCCAAGAAATATCTTTCTGGCAACACACTAATCCTCTTAAACTGACAAACTCTAAGTGCATGCCTACATAGAATTCCCCTCATCTCAAATAGAGCACATGTGCATTTCAATTCACACTCCTCTTCATTATAATAAACTGTGTAGTGGACAATTTTTGTGCAATCATCAAAAGCTATTTCATCCAAAATATCGAAAGTTGAAATGCACCCCTGCTGGGAGACTAGTGTGCAATTACAACACATTAGCCCCATCAACTCTTTCTGGAACTCTTTAAACTTTGTTGCCGTGTATACTTTCTGAAACTGCTTCTCAAAGTTGAAAGGGGACACACAAGGGATCGTTTGGTTAATAGAGTTGAAATCAGCCGTGGTCTCCACCTCTACCTTTTTTCTGAGAGCATTATCGAATTGGTCGACAAATTCCTTCAAGGTCGTTCCAGAATGGACATACTCGTCGAAAAAAGCATTCATGCTTTCTGAACGTTGGGTCGTGCTCATACCAGCCCAAAATACGTCTTTCAAATAAACTGGAACCCAAAAAGTCCTTTCCTCGTATAAAGACTGGAGCCAATTATTCTCTCTTAAATCATACGTATCAAGTAGTTGACCCCACCTCTCCTCAAATTCCGTGGAGGTACGTGAATCATACAAAGCAGCCTGAATGGAGGATTTCAACCCTGTGCTGAAATGGGAGTGAGACCCTAACTTCTCTGGAAGTTTGCGCATTATATGCCATAGACAATATCTATAGCGGGTTCCCGGAAATACAAGGGCAATTGCGTTCTTCATTGCCCGGTCTTGGTCAGTTATGATCGCCTTCGGCGCTCGACCATTCATGCACTCCAACCACATGCTAAACAACCAAATGAAGGTGTGTGTGTCCTCACTTGACAACAAGCCTGCCCCTAGTAATATGGATTGCCCATGATGATTAACACCGACAAATGGAGCAAAGGGCATTCCGTATCGATTTGTTAGGTACGTTGTGTCGAATGTCACAACGTCCCCAAAACCCTCATAAGATGCTCGACAACGTGCATCGGCCCAAAAAACATTTCTTAGCCTTCCCTCATCGTCAACGTCGATGTCATAAACGAAACCATCATTCTTCTGTCTCATTCTTTGGAAATAAACCCTAAGTGCTTCGCCACCTCCTTTTCCCAACCTTAAATGTCTAGACTTATCAATGAAATTCCGACAATCTTTCTCTTGAAATTCTAGGTTTTCAAACCCCCCAGCATCAACTACCAGCGAATAATAATTCTTATTCATTCGGATACCGGCTCTGTCATTTAGCTCAAGGATTCTTTGACTATATTCATCTAGAACCTTGTGTGATCTTAACAGTCTTGTCTTCTTGGGGCTCACAGTAATATGGTTGTGTGTATTCTCAACAGTGGTGAGAAGCCATTTTTCATTTTGTTTCAAAGTGGCATTTACCTTCGCCTTGCAATCCGTTTTAGTCGTTGGCCGTGGCTTAGATATATTATTGTGCTTCGGTTGGTATTTTCCTCCACGAGCACAACCAACCGTGACATACACAGGCCGACCATCATCATCTCGCTTCGTCCTCTATGTCCTTACACCGAATCCCTCTTGCTTCGCATATTTCTTATAGTACGCCAAAAGCTCTTTTACACCCTCGAATTCCATCCCAGATCTTGGTGCTTCAACCGTTACCTCATCATCCGGGACAACGGTGGTACCCTCTAAGTCTTCATCTATGTCGAAGTACATTTCTAAAGATGAAAACAAAGTAAATGGATTAGCATGAATTCAATGAGAGTGTCATTAAAGTATGATTTTCATACAACAGTTAAATACCTCAGCAGCATCGTCAAATGTACAATCAACATTTTTTGAGAAATCTGGGCGCCCAGAAAATTCTTGCCTTAATGCATCTAGATTGCTCAACGAAGGGTACTGCATATTTTAGCATCATAAAAAATTGTTCTGGGCGTTAGTTTGGAATAATGATTGCAAAACAGATTAACATGTTAACTTGTTGGATACTAGCTAAAAATTTAGGAGAAGTAATACTTGGAATGGCTCTTCAACTGGCCTCAAGTCATCCGGATTACTCGGTTGAGGGTAGGACATATTTACATCAACTTCATGCTGTAATTATGGAAATAGTTAGATTCATGACCACGTCAAATTTTGCTTTTTTTTTTAAATTAATATACACTGAAACAAGATATATGCTATTCCCTTTAGGGAATGCAAGTAAAAAGAAATGATGCTATTCCCTTTGTAACTTGCAGGTTACACATGTTCAGTGTGTGTTTGTTAGTTTAAATTATAACTATATTCCTAATTTAAACTAACAACAGTGCATTCATTCTCATTTCTAAGCATCACCAACTAGTTTTTAAACTTTGAATCATCAGTGCATGCTTTAGTCCAACCAAATCGAGGTAATCACTACTTTTCCAATGCACCAAAAGGAAGGCAACAGGCAATGTGTTAATATATACTAAAGTTACGGCTCCTAGACAAAAATTTAAAACTAAAGTTTCACTCCAGTAGAATAAAAAAGATGGCTTTCAAAACTTTAATGAAAACAGAGGTCATCAAAAGCTCCAGACCAAACTTTCAGACCAAGCTCCAATCTAAGCATCATGGTTAGTTTTTAAGATAGTATCATCAGTGCAAGCTTTGGGACATGCATGCTCCAGTCCATCCCACCATCTCGTTAATCACTACTTTTCCAATGCACCAAATGGAAGGCAACAGACAATCTGTTAATATATACTAAAGTTACGGCTCCTAGACTTAGATTTCAAACTAAAGTTTCACTCCAGTAGGATAAAAAAGATGGCTTTCAAAACTTTAATGAAAACAGAGGTCATCAAAAGCATAAAGTTTGGTTCTTTCTCCATGCCCTAACACATTCGAAACCCATCTCACAAAACCCTTTTATTGCACCTCTCTCCGTAAACAATAACAACATAATCATATGGAAGGAAAAACGGTACAAGATTTACCGTTGACCAGGGACGGCGGAGAAACAGAGGAACGTCGGAGGCGGACGTCCTCGGGTTGTTACTTTGATTTGCTAAATTAGAGGAGCACTCAGTGCGTGGCGGCGCTGTCCAGACAGAGGAAGATCGCTTGGTGTCACTGGACGTATAGACAGCGTCGCCGGCCGGCGCTGGGCGTCGTGGAATCTGATACGACTCGGGGGGGCAACGGAGGAGCTCTTTCGCAGGACAAATTTGAACGGGGGAAGCAAAATGACAAAAAGCAAATCCAATCCAACCGAATTACAAAACATACAAAACGCACCGTTTTGTTTAAAAAAAAAAAAAAAAAAAAAAAGAAAAAAAAAAAAGGCAGCCACGTAGGGTGTGCGTGTGCAGTGCTACAGTAGCTGCTCTATAGTACTACTCTAGGAAATAAAGCTTTCATATCTTGGGGCGGCCGCGGCATCTGTTTTCTTTCTTTTTCACCGGAGAGAATCCAATAAACTAGCAGCAGTGACTCATTTTGAATTGGTATTTGAACACTGTGGGGCATGAATTAGAATCATCTATATCTTTGTTTTATCTTTTACGAAGTAAAAATATTAAAGCTGTCTTGTGTGGTCATTGTCCATTGAACAGACTGAAGGAAATTGCTGAAAGTAAGTTGGAGCATTAAGGCATATCGGAAACTGAAAATGGATACAGTTGTCTATTTGGGATATTGCCATTGGCTTGATCTTTGACCTTTTATTAAATAAAAAAATTTACCATTTCTTTTCCATGGTAATTATTTCTGACATCATAATCCATAATGCATGGGGATCATAAAGCTGAACGTGAAAGGAATATTATGACATGATTATGTTGCCACTAAAAAAGGTTTGAGCATAGTCATGTGGAGTGCAAACCTGCCCAATTAGGGCTTAATGTAAAGGTATTAGGGGTTAGAATTCTAAACCGAACATCAACCCTCTTTATGGAACTAGTAGCTAAGGACCATAGAGCATTTTGTGTATTTCCTACTATTTTCCTTATAGTTTCCTACTATTTTCGTAAAAAATTAATTTAAATTATTAAAAATGACTTTACAATCTGAAAAATTACCTTAAGATATATTAGTTTGTATGATTATTTTTATGTAAATATTATTTATGATTAGAATATTTCTCTATATATATTGTTACTGTTTATGCATGCAATGTCGATTACTGTGTGCATGATCACGTGGAATATAATGCATGCATGCATGGGGATAAATTAAAGAACGTGAAAGCTGGAATAATGTTATTGCATGATTGTGTTACCACCGATAAGACTACTTGCCTTGGGGCAATTGAACATCGATCGTATAGCTAGCGGAGGACAGGCGTGCATGCCATTGCCATCTAAACGGCTACAAAAATCATCCTGCTTTTGCAGTAAGTACTGCTGTAAAGGGCTAATCCCATGCATGCATCTTGCTTGCTTTAATTATTGTTTTAACTTAAAGTAGCATTTATCCCCAGATCAGCTAGCTATGACTTCAAATTTTAACTGAAGTATAAGTGGTGCTGATGATTTTAACACATGCAATACCAAAATAGTGATCATATATCATGATGAGTATGTTTTTAAAAATTAAATTAAATATTTCATTTGTTGAATTCATTTTTTATTAAAATAAAAAAAATATCATCAAACCCTTCTTATTCATATTATTTGTCTTTAATATATGGTGATTATATTTGTCTTTAATATTATTCAATTCCATATATACACTGTAAGATGGTTGATATTTTTAAAGGAAAAAGCTATTTTGTTGCCTGGGGTTGACCGCCCGGGTTGGCTGTTGGGTAAAAAAAAAAATTATTTTTTTATATTTAATGATTAAAAAAATAATTTTAAATGTATTGATGTATTTTTTTTATTTAATGATTAAAAAAGTAATTAAAAAAATATAAAAAAAAAATTATACTAAGCAATCCAGCGGTAAGGGTGAGCGGCAGAGTAGGCTCACCCTATTTCCAAAACTAATTGTACTGCATGTAAATTATAACAAAGATTTCATGTCCTATATACAGTAAAAATATAGTTGCAAATGAATGAAGATCAACAGAAAAAATAAAGGAAAAAGAAAAAAAAAAGAGGACAGGGCGGCATTTAATATATGTCAGCATATATAGACAAGGCATAGTCAGGATGTAAGCTTTTGAGGTGACAGTAAGAGGTGCAGGGAAGGACGTGTGTTGGGATAAAAGCAGTCCCCTTTTCCTTGATCTATGAAGAGCAACTCTTTTGTGTCCTTGAACGACATAAAAAAAGGTTAACACCCTTCTTGACATGTGTGAACTTTGGCAGACTCTAGGCTGCCACAAAATTCCAGATATATATTATTTCTTTGATTTCAACAAAATGATCCAGAAATTTAAGATGATGAGATATTGGTTTTAATTTTTCGAGAATTTTTAAAAAAATATTTCTGAGACTTATTCTACGGTGTTTCTGTTAAAAGTTGGTAATAAAATGACATATTTGCAGAAATTAATGATCCCTAGTCCTTTAACTTTCATGTAGCTGTATTGGCATCATTATTTAAACTTTAGGTGAGAAATTTATCATTGAATATTACACACGTGAGACTGTAGGGAACCTTAGTTATTATTGTGTTCAAGGGCGGCCATGGAAAGCAAAGAAAGAAAGGGGTATGGGTCGTCAAAAGAACATATTAATCACATCAGAGTCGATATATCTTTTAAAAAAAACCCATATATTAAGTGCGGTACATAGAATTCATAATTGATTTGTTAAAGTTTCACTTTTTTTTAATTTATTTTATTATAAATAAGTATATTTATTAAATGTGAATCAGGGTATAAAATATCGAGACTCAACGGTCATCCTATAATAGTTAAAACAGTGCAGAAGATGTCAATATTGATTGCTTTTGATGTGAAGATATCAACAAAAGGAAATATAAAATATAGAGATATGAAGAGATCAGATATTTTAACGGTCAGTCCCTTGACTCCGGAGTCCTAAATCAATACATGGAAGTATATATGTAATCTGGATCCTCAAAAGCATAGAAAATGGATAGGTTGAATCGGAGAAACTCATGATGTTTTATGTGAGAAGTAGGAGAGATACCAATTCTTCATAATGACAGTACTGGCCAAAATGGTGAAGGGAGAACGACATATAATTAGTGTGGAGGCAAGAAGCTTGTTCCTGTAATTCAATACTCAACAATATTTTCGTGCTTTGCTTTCATTTAAAGTGTGAAAGTTTGGACCATCATGCACCTATATATCTATATATGCATGTCTTCATATAGGAGAAAACAAAATGCAATATTCAATTTGTTTGTTTCTGATCATCAGTCATCACGAGAGCTATGGGACCTGCAAATTCTTCACATTGCTCCCGTGACAATATTACTGCAGGCGCGCATTCACTGTTCAACATAATCTCTCTCTCTCTCTCTCTCTCTCTCTCTCATATTTATTCCCACCACAATTGAACAGTCACACTTCTTGGAGATCAGGAGGTTGTAGTTTGGAACTCCGGGAGGATGAAGATGATCATTTAGTACTGATACCATTTGTAAAGATGCTGAAGCACGTATTAATGTAATATTGCAAAAGGGTCGTCACAAATGGGACTTTCCATAAGAGTAAGTGAGTAACAGAATATATAATGAATGAATAATACCACATACAGTTGTAGAATGTGTAAACGTCGCACAATCGTTTTGAAAAAAAGTAAGGTCCACGATTAAAAAGTTAATTTTCTTTTTCTTAATTTGGGTCCCGTATTAATTATTTTTTTTAAATAGACTGTGCGACACTTGCATAACCACAACTATAAATATCATTTCTCATCATTAATATATAAAACATGCTCATACAACGCCTTGAAATTCAATCCAATCCTGTTTAGATTATTAACATCTCCGGAAGGACAACATGCAGTTGTTTTCATGATGTCAGTTTTATTTTAAGGAAGTCAACAGGATGACTTTTTCCTTCTTTTAAACTTCTTTGGTTGAGTTAAAAGGTAAGAATCCCAATTTCCAAATCTCCCCTACTCTTCTTATGCATACCATTACGTACACTATACAAAAGGCAGCACTTGTTGTAAGAGTCCCCACCGTTCTTCATGAAGAAACCAAATATTGGATGAATTATATCATGCAAGGGGCTCGGGAATTATGTGAAAAAATCAACATGCAATTCTGTAAAGATTTTTACAGATAATGGCTTCGGTGTTTGTAACAATTCAGTCAAAGTGTTTGTAAGAAAAAGTAGAAATAAGTCCCCGAGAAAATTTCCCAAAGATGGGTGTGAAACAGACACCTCACCAACCGTGCGGCCATAGGCAGAGAGGAACACATCTTTTTAGGTAAAACGAAAGAAGATATTCCTTGAATTGGATTCCCAATTAGAGTCAAAAGAGTAGGAGCTTATGCTTGATTTGATATCTATTAAGCGTGATCATCACAAAAAGTACAGCTAAACATATTTAAAAAAAGGCATTCCATAAAGTAAGCAAGCACCTCTACTTTCCTTTCTTTTCTTTTCTTTTTTTTATCTCCTTAAAAACAAAGAAAAAACAAATTGTGGGTACCCCCTTTACAAAAAAAATAGACCACTGCTAACCTTGAATTAGGAGTTGTTGTGACAAAATGAAGGCAAATTTGGACTCCCTCAGGGCCATAAACTAAGAGGGTGAAAGTTGAAACATCTAGTCAAAGTATTTGGTGGTGCAGAAACTAATGAAACTCAATGGGTATACGTTCTACAAATATAAACATCAATCAAGCTGAGTGGGTGGAGTTAGTAAAGTGATTGAAGGAAGGGACCCACTTTAATGTTTTCTCTTCTTCAGGAATCCTCTTTAGATTACTGTTTTTGTTTGCAAATGGCAAAAGACCAACAAAGTGAGAACATCATGGTGGTAATCACAATATCATTATCTTTAATTCATAATCTTAATCTCTAAAGACAAAAGCTTTGATGCCATCTTAAGCCCCATTCCATTATCAGCTGAATCAGTATGAGTTGATGACTTAACATCTCCACCCCCATTTAATATAATTAATTGAACAAATAAATGTTAGTTTAGATGGTAGATATAATCTGGGTTGTGCAAGATAGCTCCGGCATTTTTGGGGGGTTTTTTTTCAGGCTTCAGAAAAGTTTAATTAGTTAAATTCTCCTCCACCTCCCCCATCCCAAGTTTGGATATAATAAAATTAATATCATTTATCAAAAATAAATTCCTTAAGGGTTTGCTATTTTCCATTGTTCTATTCTTGGAAGCCTTGTTCTTTCTTTGGCAAGTTCTATAAATGAACAGGGTTTGTTGACATTTTGAACAAAACCCATTTCAAATAAAAATCTGAAAAATTGGAGCTATGGAGGCTTTCTGTTCATGTATCAATTATTTTGAAAATTTCCTCTCTCTCTCTCTCTCTCTCTCTCTCTCTCTCTGAAGTAAGTTCTACATATACTGGAAAAAATTGGCAAAAGGACCCCAGTAAATGTAATGGCATTAACCACGAAGACCGAGATGATTTAAGCATTCTGATAACATGGAAAAAAAAAAAAAAAAAAAAAAAAAAAAAAAAAACGAAGATTAAAATATTTTGATACATGGAAACATCAGACCTCCAAATGTACAGCAGAGTCAGGCCTTAGACGATTTAATCGAACGGCACCGAGAATGTACTCAGGCAACTCTGTTTCTTCCTTCGCCTGCAAACAAACAGCTTTCAATATCCAATTGTGTATGAAATGCATGTATGCATGGTTAGGTTATTAATAAAGAAATCAAGCTTTGGTGTGTCGATCACATTCACTGAAGCACATGCACTAAGTGGGTCTTGAACGACAACCTCATGCTCCACCCTATTTTTAACCATTGAAGATTTAAAAATGATACTTCTAGCTGCAACTGTCAACATATGTGACAGCTGAATTGATAAATGATGTAAAAAGGGAGATTGCGAAGAATGATTATCCAAATTTAGTTTCAACCAGTCACCTGAATTACAAGCAACACACATCTTAAAGAGCGCAAACATAATTATGAGAAAATAATAATCCAAATTGATAAATAATCTCCCATTTGTACCAGCAGAAGAGCAGTGAATTGGGAGAAAATAATTATGTCCAACAATATATTGAAATCACAAAGGTGGAGACCTCTATTAACATTCCAAGATGAACAACTATTTGAAAAACAATCACAAAGGTACAGACCTCTATTAAAATTGCCAGGTCCACAACTATGCTTGTAACATATCCAAGAACAAGGCCAATGACACTCCTTGCAACTGATGACGAACCAATATCCACATCAATCTGTATTCAGGAACTTTCAGTCATTTTGTCAATTTTAGGAACATAAGCAGCAGAACAAGCACAAGAAGTACTGAAGCTTGCATTCAAACCAATCAATGAATTTCTAATAAAACATTTCTGTGACATGCACTGCAGGAGCTACTATTGATGATGTTACTAGTCCATCTCTCAGCATGTGGTGAGTTATTGGTAAAATAAAATTTCTAAGGGTTTACACTTGTTGGGAAGGGGCCAGAGAAATGCAGATTGACGATCCCAACACATTCACACCCGGCCTCAAACCTAAGTAAGAAAAAAGAATTGACCAAACCCAAGTTCCCAAGAATTCTTAAAACAGAAATATATTAACTTGTAACCGGGACCTTCTGAGCAATACATAGAAATATATGAGGAGTCCTCAATGGAAACATACAAGGTCACTAAGATATCAGTGGAAAGCAAGAGAAAGGCAGCGTAGCATCACATACAAGGTCACTATAGATATATATCTAGCATTACATACAAGGTTACCATCAATATATATATATGTATGTATGTAAGTATATCCAAGTGTCATCAGTATGCCTAACACAGAGGCAAGAGAATGGAATAAACACTTTGGAAGTCTGACCTCCAGAAAGTTGTCTTGTCTGACATATTTGCAGGATACAGCTTTCCCCAGTAAGCAAGCTTTTGTTCCGACTGCACGCTTGACCATCCAATATCCCTGTACCCCTTAACAAACTATTAGCTGCTCAATGCCATCAAGGGAAAAAGTGATACAAACCATACAGAACTGGGCATTTCATACCTCAACAATACTAGGTATTAGTTTAAGTCTTGCATCCCGAAACATATCACTTCCATCCACAAATTTAGCCAGCAAAGAACTCTTTTTTACAGGTCTGTCTGCGGCATAGTAAAGGACCAAGCTATAGTTTGGTTTGGCAGGAACCTGGAACAAAGAAATCAAAGATGCATTCTTCTACTTGAAGCTGAACTGAAACTTGAAGCCAAAAATCATAAGAGCCTACAAAATTTATACCTCTATATGCCATTCTAGGAATAACAAAGAGAGAGAGGCACCCAAGCTAAGAAAAGCTCTACCTCAAATGTACATCTTTATTTGTACATCTTTTTTACTTATAAAAAAAAAAAATGTACATATTTATTTGTCCTTTAAACCTAATTTAGCAAATACAAGCAACTGAATAACATGTTTACGTGGATCATTCCTCTATTGCAAGATCACTTCTATGTTCCATTTCACCTTCCATGTTATGCCACATAAGGCCAAAATTTGCTCCAGAACAAGAGTAAAAAAATTCTAGCAAATTCCTCGAGTTCATCAAAGCATCAAAGATGCTCAAATTGTATCTTGTACAAAAATGACTCTAGCATGAAAATTACATTAAATTTATTATATTTACCACTTCAAAGAACTGCAAAGGATACACAAAGGAGAAAAGGAGACTCGAAAGCATTCATATGCATACCTGTAGATTCATGACAAGGATGAATGGAAGCCTTTTTCCAATTTCTGACTGGAATTGAGAAGCGAGAAATCAGATGCAAAAGAGAACTTTTAGATTAATAGCCAAGAATAAGATGCACAAATTCCAAAATCACAATTTCACAAGTCTGAAAGAAAAAGGTTTTATCCCCAATTTCCCAGGCATTTTTTCAACAGTTCTCTTAGACCCACATGAAAAGTTGTAAATCTATATACCTTTTATGGTTACAGGGAAAAAAAAAAAGAAAAAAGAGAGAGAGAGAGAGAGAGAGAGAGAGAGAGAAATATCAAACAATACAAAATATCAGGATACCCTGAAAATTGAACAATTCATCACCATAAGTTAATTAGGAGACAATGGCACGAAGTCAGGCATTAGTTTAACATCCACTGCCTTGCAACTGGCTGTATCTGTTTCTCGTTACACCATTTACTTCTGCTGAAAATTGATGAACGGAAGGGATGTGTATTCTTTCATTTGGGAATTTAGGAAAAAATATTTAGCCTATTACACCAAATATTAACTCAAAATTGAATGAGCTACGAGCTTTCTGAAAACTGACTACAGATTGGAGAACAAGATAATTCCTTAAACACATATAAATGCAAAGGATATATATTGGTACTTATTACATATGTACCACATGAAACTTTAAAGTATTATAACCCAAAATAAGACATATAAGGCCTGTTTGATACATTGGATGACCATTTCACTAGAGTAATGAATAGCTACTACTGAATATGAAAATTGTTGGAACATAATAGTTAGTTCTGCTCATTAGTTTGGTGATAAAATTGGAATAAAACCCTGAGTGTGTATTCCAATGTTTGCTACATTACAATACGCTAGTGAATGAAATGATATTTCAAAACTCTTAAAAGTTACAGTTTTATGATATTTTTCTTTATTTATTTTTTTAAACATAAACAATTATGTATAATTCAAGCATGGATTCCTGTACTCATAATGCAAGTTTCACCATTTTCAAATCTTGTGATCATAGAAAAGATTAAAATTAAAAAGAATAAAAAAAAAAAACTAGAAACATAAAAAAATAGAAATTAAAAAAAAAATTTGAAAAAACTAAAACTATACATTATAAACAAAAATTAAAAGTCAACAAATAGAAAAAAAAAAAAAAAGACCACCGAGAGAGGTGGGAAAGAGGGGACCTCCCCTACGAGCAAGCTGGGAGAGCCTCCACCTCATCACAAAAGCCACCTTGGGAGAGGGCTATCCACCCTCTCAGGTTTGCATGCTGGTGCATTGCTTTTTTTTTTTCTTTCTTTTTTTTTTTTGTCACGGTGGGCTGCTAAAGGGTGGAGGAAAGGTCCCTACCCTTTTTTTTTTTAACATTTTGATTTTTTACATTAGTTTTTTTGAAAAGATAATTTTGTTTTAAATATTTTTTATTTCCTAAAAATTAATTGGTGTGCTACTCTCAGTAGGAAGGAGTAGCGATTCCATTCCATATTCTAATCTGAGTACCAAACATAGCCATCAAGTTAAGAAGGATGTTATTAACCTTTACTCACTTTCCACATGCACTCTATAAAGACTAGGGAACATAGGTATCACAGACATCATTTAATGCTTCACCACTCAACTAATACATCTATTGTTTAAGAGAATATTATAACCTTTGGCATTCAGCTGGGTATACAACATATCAGAGGATGTCAAGAAACAGTATAGTTTTTGCTAACAAATTAGAGTTAGCTACATGCATAGTTGTGGATGCTTAACAAAAGTAAACAGGAAGTTAGGATCACAGATTTAACTGTCACATAATATGAAAAGCAACTGAATATGAAATTTATATTTCTACCTGGACAATACACTTAGAATGCAGAGCAATTTTATCTATGGGTTTATCGACTTTGAACCAATCGACAGCTATGAGCTTGAGAAGAGGGTCTCCTCCCATTACCTGAAAAGATTCCATTCAGTACATTCAATACAGAACTCATGTATATAGCATTTCAGCAAGAACGTGGAATGACCTTGCCAAATTGAAGTACAACATTTGTGTGTGCTTTCAAAGAAGAAACACATAGGACTATTTATTGCGATATTTAGAATGGTTTACAGTGAAACAAATGAATTAAGATATTGAGAATTAATGAGCCATAGAAACACCGAAAATAAATTGAAGAAAAGAAAACAAAATTGCTGATTCAAACTAGATATTAAGAATTTCGAAATCACAACAACTAACTATAGAAAAAGGACAACCAAATGTTTAAAAGACACATAGTACCTAGAATGTAAGCAAGAGTGAAACATATTTTGGGTGACAAAAAAAAATACCAGAGTAAGGAAAATTTAAGCATGTATTTCAGTGTTCATATGTTCTGATGTTAATTAAGAATAAAGAAAATTCTGATTTATAAAATGATAATTATGTTTCAGACCCCCAACAACTTATCATCTCGAACCTGAATTCTATTCACGGCTGCGGAAATTCACATCTTAAAGTTGGCCCTGGACTGAGTCGCTGACCCAGGATAACTGGGCAACTAACTAGTTTATTCACTTAAACCCCAAGGGGTTGGCCCAAGTGGTGAAAGCCTTGGTCTTGGGGTCTCATTCCCTTCAAGGTCCAAGGTTCAACATCTCATGGGTGCAAACAATCCTTTGGGGCCACACCCCTTGGTGAAAAGCCAGCGATTTAACCAGTTCCGTGTAGGGAAACTTCCGAGGGTGCGGTGCACGGGACCAGGGTTTATTCTGCAGGGGTGGGTCCAAAGGGCCCTGCCTTGGAGAGGTTCCCCGACATAAAAAAAAAAAACTAGTTTATTCACTTAGGTCACACATTCATGCTTATCCTTACACCTCCAGATCATGCACTCTTACTGAGTACTAGCTAAATTCCAAAACAATCCGTGACTGATAATGGACAACAGCAAATAAAAGCTAAAATATATTTGAAGTCAAACATGTGTTCCAACTGAGCAAAACCTACTCCTCTGATACAGGTATAGAGAAACTCCAAATGGTTAGAGGCTAGGTAACCAAGGAAACAGAGATTTTTCAATGCTATTTATGTTTATATCTTCATTTGCCAAAACAAATAAAGAACACAATAACACAAAGGGGCTTATATGGTGCCACAACAGCAAGCAAAACCCACCTTCAAATTATCTTCTAGGTAAGTCTTTCCTCTGATCATAAATCCCATTCCATTGGGAGAAGTCCAACAGTTCGTGTCTGTGTCATCCTTTCCTTTGTGCAATGAACCATGAAACTGGGTGGAATTAATAATAATAGGAGTTGCAGTGGGCTCTAGTTCCTTATTTACATCTGGAGCTGCATTGAGAATGACCATGTACTTTGGTACTGAGTACTTTGAAATCAAAGGGAGAAACGAAATAACAAATTACACGTTGCAGTTCATTATAAAAGAATCTAACACAGAATAATCCACGAGCTTTGTTCATTAAAAAATAACGCACGTGTATTCACTCAGAGGATCTTATTATGCATTAAAATGTAAAATGAAAATGCATACATCTGTCAAACAAACAAGGAACATCATGTCAGAATATTCACTGCTATATCCTTATGACCTCCTTTATAAACTAATATACCCTTATTATAAAGGAAAGAGATATCATTAGAAAAGTATTTTACGTTGGCCAGCCTGGCCTAGGACAACCTGAAAAAATAAACTTTAGCAATTCTTCTGTAGCAAATATCTTTTGACGTATGAACCCAAACAGTAATCAAATTTCATGTTAAAAGAATAAAAGACTACTAAAATATACATGTTCTATATTTAATTCTCGCAAACAATGATATAGAGTAGCTAACTGGTTTATGTCTCTTTTCAATTACAGCTACTTATAAAGTGGACCTGAAGTTCGCATCAAAGATAAGATCGTGAGGGCCCATGAAACATTCTTCAGCTTTACTATCATTTCCTGAAAAGTTTGGAGACAAACATTATATTCTGGAACATTATTAGTGATAGTTTCTATACATACATGAGTTGCATTAAATCTGATCCCCAAGTTAATATATTTTGTATGTTAGAGAGGCAGAAAATGAAAACCTTCTTGTCATTTTCATCATTGCTGCTCCCTTCATCTTCTGAGGATGATGAAGAGTTGGCCGCAATTGCATCATAAAACTCATCTTGCATTTTTGCATCCTCATATTCACCATTGGGCATAGAAACATTGGAAATGTTTGAATGGACAACTGTGGTGGCAGATTCATATTTGAGAGCTGGGTTTGCTCCAATGTATTCCTTTAGACCTGACAACCCATTCAATAAAGAAATATAACCAAGAAAAAAAAACATTTCATCAACAAGCTGCAAAAAACTTTATGGGTTTATAATTCCTGTTGATGCTTTATATATGTTGTTATGATTATTGCGTATCATCAAAGGATGACTAATATTAATGCTAACATCATGTTCAAAGCATCTGAAAATAGTTTTAATCCAAAATAATTGAGAAAGCAATTTGTAAAGAGCCAAGAAAGCGCTAGCCACATCTGTGCTATAACTCCAAAAAGACTAATCAATTTGAAGCTTCCCTATAATTATTCTGAGAAATGATATTTGTAGTCTTGGAGTATACAGTCCCACATACTTCCTTTGAAAAAGTGGATAAATTTGGGACCCACATGAAAAAATTATTTTTTTAATTGTGGCCCCTACTTTTTTTCAAAGGGAGTATGTAGAGACTACACACTCCAGGACTGTATATAATATTCCAATTACTTATATAGGTCCAATTTACCTAGTAAATAGCTAATGTGGGATGTAACATTCATGACTACTTTTATAATCTATTCATTCCATTGAGTTAGTTATATTCCCAATATGGCGCTATGATGTTACAAACTCCCCCTTTTAATTCCCAACGTCCTCGTTAAGGCCATGTGTAGTATTCTAGTATCATATAGCTAGCCTTACTAGGTGGCTCTAACACCATACGTTACAACCCAGAGAAAGTGCTTGCCACATCTGCTCTATAACCCAAAAAGACTTGGTCAATTTGAAACTTCCCTAGCATCACATACAAAACCAAGTTTCATCTGACAAGTAGCCAATGTGAAACTTAACACCCATGACTACCTTTATAACCTACCCACCCTATTGCATTAGTCATATTCCCAGTATGGGACTGGGGTGTTACACGGTGGGAAACATTCTTGCCCTGGTCCCAAGGGCCAGAAAAGATTCCAATATTTTGCTTCCTCTCCTTTGTAACCAAAACTTTGATAGACCTCAATCTCTCTTATCCCTTGCTTTTATAACACAAGAAACATAGATTAAATATCGGCTGTCATATCTTTATATCAATGAAATATCTTATTACTTAAAAAAAAAAAAAATATCGGTTGTCATGGTTTTGTCAGGTTTGTGGACGAGTCATATAAATTTCCTCGATATTGATGGGTGAGAGTAATATAACACATGTAATAACTGGTGTTACACAGTGGGAAACATTCTTGCCCTGGTCCCAAGGGCCAGAAAAGATTCCAATATTTTCCTTCCTCTCCTTTGTAACCAAAACTTTGTTAGACCTCATTCTCTCTTATCCCTTGCTTTTATAACACAAGAAGCATAGATTAAATATCGGCTGTCATATCTTTATATCAATGAAATATCTTACTACTTATAAAATATATATATATATATATCGGCTGTCATGGTTTTGTCAGGTTTGTGGACGAGTCATATAAATTTCCTCGATATTGATGGGTGAGAGTAATATAACACATGTAATAACTGATATCTATAATGTATGGCCAGTAGTGCGTACCTGCCAATACAATTCATTATCCAATAAGCTGTGGCAATTTCAATAATTTATTAGTCCAATATATTTCATAGCTGTGACACCCCATCACCTATTATATTGCATCAACTAAGCCATCTACAAAAGTGTTTTTTTTTTTTTTTTTTTTTTTATGACGAGGTATCTGAGAACTTTCACTACCCTAGATAAGGCTCTGGTTCTCAACTAATCCCTAAGGTAAAAGACGTATCCACCAGCAAATTTGTTACTTTCACCGCGGTGCCTTGTTTGCAAGGGCCAGAGATCAGTTAGGAGCAACCCACCTATAGAGTCTCCTTTTGATGCCTTCCTCGCCCAAATTGGGGTCTCTGGGGAGCCTTTTAACCTCCTGCTTAGGAGGGTATAAAAGTGTAGTATATACCAGATTCAAGTTTGTCAATGAGTTTAATCATAGACGTAAACTCAATATCACCAATTTAAAGAGAAAAATGGGTTCAGAGCTTAACATTAGCACTTGCCCTTGCTGACATTAGCACAAAGGATGCACCAACGTAGATCAACAACCAAAAGTTAGGATTGTAATCTCTAACAAAAAAATATAGCTCCATGAGCAATGTCATGATGGGATTCACACTTTTTGTTCCATTTTTCTGGGAGTTCGTCCCCATTCATCATGGGGGGTTGGGAGTGTGTGACTTGAGAACTTTTAATAAAACTTTATTGGGCAAATGGCTATGGAGATATCATTTGGAGGGGGGGATCATTGTGAAAGGAAGTTATCGATGCTAGACATGGAGCTGCTTGGGGTGGTTGGTGCTCCAACGAAGTAAGAGGGGGGCATGGAGTGGGATTATGGAAGTTTATAAGGAGGGGGTGGTCATGCTTTGAAAAACATACTCGTTTGTAGCAGGAGAGGGCAATCGAATCAGTTTTTGGCAGAATGTGTGGTGTGGAGAGCATGCCTTGGAAAGAGCCTTTCATGGTTCTCATCAGTGGAATATTCTTTTTAATAGGGATTTCCACGATTGGGAAGTACCTATTGTTGCAGATTTTTTCAGCCTCTTATACTCCATAGGGCCTCCTTTGACACAGCATGATCAATTGAAGTGGAGGTCTAATAACCACAAGAAATGTACTGTCAGGGGGTACTATCAAATTTTGACAACACAAGATCATCCTCAGTGTCCTTGGAAGAACATTTGGAAGACCTGTGTGCCTTCCAAAGTTGCCTTCTTTGTATGGAACACTGCTCTTGGAAAGATCTTGACCACGGACAATCTAAGGAAGAGGGGTTGTGTAGTTATGGATTGGTGTTATTTATGTTAAAAAAATGGAGAATCTGTGGATCACCTCTTATTGCATTGTGAGGTAACAAGGGAGTTGTGGGATGAGATCTTTCACAGGGTTGAAGTTGCTTGGGTTATGTCTGCGAGGGTGGTGGATTTGTTGGGTTGTTGGAGGAAGATGCAAGGTTGTCATCAAGTGGCAATTGTGTGGAAGATGATCCCGTTGTGTATCATGTGGTGTACTTGGTTGGAAAGGAATGCGCGCTACTTTGAGGACAAGGAACACACTAGGGTGGAGTTAAAGAACTTTTTTCTACACACTTTAATGCTTTGGTTTTCTGCTATTGTACTAAATGGGGACAACGTTCATGATTTCCTATCTTTAATTTATCACTCTTAGAATGTATTTAGGTGGTCTATGTATACTTCCTGTGTATGCGGGCTATGCTTATTTCTTTCAGATCAATAATACTTATCTCTTACTTATCAAAAAAAAAAAAAAAAAATCATCCAACTGATGGATGAAAATGTCCTTCAGGATCTTTGTGTTAAAGCTTAGTGAAAGAAAAACCACCTTGCAAAAGCTACGCATACAAGTATGTGATACCCAATATGATAAGAATAATGGTAGGTGGTGTATGATATCCCACATTGTTTGGGAAGGAGAAGTTGCTCTTTACAATGTTCCAATGAGGCTCCAATTGTATCATTGACTAGTCCTTTTAGAGTATAGGCCATGTGGCTTGGGTCTTCCATTAGGGCGTTACAAATATTATCAGAGCCTATCCCAACCAGAAATGTGGGACTTAAGCTGTGCAACCTACAGGCCCGACAAGGATATCGGGAATTTAAAGAGGGGAGATTGTGATACAGCATATGATAAGGGTAGGTGGTGTATGTGATCCCAAATAGCTTGGGAATGAGAAGTTGCTCTTTATAATGTTCCAATGGGGTTTCAATTGTGTCATTGACTAGTCTTTTTCGAGTATAGGCCATGTGGCTTGAGCCTTCCATTAGGGTGTTACAAAGTATTTATGCAAATCCTTGTCAGAAGTATGTTAATTGCACTACAAAATGTTTTAAGATCATGCTGATTTAATTTATCACATTTAGCAGTCCATTACATTGTTGTACCAAAAACCTCTTAGAACATTGCCCAACAAATATCATTTGGTGTGTTGGTTATTGCTAGTAGAATGTATAGGTGATGAATGTCTTTGTTCACAAGGGTTGAGAAAGAAATAATGGAACTCTAGTTTAAGATTGACTTGGAAGTATTGAGACAGGTGAAGAATCTTCAAAATGTGCTAATATCTCTGACAAGTCAAGCTTTTTTAAAACTGATCATAGACCCAATTGTATGGGACCATATATGCTTAACAGTCTCAAAGAACGCCTGCCTTCAAATCATTCAGATTAAAAGAAAGAGAATACCAAGAACTATTAGAAAACAAACCTGCCACTTGGCATAACAGTGCATAAGGAACACTCTTTTCAAACTTTGAGCAGTTATTTTTCTTCCATCTGAACCAACGCGAAGAATCTATCTCTAACATTTGACTTACAATACATTTAGGAGCATTTGAACCCATGGGTGTGCTTAAACTTCTAATCTGCCAGGTAGATGCTACAATGCAAAACAGAGAAAAAACAAAAAGAAGACTAGTTAATTGAGATTCAAGATGTTAAAGTTCAAGCCCAATATTCACCAACAAACAGCAAATGAAACTAAAAAAACCAAAAGGGAGAGTTTACAATGCAAAACAAAGGAGAAAAACGAAGAAAAAGACTAGTTAATAAAGGGTTGTCTGTTGTTTAATTGAGATGTCAAAATGTTATATTTCATTCGCAATATTCAACAATGAACAAGAATTTTGAAACCAAAAAAAAAAAAAAAACTAATATGAGATCTTTCTCAATAAGCCATGACCGGTGAAAGCAAGCTGTATCAAAATCCAGCAAAGAAGCTTGCTAGGACAAAAGCACAAAAGGGAAAAATCCAGGTACGTGGTTATATTGAGATGCAAGGAAAGAGGAAGCACAAAGAAAAAAGAGAAAAAAAATCCTCAATCTAGAATAAATCTAAAAGTAATTGGAGAAGTGAGAACTAGAAATCAAGGTCATACAGTCAAATAGTGATGTCAGAAATCCATGCTTTGGCAAGCGCAGGGTTCAAACATTAAAACAGAAACCAGTTGAGCATTGTGAAAAATTATGAAAGCATGAAATACGAGAGAAGTATGATTTATTGGTTTGCCTTTAAACTGTTGACCAGTGAAAAAGTAGCGTACATGCAAGTATATGAACCAAGATGTTCTTTTTATAAGTAAAAGTTTAAAGTTTTATCAATATCAAACGAGGCAGAAACCCAAGTACACATGATGCATACAAGAGGAGACACCTAGTTAGGAAGAAGGGGAAAAAATAGGTACAAGAAATTTGTGAACACCACGACTATTGAGATCTTTAGCCATCGTCCAAAAAATAACTTCTTGAAAAAAGGCTTCCAAGCTCCTCCACCAAATGTTCTTTATCTTCAAATGTCCGACCTTTATACTAAGAATCTAATGTTAACATAGTCCCACCAAACGTTCTTTGTCTTCAAATGTTTTATATCTTCAAAAGTTCTTCCATTTTTGCCACCAAACGTTCTTTGTCTTCAAATGTTTTATATCTTCAAAAGTTCTTCCATTTTTGGTAATAGCTCAAGCTCCCTAGCCCCATTTTGAAGCAAGGCCTTTATTTACATCTCCATGGCTTGCCACCAACCAGAGTCAGATAAAGCATCTTGCACTGCCTTTGGGATAGAATCATATCAGTTCTGTTGTTTACACCAACACGAACAACTATAACGAAACTGACAGAAGTGATTATAATGACATCGATATCACACCTTAGATATAGTAACATCGGCTTCATCTACACCAATCACAGGCATAAAGCCGAATGCCTTAGTTGTGTGCAATCACTATCAGCAAAACCAACTAGGGAAAAAAAGAAGCAACAGTAGGGAGAGAGAGCGGGAAACAGAGAGTATGGATTTAAACCATGAGTTTTGATACCTAGCTGAGAGATTTGTGTATTCTCATGAAAAAAAGTGGTGGCTCAACACATTGCCTCTCTCAAACTCTTATTGATATACACATATATATCGGTTAAATTATAGTTAAATAACCAAACTATCCCTACAACGAATTCCCTTACTAACATAGTATTCAACCCCTAACAAACCTTTCTAAAAAGTTGGAAGAAAATTGAATATTGTTGCAAATCCAGCATGCTATATGTATATCAAATGCATAAAGGACCTGTACTTGTCTAATTTTTTCAGTTAAGGTTGAGTGGCAGTGAATCCATTCTGAGTCTAGAATTCAAGCATGTTAACATTGCAGTTAAACAAATGCAGATATTATTGAAGTTTTTCAATGAATCAAACTAAATATCTTACGGTTGATTTGTTTACGGCGATAACCAGATCTTAGAGGCTTCTCTTTATGCACTGCTGGAAATTGTAATATAGCTGCATGAACAAATCCGCAGCATATGTTAATAACGAAGTACAGAGGCAAACAGGATGGTTCCATGAGGTGCATGCAACAAAAAGTCTCCACACTTCCTTCTCACATCAGAGCCATACTACCATGCATTCTCATGAGCGGACATGTTAGCTATCCCATAATGAAGGATACAATATACTTGAGAACAAAAAAGATGAAGAAGGATGGAGGACACAATATAGAAGTACAGTTTCAAGGCCAACAGGAGTTTTAAGTATCAGAGATTTTTCCAGTGCCAACTGCTCAACCATACCACTTATATTTTGGAATCTAAATTACTTACTATACGTTCCGTCTTGTCCGCGAAACCATTGCCTAGAGAAGATAAAATCTCTTCTGGAATGCCACCTGCCATGCATATTATATGAAAAGGATGAAAAAATGAATTTCAAAATAAAATAAGTGAAGCAATGGATACTTACTACTAATGCATTATGGCTTCCATCAAACATCAAGTATCAGACTGCAGGTAAAAGAGAAAAACATGTAGGCACTATGACTATCAGAACAGAAAGCTTTTGATGTTGATGACCCCCTGACTGAGAATAGCATAAAAATAAATAATGGTATGCAGAGCCTTGATGGTGCGGCGGTGGGCGCTGAAGGCAATCAGAGAAGGTAGATGTGACCTTAGAGATTTGGACATGATTAAGATTCTTTCTTCTTTCATTTTTTTTTTTTTTTTTAAACATAGGTCAGAATGGAGAGAAACTTAAACTATCAAGCCCAAACAAATCACCCTCCTCGGCAACACAATGTGATGTCAGAGTCAATTCAACTAAAACAAGAGAAGAAGTGACAATGGTGCAATGTACGATGATTTCATGACAATCTAACTAAAATCATGTAATTTGAAAACCCCAAGGGGTTGGCCTAAGTGGTGAAGGTCTTGTTCTTGGGGTATCACTCCAAGGTCCAAGGTTCAACACCTCATGGGTGCAAATAATCCTTAGGCCACACCTCCCGGTAAAAAGCTAGCAATTTTACCAGTTCCGTGTAAGGAAACTTTCGAGGGTGCAGTACACGGGACCGGGGTTTACTCTGCAAGGGAAGGGTGGGTCCGAAGGGCCCTGCCTTGAAGAGGTTCTCCGACATAAAAAATAAAAAATAAAAACAAGAAGAAAGAATCATGTAATTCGAAGAACATAACAGCTAGATATATCTAATGCGATTACCTTGTATGATATTTTGGACCCAATATCCCATAGAGAACGTCATAGTGCCCATCATAAGAATCTATCAGCTCCAAATCACCTGTCAACGTATCCCACCTGCAAAGATAATTATTTGATAAGTTGAAGTTATATAAAATGTGATCGTTGCCCCAAAAAATCAATATAAGCAACTTACTCATATCTTTGATGTCGCTCAATGTTCAAAATCACTTCAAAAACGGTATCTGCAGTTGCATCAACAACACCAACCGACTTCACAAGAACATCTTTACCACTCTACATATAGTGATCAATAATTAATGCATTTCTTGAGGCAAAGAAATATCAGCAAATCTAGTTTCACTTCCCATCATAAACCAAAATAAAATAATATGGAAAAGATTAAGCATATAAAAGTTGCATGAAAAATAATTTCTACAGTTTCAATATGAAGACCATAGATCAAATTGGAAAAATCAAATAATGATGTGCTTACTAATATGTTAACACATCCTAGAAAAAATTAACACTAGTTTTCTATATTATTGAAAATATAAAAATTTCGGATTATCGAGTATTAAACACTTCCAACATTATGAAAAAGACCTCAACAAGTTCTATTTTATAAAAGAGAAAAATACAACTCATGTAGATGGAGAATTAAACAAAAACTCCATAAGAAACGAACTCGTTAAAATTACATTTTGGATCTATTCATCAAACTAATTTCAAAATAATGTGAGCAAGACTTTTTAGGTGAAAGCACAAGTAAGCAGCCCTTGTGTATTATAAATTCCATGTCCTTATCATCTTCCAGGTTTTTCTTTAAATGTAAATGGTGTATTTCAACAGTAACTGAATTCAAATATCAAAATGATAGCTCATATAAAAAATATATATCACAATGATACACAAAAACTAGAGGCTCACAGTTTAAGCCAATGGAGGTCTAGAAGAAGAGTAGAAGCAGCTACTCTAAATATGGGCAGGCAAGAGGATGGAAGAATTTTCAATCTAGTTTCTGCATTTGTCCAGAGGTAATAAAAAGAAAGAGGCATTTGCATTTAAATAATAATGGGACTAGCTATAAGAAAAATAGATTTAAATGACACATATCATACACTTCTCATTCTCATAAGCCCACGACACAGAAGCAGCAATAGAAGTGACTTGTTCAAAGAGAAACGCAACAAGATTTTGCATAAAGAAGCTGTGAATCCAGATTAATTCATAAAGCAGGAAAGCATCTTCCTCAAGTGAATCAGTTTTAATTTCCTTGTGCATCCAGCCGCGTGTTTGGCCAAGTATTATTTATAAATTTACTCATTTTTCTTATAAGCTGTTATAGTGCAAACAAATAGAGGCATATAACATTTAGTTTGTCAAAAACAAATGCCTTAGGCCTCTGTTTGCTTCAACAGAGAATCTCTCCAGGTGAAATTGTCCTTCAATGCAATTTAAGTTCAAGGAGTGAGAGTTTGAACCCAGAAGCTAGATAGACGAAACATTTTTGCCAAGCTTTAAAATAAAATAATAATCTAGATTTATGCATCAGTTTTTTTAGGATTTATTTACAGCAGAACTGGCAGGTTTAGAATTAAAGTTAAAGTAGCAAAAATGGGAACCAATATGACTCTTATCCCAAAGGAAAAAAGATAAAGTAAAAAATACCTGAGAATCAGCAACATCCTCAAAGATTCTGACACCTAAAATCAAAGGAACAAGAAGAATATAGAAGAGATACTAAAAGACTCCAAATAACTTTACAACAGCATAATTATTTACAAAATAATGTACCTTTTGTTAATAAAAAATTCTAGAATACAATCTGTTACTTCTTCTCGATGATATGGTAACCAGCATGAATTCAAGTTCAATAATTATCTAATAGCGTTAAAAACTTCTCTTTTCCCTGATCATTAGCCTATACATCATACGCTCCCTTTCAACTATAATCTAACATGAGGGGGTATGGTGTGTGCACACATGTCTGAGTGTATGCATGAAGACCGAACACCCATCCAGGCCTTAGCCCTATATTTTTCAACATATTATAGCAAGATGTTATTTTAACTTCCATGTTGTTTCCTCTTATACTTTGCAGACATTAAGATTTAGCATGATCCCCAGAAAAAATCAATTGAGAAGTGTAAAAAGAAGTTTTTACCAAATCTAACTAAAGAGAAATGAACTTTACTCCGATTTCATAAACAAAAAGAAAATCATAGAAATCCATTGAAACATATAGAGGTCACATGACAAAAGAAAAAAAAATAATGGCACGTCTTCACATGCTATCTTCTGCTAACACAAATTAAGCCTTCATACCCATTCCAGATTCTGATCATGATAACAGGTCATATGAAAAATTGCACTACAGAAGTACTTGAACTATGGACCTCCGGCTTTGTAATTCATTCACAGAGCTAATAGGCCACAGGAAGGCTAGTGAAAGATAACGATAACCATAGGTATCATGCTAAGCAACAGGATGAGAAGTTATATGTGAACACAAAAATGAAGTCTTAAGAGAACGCCCACCAGGAAAAACGGGGTGGGGGGTGGGGAGAAGGGTTAACAAAGGAGAATAATGCTACAAAATTTCCCTCGATACTCTACTAGCCAGATAAAAACAGTTTGAGAGAAATTACCATTAATGGTTTGCACACATTTCCACTCATGTGCCTCAACTGCATCTCCATTGTCCCCTTCAATGTACTGATCTGTCCCAACACGAGCACCCAAGACAGAAGATTGGCGCAAAAGCATCTCTGGACCTGTGAGTAACACCCAGAGAGAGTGACAGAGACAGAGACAGAGACAGAGTATGTATCAGTACTGGTGGATAAAAGGTTTCAACTCCAAAAATACGAAATATTGATATGTCTGTGTCTTGAAATGGTATTTACTAACTAAATTAATAAAATAAAATAGTAGTATGGTAGAAATCTACAAAAAACAGTAGAAGTTATCACAAGGACACTGGATAAATATTCCAACAAACAAGCATAATGAGATCACACGACTCATTTGACACTAAAGATATTGTCAATAAAATAAGATGATATAAAATAAAGATTGAAGAAAAGCTTTGACGGAATATTTTACGACACCATGGAATATTATTTTTAGAAGCATAATATCTTAGACATATATGTTCAAAACAGTTATGACAACATGCTCTCTATCAAAAAATGAAAAAATCAAACCATGCACATGTAAAGTCACCTTGCCCAATTCTTATAAGATTTCTCAACCCATGTGCATACCGCTTCACTCTAGGTCGATGTCCTTCCAGATTGATCCTTCCATAGTTTAAAAAAGCTGAGGTATAAGTGAAAAATAACGAAGGAAGAGAATTTCATATGCCAAAGAATGCATGATCTCGAATCAATCCAATAAAGGTTTGTATTTAATTTTTCTCTATGGTCAATGATTTTATTGTTGTGTCCCATATGGTGCTGGGATCCTCCCTTTATGTGTGCTCTATACATGCATAGTTACAGGTGGAGTCTACTAGCAGTTCCCTCTCAATCAACACTTATGTGGCTCAAAGATCTTTCTGGAAATTTACTCAGCCCATTTAAAGTACTTGGGTAAACTGTATACTCAATTCAGAAAAATAAGCATACTCGATCTCCATGTTCAGTTTGTTTCTGGCACTACCTCCTCCTCTTGAAAGCTCATACTCAGCCTGATGGAAGTAAAGTTTCAGTATGATGAAGAAAAGAAAAAATGTATATATCCTGAAAATGTTAATTTTCATCCTAAGAAACTTTTTTTGAAGCTTGCAACAAAAATTTTCTTCGGTGTCACCAGGAACACCAACATGTTTAGATTTACAAATTTCATTCTGTTAGCCACAACCTTATAGTTTTCTTGTACCTGTTGCTTGGCATGATCAAATGCTTCCATCCATTTTTGGGCTTCTCCAGCTGTACCGCAGGCAATCTTGAATGAAATAAAAAATATATATAAATATATCCAATTAACTGTCATTCATCACCCCACAAAAGAAAAGGGGGATCTAGTTTCTTTTTATATTAATAAGCCAACTTCTTTCTTTCTTTTCTTTTATTAATTTCTCAACTGCTAGGAGATAGTTCTAAAAACTAAATAACATGACTACAAACTTACTTCCCCCTTTTTCGTCTCATCCAGCCGATTGTAAAGCCTTAAAACATAAAGATCCTACCAACAAGAAAAGGCATTAGCAGCAAAGTCTTGCTTCCTTTATCTTCTCAAGGTGGTAAAATAAAATAATCTGGAAGCTGTTCACAGTTCAAATCAACTGAAAGAAATAAAATAACAGAACAGAAATTAAAATGAAATAACAATCATATTTGCTAATGATAGGGATTCGCAAGAGCTTTACTCCATGGTTGATCTTCCGACGCCCTAGCTCCTCCACCATAAGTGTGGGCCCTACAACACCCCTCTGAATGGGTTTCTGCACCCAGAAAATGTTGAGAAAACAGCTAAGTATCAATTATAAAAATGTTGAAGCAGCAAGCATTACATGTTGTAGCATGACTTACAATACAAGCATCCTAAGATTATGACTCTGAGCCATCTTGAACTCCTAATCTTACTTATGCAACAAAGAGCGTTTTTTAATAAGAAAAGTTTCATTAAGTTGGAATATTGAAGAGGGGGAGACCTGCGCTAATGATTCCTCTGGAATTTCGATAACTTTGGTCTGACTATTTTGCAGTCTCGTTTGGACGGAATGAAACTTTTGTCTTATTAAAGATGATTAGTAAATTTCTGTTTTTCTTCTTTAGTTTGCTTCAATCGCCGCTTTTTCTTTTTTTTTTTTTTAAATTCTAACCATATACTGTATTCCAGGACACTCCTTTCCCTTTCTCCAGGTTCAGCTAGGCTGGGTTTCTTATCATTTGAAATTTGTCAACCAATGTGGGGATCCCTAGATTGCACCGATCCACAATACATCTTCATTCGAAGAAACAATCTCTATCATCCACTTTACCATGGTCATCTAATATCTCCCCCCCGCTTCAAACCTGCCAATATTTATTGCCTGCCTACCCGGTCTTCTTTGTCACTGCCAAAAAACTGAGGCAAAGTAGGGAGGAAAACCAATAAACGAGATAAGCAGACCATTTTGCCAATGCTAAAGTTGCGACAAGTGTAGTCAGAAGTAAACTCTAGCTTTTGTTTTTCCTGTTATCCCACTACTGGTATCGCCACTCCTCTTTCAAGACACTGGGTGTCACTACAAAGTACAGATCTTTTAACTTGAAAAAATCATCAGACATCATGACTTCTTCGTTCTTCTTCTTCTTCTTCTTAATTATTTTTTTCCCAACGGCAACATTTTCCGTACCGATTCATGCACAATAGTTCAAAACTTGAGTAAAATGCTTAAGTGCTTAGGGCTGCTGCAAACTTGAAGTACTTTAACTAATACGGAGCACCTTCCTCTTCAGTCTTCTAGCTCATCTTCAGTCATCGCATCTTCTACTATACTGCAAGTATTCAGTCCAGAGTCTCCCATCCCACGCATCCCACATAATTATTTAGATGGATTTACGATACGACTAAAACAAAAGGACAGTGGTGTGATTCATATACCTCAAATTTGACACAATGTTGCACAATGCACATAATCACTCTCATCACAATCGACAACAATTCCAATTCCCATGCACGCGAGTTTCCCATGAGCAATATTATAAGTAGAAAAAAATGAAGCAAACCGCAAGTTTCACATTTGATCGTTTAATTATTTTCGATCTTAGTATTCCATTAAACCGAGAATTTAGCAAAAAGCGATCGAGAGAGAGAGAGAAAAAAAAAAGAATGAGAGAAGGGCGTGCGTCTCTCTTACAATGCCAGGGTTCTCTTGGGGATCGCGTTTGTACATCTCGAGGTACTTGCCCCGAATGAAGAGGAAACGGAGACGGCAGTACTGTTGCCCGATTGAATTCATTCCTAGATGGTACACCCAACCGAAGTACTCGAATGTCCGTCCGTCTTCCCCTCCCCCTCCTCCTGCAGCTCCGGACCCGCTTGAGCCGTCCCAGTCGGACCTCTCGCTCCCGGGATTTTCCAACGAAGATATAGTCTCCATCGGCACAAAGCAGAAGGGGCCCGTGCACGGAGGATCTCAGAGGTGAAAAAAAAAAAAAAAAAGATGGAAGAGAAGAGAAGAATGAGAGAGGAGGATCGTGGAGAGACAGGTGCTTTTCTTGTCGACGTCCTAGGAATATCTATAGATAGATATTAGACAGAGTTTGGCTTTCGTTTTTTGGATATTGTGGTGTGGGGTCACTCTAATCTTCCTTCGGTCAACATCCGACAATGGGGATGGAATCCTTGTTTTGGAAGTTCCCATTAATAAAGACAGGATGTACGATGTACGAAAGAATGATAATTTATATTTTTTTTTTTTTTATGTAAATTTCATGTTTATTTTTTTTTTTTAAATATATATATATATAATTTACACCTTATAAAATTATAAATATTATTTTATATTTAATAATAAGAATCAAAAGTATGTTTCCTTATTTAATTAATTAAATGTTTCTTAATTGTCAGTCTCCCATGAAAGCAAATTACTACACCATATAAATATTTTCATTCATTCTTCTTGTTCGTCATGTATGATTATGAATGAACAGCCTGAACTTTCCAGCTTCCATAGAAACAATAATGGAACTCAAAGAGCAGCCAAGGTGAGCAAACACAACTAACCAACTAGAGAAGTGGGATTTGGCAATCTATGAGACAGTCGAGCAAGCAATAGACGTACACCATGAAACATGCACAGAGGTGAGGGATACAACCCCGACCCCTAATAACAACTATTTATATAGAAAAAGACATGGTTTAGACATGACAACAAAGTTACACATCATCAGCTTTACTAGGGCAATATGATGCATTCGGGGACAACATTAAGGCCAGATTTAGTTACAAAGATGAGAGGAAATGAGATAAAATTTGAAAGTTAAATAAAATATTATTAGAATATTATTTTTTAATATTATTTTTGTTTTGAGATTTGAAAAAGTTGAATTATTTATTATATTTTATATAAAAGTTTAAATAATAATTATATGAGATGATTTGAGATAGTTTGATCTATATAATCAACCCAGACCTAAATGCGATCACCTCTTCTTGTCATAATCCTTAGATAAACATTTTCCACATAGTAATGTGCATTACAATTGAAGCTAAGAGAAGTAGAGTAGATAAACTATATGACAGAATTCCTCAATGATTTCATTCATCGTGATATTGGCCTTGGTTTCCACTTCTCAACATTTACAGAGAATGGTAGCATATTTATAGAGTCTATTACATCATAATTGAATATTCTAGCTAGGGAATATTTACATAACATAATTGGGTATAAAGGTAATAACAGATGATTCCAAAATGCCAATTGCGCAGGATATTCTTCTTTCGGTTTTGTTGTGTCATTGTTTCTAGAATCTTCAAGCATTGGTTGATCTTCATTCTTGGTTTTGTTATTCCTAACAGCCCTCCTCGAGTCAAGTGGCACTAAGGAAAGAGTGAGCCTTGATCGCAATAAATTAAACCGAACTGTTGAAAGCGGTTTGGTGAGAATATCAACAAGTTGATCATTGCTAGAGACAAATGAAACTTTGAAAGTCTTGGCAGCCACTCTATCATGAATAAAGTGGTAGTCAAGCTTAACATACTTGGTTCAAGAGTGCATGACAGGAATGACAAATAAATAGGTGGCTCCCAAGTTATCACACCATAAGGTTGGGGGATCCGTAAGAAAGATACCAAGCTCTTTCAAAAGAGACTGTAACCATAAAACTTCACAAGTTGTATTTGCAACAACTTTGTACTTGGCCTTGGTGGAAGAACGAGCAATAATGGGCTGCTTTTTGGAGCCCCATGAAATCAAGTGAGAACTAAAATAAATGCAAAAACCTCCAATGGACTTATGATCATCTCGACAATCTGCCCAATCAGCATCGAAGTAAGCAGAGAGAGTGAAAGAAAAAGAGGTAGAGAAATGAAGACCAAAATTTTGAGTGAGCTGTAAAAAACCCAAAATGCATTTTACGACTTGTCAATGAGGGACACGCGGACAGTGCATATATTGGCAGACTCTATTGACAGTAAATGAGATATCTAACCGAGTGAAAGCTAGATATTGTAAACTACCTACGACACTTCTATACAAGACAAGATCTTCAAAAGACAAATTATCAAATGCAATGAGCTTAATAGAGGGAGACATGGGTGTAGAGATAGACTTGGACCTATGCATATTAGTCTGAACAAACAAGCAGATTTGAAATATACTATAACCGAGACAAAAATAAACTAGAGGCATTTTGATAGACTTCAATTCCCAAGAAGAAATGCAAAGGTCCAAGATCTTTGACAGGAAAATAAATTCTACGTACATCAATGAAATTAGATATAACAGATGAGTTAGTGCCAATTACATTAATATCATCAACATAAATCAAAATGCAAATGACAGTAGAAGCAGTTTGAAGAATAAAAAGAGAAGAATCAGACTAAGAACGCTAAAATCTGAATGTCAAAAGTCGATCACTCAGTTTGGCAAACCAAGCCCTAGGGGCTTGTTTAAGCCCATCAATGGACTTCCGTAACTTACATAAGTGGTGAGGTAGATCAGGATTGACAAAGCCTGAAGGTTGCTGCATGTAAATAGCTTCTTGTAGATCATTGTGTAAAAATGTGTTCTATATGTCTAGTTGATGCAACGGCCAATTGGATGATATAGCAAGGGAGATGAGTAAAACGGATAGTCACGGGTTTGACTACAGGGCTAAAAGTATCAGTGTAATCCAAGTTAACTTGCTAATGATATCCCTTAACCACAACCCGTACTTTGCGACGTTCAAAAGTACCATCAACAAGTCTTTTGGTTTTAAGAACCCATTTAGAACCTAATATATTGAGAGAAGGAGAAAAAGGTACTAGATCCCATGTGTTATTGAGGAGGAGAGCTTGAAACATGGCATCCATGGTAGAGCACCACTCGAGATTCTTGGATGCCTCGATGTATAGGTTGGCTCTTCTAGAATAGAGGAGGGTTGAGAGATTGTGAGAGAAGTAGATGGTTTAGGTGAGGGCCAAGGAACTATGTCGTCCGTGCGATGAAGGGAAATTTTTTTTTAAGCTTTTTAGACGTGTGACCATAGGGTGAGAAGGGAGAGGTTGAGGTGGAATATTGAGAGAGGAGGCAATGTCGAGAGGGGAAGGAGAGAAACTTGATGCATGGTAGGGTACGGGAGAGGAGATCGCAGATGAGGCAGGCGAGGCAAGTGATGAAAGGGTAGAAGACGAGGATAAGTTAGGATCGGGTCGGGTTTGAGAATGGGAAATCATGGGCTGAATTGTAAGTGAGCTGGGCTTGAGCTCAATAATAGGAGGCCCACGAGACAAAGAGTAATCTGTTGTGGGTTTGATGGGAGGTGGATTGAGGTTGGGTTGAGAGGATGGTGGATTGGGCCGTGTCAAATCAGAGAATGAATGGGAGTTTTAAGGGAAGAAAAGATGCCAACTAGAGGAAAGTAAAGGGGCAGTGTGCTATGAGGAAGTTGAAGTGGATTGAAAAGGAAAATTAAGTTCATCAAACTTAACATCTCAAGACACATACACACGGCATGTGGGCACATGTAAGCAATTATAGCCCTTGTGATCAAGACTATAGCCCATAAAGACACAAAGTTGAGATCAAAAGTCCAATTTGTGTCTATTAAAGGGGATAAATTACGCCAACAAGATTACCCAAAATTGCATAAAAATTTATAATTAGAGACTTTTTTAAATAACTTTTGAAATGGTGAAATATTATTGAGAATAAGAATAGGCATCTGATTGATTAGAAAAACAATAGTTTTAAATGCATCAGAGCAATACTTAAGAGGTGTGAGACATAAGCCAAAAGTGATAGTCCGATTTCAACAATATGGCAATGACGCCATTCAATGCTTCCATTTTGCACATGTGAATAAGGACATGTGATCCGTTGATTAATTCCAATTTTTAAAAAAATTGTGGAGACAGGATGGAACTCTTCACCCCAATCCGATTGTATGGAAATAATTTTGGAAGAAAAATAATTATGAACATAATTTAGAAAAGCAAGAAAAACAATGGAAACATCAAATTTAGATTGAAGTGGAAATATCCAAAGGGAGTGATCTAGCTTACATTAATTACACTCACATTGTCTTGATACCAAAAGGGAGGAATCATAAGTCTGTTACTGAGTATAGACCCATCAGCTTGTACAATATAATTTATAAGGCTATTACTAAGATGATTGCTAATAGACCCAAGCTTATTTTACATGTTATAATTTTACAAAATTAGTGTGCATTTATCCTTGAGAGACTCATCAGTGATAACATCATGATAGCTTATGAAACTTTACATACCATGACAACTCGGCTACATGGCAAGCAAGGTTGTAACAGCCCGCTAGAAATTCAATTGTGAAATTTCTATTAACTTTAAGAACCTCGTGAAAACCCCATAAGTTTTCACGAATCCATTAATCATATAGGTTTTTGTCTAATTACATAGTTAGTGTTATTATTTACTATGGTATCAGAAGTGTGTTTTTGATTATTGGAGATAGTTAGAAGTGTCAAAATGTATTATGGTTTGTGCCATTAGACTCGGATGGTTATTTAAAGTCTTATGGCGCAATAACATTTTTTCATATTTTCGGTCAAAACGTCTGTTTAAAACTGTAGATATTATTGGATAAAAAGAAATATCTTGAGGTAATTTTCATGAATATTATTGGGTAAAAATATTTTGAGTTGATTTTTATAGATATTATTAGATAAAATATTATGAGATAATCTTTTATAGATATTTTGGGTAGGAGAAACCTACACTCAACTCTCAACTCCAGCCTCATCTCTTCCATATCTCATCCATAATTATCTCCAGCCACCTCTCCCCACGAAATTATCTAATTACACATTCCAATAAAAGATTATCAAACACTCTCTCTCGGACAGCTTTTAGGAGGTCTTTTGCACGCCCATTTCGAAGCTGTTGTAAGTGTTTTATCATAAAGTCTCCTTCATATAAGTTGTTCCTTTTTGAGTCTAGTTTACATGGATATCTTATTTGCCCCATTTGAAGATCATTTGGTCAGTCAAATATTGTATAAACTATAGAAAGGTCATTCTGGGAGATAAACTGGAGAATATGTTATAGTTTGGAGTTTTTGACCAAGCTAATGGATAGATATTGGTCCGAAATTTTTATGGAGTATTGTTAACATGTATATGTGACTATTGGTTGAGGATTTTTGCATGATTAAAGGTTTTGATGAAAGATTTACTTAGATTTAGAAACTTAGAAACTGGAAGAAGAAAAACAGTTTCTGTTTTGAGAAAGTTTAACTCTTTGGTGGTCTAAACCTATTCTAATGACTTTAATAATTTTATTGGAGGATTCTAAGTATCTTATATACATGTTATATTATTATTTTGAAGATATTTGATGTTAGTTTCAAAGATATGAAATTTTATGCAAAGAGATATTCAAACAAGCCAAAGTGTGGATATTCTTGGCTAAATTTATGTTTTGGTTAATTTCTAACCATGTGATCTTGAATTAGAAGCTTATATATGTTTTAGGACATCTTTTTAAACCATGTGATGGTTTGGTTTGAAGATCATATATTTATAAGTCATAGATCAAGATATTTATCAAAACTAGTTGAGGAAAAAGTTTCTGTTTTTGGATTAAGTGTAAAACCAAAAACTCCAAATGTTATTTTGTGATTTTGGTGACTTTGGTTTGATGATTTAAAGCATGGTTGATGTTAGGATGATATTATGAATATGTTAGAAGTAAGATTTGATTTTTTGAAACTCTTGGAGATGTTTTGATTTAATGTCAAAACTTGTGATTCAAGTGCTTGGATCTTTTTACAAAAAAGTTTGGTGTTGATTATTAGCTTTTTCTAAATGGATGTTTTAAGTATGGTTTTGAACTTAGGATTGGAAGATGTTTGTTGCAAAATTTTGGTTTAAGCATGAGTTTTGAAGTTGGAAGGAATTGCAACAAAAATAAAGGGAAATGGCCTATGGATGTTTCAACCATAGTGTGTTCTTCATAGTTGTGTTTTGTTTTAAATTTTTCTGAGTTGATATTTAAGTTTAGGATAAAATTTACATGAGGAATGTAAATTTTAGAAACTTTTAGAGTTAGTATGCAAAATCCTTAAGTTATGGGTAAAACAGTCATTTTTCCACATGTAGAGAGTAAAATGAAAATTTTACTCTTTAAGTTAGTATTTTCCATATTTCAAATTATTAGTGATTTAGTTCTAACGTTTAGAATTACTAATTACAGTTCCTCGTGATCGCACTTGAAGTTTTATAAGAAACGCGGAGATCGAGGTAAGTTAGCTTTTAACTTACTAGCAGTCTACTGTGTATGTGTGCTAAATAAAGGAACTACAGTGTATGTATGTGTGTTATCATATATGTCATGCCATGCCAAGTTATCACGTAATTGTCTATTATACAGAATTTATTCTGTTATCAATTTTTTTATCTGTTACATAATATATTCTGTCATGTATTACTGTACCTTACAAGTACGTCATGCTAAGTATGCCATCTATTACATGTATGTCAAGTCATGTAATATTCACTGTTGTAAGTATGTCATGTTAAATATGTTGTCTATTATATGTTATGCCATGTTACGAAATGTTTCTATCTCAAGTTGGTCATGTATTCTAAGTTATGTTCAAGTCACGTTATGTTACGTCAGGACTTCAGTCCTTTCGTATTCCAGTCACATTTCATCTTGAGTACATTATGATGTGTAGAATACATGGGGCCACAACAACTGTGGAGTATGTATTTAACTACAATTGTGATGCGTAAAATACATGGGGCCACAACAACTGTGGAGTATGTATTTTTCATGTTAAGTCAAGTTTGTGTAGAATACATGGGGCCACAACAACTGTGGAGTATGTATTTACACGTAGAATACATGAGGCCACAACAACTGTGGAGTATGTATTTTTAATGTTAAGTCAAGTTTGTGTAGAATACATGGGGCCACAACAACTGTGGAGTATGTATTTACACGTAGAATACATGGGGCCACAACAACTGTGGAGTATGTATTTACACGTAGAATACATGAGGCCACAACAACTGTGGAGTATGTATTTTTCATGTTAATTCAAGTTTCAGAGCAAGTTCATGCTAAGTCAAGTTTCAGATCAAATTCATGTCAAGTCAAGTTTAGTTCATGATTCAATTTAAGCTATGTCAATTATGCTATGTTGTACGCTAAATTATACTTTAATTACTTATGAATTTGATTATGCATTTATGCTTTTACTGTCATACATGCATCATTAGTCTGTATGGAAGTTTTTTGTTAACTTGCTGAGATTTGTAATCAAATCTCACTGTGGTAGTCCCAACTACCATTCCCCCCCGAATGGTAGATCTTGTTACAGGACCTGAAGGAAGATCAGGAGCTGACCAACTAGATACAGTCGACTGAACGACGGTGCGTCGTTAAGGTTAATATAGTAGTTAAATTACTACTTGTACGATGGAGTTGCATCTCCAGTACTTTTAGATCATAACTATTTTGGAATAGTTCTGTGATCTTAGTTATTCAATGTATCTTTATATATGAAGTATGTTTTAAGTATTTGGGATATTTTAATTTGGTGCATAGTATTGCTAAAGAAAAAAATTATCCGCTGCGAATATTGCATAATGTTAGATGCATGTTAGGATTATTGCATCTTATATGTCATGAACGGGGGCAGGTAACCTTGTGTTGCATGTCTCGACGCTTCAAATGTCCGTCCAATCCCAAACGGAATTTGGGGGCGTCACAGGGTGGTATCAGAGCAATACGTCTCTGGGCAGTAAATCCACATGTCCTTAGGAAATGCACCAAACATTAGGCTTGAAATTTTAGTCGTCAGTAGGCTTGAATTTCTTAAGGTACGAAGGGTAGTATGTGGTTTTAATATATATGCTCGTGTGTTTCAAGAAGGGACACATGACTCGTGATAGAATACCTCGGAATCCTAAGGGAGATAACAATCAAGAGGATCAGAATTTCCCCGATGGATGAAGAATTAGTTGAGGTAAACATAGTTAACGTTGATCTGATTGCAATTGATGGTAGTATTGCATTATTGTTATTTTGGAGTAGGTCAAGTCATTGGAGTTGGTAAATTGTACATTGTTTGATTCAAACGAGTCATTGTTTCTATTAATTGTGGTGCTTGAGAATTCAGCTTGGAAGTTAAATTGTTACCCTAGTGGTAAGAGTAACAATTTTCATTAGAAGTATTATTGTTCATACCAATGTAGATATATAATACATTTTAGTAATATGAGAAAGGATATGTAGGATTGATGAATGGTATTCCACATATTTGGAGAATTGTTTTGATTCTAAAAATACGATAGAAATTGTGTTTGGAAGAGTAATTTGATTAGGAGAAGTTTTAGCCTTAGTAGGATTCATTTATGATAATAGTATTACCATACCGCCAGTAAATGATTTCTGGCAAAGCACTATCTTTATGGATACATAGATCGATTTTCTTTTGAAGACTATTATATGGAGAGTAAAATATTGGTCTTGAGGATTTATGTGAACATTAGGAATAAATTATTTAGAGTTAGAATAATTGATAACTTATGATGGATAGAAGAGTTATGACAATCATAAGAGAGAAAGTTTCAAATTTAAGTTATTAACTGGTCAGTTATCAAAGTACCACCTAGGAAGATGACTGATTGTTGCGATTATAAAGAAGTAAGTTAGTCCTAGACCAGTAGAACTCTTTGAGGTTTTTATTAACTTGAAAATTACTGAGAGTTTGGATATGCATGATTAAATGCATATTTATATGAGTCATTGGATCATGTCATATATATGAAAATCCCTGAAAGAAATAAAATGGAGTACATAAAACATATACCAGAAGATAGAAACACAAATATGAATATTTGTGAAGTATTATTTTATTATCATAAAGCAAAATTACATAAATTTGAGGCTCTTTGCCTCAATCTTTAAACGTTCTTGCTCTTCAAAAATCTGCATGCCTCTCCTATCTAAAGGAGTAGCCACTCGAAAAGAAGAGTTAAGCAAAGATTTTAAATCTCTGTTCTCTCGCTTTACTGCTTCTATCTTCATGTTGGATTCCATAAGAAGCCTCTGAAGCAGAGAAATACTCTCGTGGAGTTTGTCAACCCCACCAGTCCTGGATTGCAGTCTCTGAGAATATGCGACAATGGCTGATGAGTATCGAGTACCGAGACTCACAAGCTCGTAGATAAGTTCATTTTCTGACTTATTAGCCAGATCATTATTTGATTGCATAATAGCACCTATGGAAGAAGCAGAAACAACTGGGGAACGAGGTGCAGAATACCTCATGTTTTGGCAATGAGAAGATTGCTGAGCCATTGCAAAGTGAGTAAGCAGAAAGAGATTGCAGAGTAAGAATGCAGATTAATTTCAGAAAAGTGAAGAAGATGAGATGAGAAAGAAGATGAACTGAATAATTCTTTTATAGAGAAAATTATGACGAATCACCTCTCGTGAATCATTTCTCTACAAGAGACAAGAGCAATGTAGTATCATAGCTGCGGTGCCTGACAATTACAGAAGAACAAAGTAGTGTCGTAGCTATGCGGCGCCTGACAACTACAGAAGACCTATAAAAATCACGCGGATCAGAGTTGTCTGGTCTAAAACAGGGTGCCACCGATTTTGTTAAAAAGAGAGAGGTTAACGGTTTAATTTTGATGATTTCTTTACTAACTATGGTATTTACAAGAACATTTAAAGTATATCACCTATGCTTTTTTAAAGAAGAGTTTCGGAAGATTATTTACTTAAATTTTAGGTTTGGAGAGTATGTCGTTACAACTTGGCCAACCTTGTGCAAAGAAGTATAATATAATTGTTGATTAAAATAAGAGAGTTAAGGAATAACATAATCTCAAAGGTAAATATATACGGGATAGACACCAGGTTGGTAAGCAACACATATTTCTTAACTTGTTATTTCTTACTTACTTCGATTTCGAGGACGAAATCTTTTTTTTAGGAGGGGAGATTGTAACAGCCCGCTAGAAATTCAATTGTGAAATTTCTATTAACTTTAAGAACCTCGTGAAAACCCCATAAGTTTTCACGAATCCATTAATCATATAGGTTTTTGTCTAATTACATAGTTAGTGTTATTATTTACTATGGTATCAGAAGTGTGTTTTTGATTATTGGAGATAGTTAGAAGTGTCAAAATGTATTATGGTTTGTGCCATTAGACTCGGATGGTTATTTAAAGTCTTATGGCGCAATAACATTTTTTCATATTTTCGGTCAAAACGTCTGTTTAAAACTGTAGATATTATTGGATAAAAAGAAATATCTTGAGGTAATTTTCATGAATATTATTGGGTAAAAATATTTTGAGTTGATTTTTATAGATATTATTAGATAAAATATTATGAGATAATCTTTTATAGATATTTTGGGTAGGAGAAACCTACACTCAACTCTCAACTCCAGCCTCATCTCTTCCATATCTCATCCATAATTATCTCCAGCCACCTCTCCCCACGAAATTATCTAATTACACATTCCAATAAAAGATTATCAAACACTCTCTCTCGGACAGCTTTTAGGAGGTCTTTTGCACGCCCATTTCGAAGCTGTTGTAAGTGTTTTATCATAAAGTCTCCTTCATATAAGTTGTTCCTTTTTGAGTCTAGTTTACATGGATATCTTATTTGCCCCATTTGAAGATCATTTGGTCAGTCAAATATTGTATAAACTATAGAAAGGTCATTCTGGGAGATAAACTGGAGAATATGTTATAGTTTGGAGTTTTTGACCAAGCTAATGGATAGATATTGGTCCGAAATTTTTATGGAGTATTGTTAACATGTATATGTGACTATTGGTTGAGGATTTTTGCATGATTAAAGGTTTTGATGAAAGATTTACTTAGATTTAGAAACTTAGAAACTGGAAGAAGAAAAACAGTTTCTGTTTTGAGAAAGTTTAACTCTTTGGTGGTCTAAACCTATTCTAATGACTTTAATAATTTTATTGGAGGATTCTAAGTATCTTATATACATGTTATATTATTATTTTGAAGATATTTGATGTTAGTTTCAAAGATATGAAATTTTATGCAAAGAGATATTCAAACAAGCCAAAGTGTGGATATTCTTGGCTAAATTTATGTTTTGGTTAATTTCTAACCATGTGATCTTGAATTAGAAGCTTATATATGTTTTAGGACATCTTTTTAAACCATGTGATGGTTTGGTTTGAAGATCATATATTTATAAGTCATAGATCAAGATATTTATCAAAACTAGTTGAGGAAAAAGTTTCTGTTTTTGGATTAAGTGTAAAACCAAAAACTCCAAATGTTATTTTGTGATTTTGGTGACTTTGGTTTGATGATTTAAAGCATGGTTGATGTTAGGATGATATTATGAATATGTTAGAAGTAAGATTTGATTTTTTGAAACTCTTGGAGATGTTTTGATTTAATGTCAAAACTTGTGATTCAAGTGCTTGGATCTTTTTACAAAAAAGTTTGGTGTTGATTATTAGCTTTTTCTAAATGGATGTTTTAAGTATGGTTTTGAACTTAGGATTGGAAGATGTTTGTTGCAAAATTTTGGTTTAAGCATGAGTTTTGAAGTTGGAAGGAATTGCAACAAAAATAAAGGGAAATGGCCTATGGATGTTTCAACCATAGTGTGTTCTTCATAGTTGTGTTTTGTTTTAAATTTTTCTGAGTTGATATTTAAGTTTAGGATAAAATTTACATGAGGAATGTAAATTTTAGAAACTTTTAGAGTTAGTATGCAAAATCCTTAAGTTATGGGTAAAACAGTCATTTTTCCACATGTAGAGAGTAAAATGAAAATTTTACTCTTTAAGTTAGTATTTTCCATATTTCAAATTATTAGTGATTTAGTTCTAACGTTTAGAATTACTAATTACAGTTCCTCGTGATCGCACTTGAAGTTTTATAAGAAACGCGGAGATCGAGGTAAGTTAGCTTTTAACTTACTAGCAGTCTACTGTGTATGTGTGCTAAATAAAGGAACTACAGTGTATGTATGTGTGTTATCATATATGTCATGCCATGCCAAGTTATCACGTAATTGTCTATTATACAGAATTTATTCTGTTATCAATTTTTTTATCTGTTACATAATATATTCTGTCATGTATTACTGTACCTTACAAGTACGTCATGCTAAGTATGCCATCTATTACATGTATGTCAAGTCATGTAATATTCACTGTTGTAAGTATGTCATGTTAAATATGTTGTCTATTATATGTTATGCCATGTTACGAAATGTTTCTATCTCAAGTTGGTCATGTATTCTAAGTTATGTTCAAGTCACGTTATGTTACGTCAGGACTTCAGTCCTTTCGTATTCCAGTCACATTTCATCTTGAGTACATTATGATGTGTAGAATACATGGGGCCACAACAACTGTGGAGTATGTATTTAACTACAATTGTGATGCGTAAAATACATGGGGCCACAACAACTGTGGAGTATGTATTTTTCATGTTAAGTCAAGTTTGTGTAGAATACATGGGGCCACAACAACTGTGGAGTATGTATTTACACGTAGAATACATGAGGCCACAACAACTGTGGAGTATGTATTTTTAATGTTAAGTCAAGTTTGTGTAGAATACATGGGGCCACAACAACTGTGGAGTATGTATTTACACGTAGAATACATGGGGCCACAACAACTGTGGAGTATGTATTTACACGTAGAATACATGAGGCCACAACAACTGTGGAGTATGTATTTTTCATGTTAATTCAAGTTTCAGAGCAAGTTCATGCTAAGTCAAGTTTCAGATCAAATTCATGTCAAGTCAAGTTTAGTTCATGATTCAATTTAAGCTATGTCAATTATGCTATGTTGTACGCTAAATTATACTTTAATTACTTATGAATTTGATTATGCATTTATGCTTTTACTGTCATACATGCATCATTAGTCTGTATGGAAGTTTTTTGTTAACTTGCTGAGATTTGTAATCAAATCTCACTGTGGTAGTCCCAACTACCATTCCCCCCCGAATGGTAGATCTTGTTACAGGACCTGAAGGAAGATCAGGAGCTGACCAACTAGATACAGTCGACTGAACGACGGTGCGTCGTTAAGGTTAATATAGTAGTTAAATTACTACTTGTACGATGGAGTTGCATCTCCAGTACTTTTAGATCATAACTATTTTGGAATAGTTCTGTGATCTTAGTTATTCAATGTATCTTTATATATGAAGTATGTTTTAAGTATTTGGGATATTTTAATTTGGTGCATAGTATTGCTAAAGAAAAAAATTATCCGCTGCGAATATTGCATAATGTTAGATGCATGTTAGGATTATTGCATCTTATATGTCATGAACGGGGGCAGGTAACCTTGTGTTGCATGTCTCGACGCTTCAAATGTCCGTCCAATCCCAAACGGAATTTGGGGGCGTCACAAAGGTTATATGGTGCTAAGATTGGACATGAGTAACGCCTACGATAGAGTTGAGTGGCCCTTTCTTGCTTCAGTAATGTCAAAGTTGGTGTTTGCAGATTCGTGGGTTGCTTTAATTCTCAGGTGCATTCAGTCCTCCTCATTTTCAATTGTGGTGAATGTGGCAACTTTTGATAGGTTTTTGGATGCCCTTTGTCCCCTTACTTGTTCATTCTTTATGCTGAGGCCCTAAGCTCTCAACTCTTTACTGCTATGCAAATGAGGCAACTCTTAGGTGTACCTATAGCTAGAGGAGTAGTAAAGATGAGTTATCTCTCCTTTGCAGATGACTGTCTCTTATTCTATAAAGCTACTACTCATGAGTGGGTGAAACTAGGTGTATGAATCTACTTCTGGTCAACATATGAATAGAGATAAAACTTTTCCTTTCTTTAGCAACAATACAACTAGTTTGACTCAATGGTATATCATGCAACTGATAGGTTTAAATACCTCTACCAACATGGAAACATATTTGGGTCTCCCTTATGTGCTGGGTAGATCTAAAGCTAAAGCTTTCCATGGTATAATTGATAAGGTAAATGGCAAACTGCTTATTTGGAAGACAAGGTTTTTATCTACTACAGGTAAAGAAATACTCATTAAAGCTGTCGTCCAAGCCTTACCTACAAATTGTATGAGTTTGTTTAAGTTGCCTAAATGCCTGTTCCAACAACTTAATTCTCTAATTTCCACATTCTGGTGGGAAACTCAAGATAGCGAGACACACATGCACTGGAAAAGTTGTGAAGCTATGTGTATGCGAAAACCTTCTGGAGGCCTGGGACTCAGAGACTTGGAAGCTTTTAATTCAGCACTGTTGGCAAAGCAAGCATGGAAATTGCTTAAATCTCCTACCTCTATTGCAACTCAAATTAATGGAGATAAATATCTTCCAACTTCAGTTTTATCAGCCAAGCTTGGTCCTAGACCCTCTTATGTGTGGCGTAGTATATAAAAATCTTGTCAATTATTGAATAGGGGTGTGATGTGGAGTTTAGGAGATGGCAAGCAGGTGCCTATTTGGGGTGATAAATGGATTCCCCATACAACAACTAATCGTATTCAATCACTTCTTAGCATTTTACCTGAAAATGCTCTGGTTTCATATCTGCTTGATTTTCATACTGGGTGGTAGGATATGAATTTGCTGCAATAAGTTTTTAACTTTGATGAGGTTAATCAAATCCTGAGGATTCCAATGGCAAGTATTGTTGTCTCAAATAAATTGGCGTGGAGAGGTACTACAAATGGGCAATTTAATGTCAAAAGTGCCTATCACTTGTCTATGCAAATGAGGCAGCATACTCGAGGAGAGACCTCCCTTCATTACAGATTCCAGCACCTATGGAAGAGAATTTGGTCCTTAAGAGCCCCTCTTGCTATGAAGGTTTTTATGTGGCGTGCTTGTGTGGATACTCTTCCTACTAAGTTCAACTTAGTGAAGAAACACATTGTGCAGGATGCCTTTTTTCCCATCTGTTTGAGGAAAATTTAAACACCTGGCCATATCTTGTGGGCATGCCCCTCAGCACAGGATGTGTGGTTATTGGGTAATTCCACATTTCAAAATTCTGCAATAACATATTTAGATTTTGCAGTTGTAGTGCTTCAGATGATAGATAGACTTAATGAGGAAGAATTCATCCTATTTGCTGTCAGTACTAGACTCATTTGGCTGAGAATGAATAGAGTGATTTTTGAAGACCAATTCCAAGATCCTACTACCCTCTATCTCAATGCTCTTAATGTTGTGGAGCTGCATAGATCGGCTACAACTATTCATTGTTAGGGTCCACAATTCACATTCCAAAATGGAAAGCCCCTACATCTAACTGTGGGTAAAACTCAATTGGGATGTGGTTATTAGAGAGGTTACTTATCAAATTGGCATTGGTATGGTGCTAAGGGATTCTGATGGAACGGTCCTCATTACTTTGATGAAACCTGCTTTTTACCATGTTGAGCCTATGGTTGCTGAAGCAAAAGGTCTAATAGAAGCTATCACTCTTTGTTCCATACTAGTATACAAAATGTTATTTTTGAGGTGATTCATTGCAAGTGATTAATGTAGTACACACTAGTCTGTCTGAATACCAAGGCCCTCTAAGGAATATCATTGCAACTTTCCACACCATTTTGGGTAGTATCTCGTGGACGGCACAACATGTCAAGAGAGGAACAAATTGTGTTGTGCATACTTTGGCCAGGGAAGCTTTGCTGAACCAAGTTGAAATTTTGAATGTTGATTATGTTGCTCCATGTATCAGACCTCTTGTATTGGCTGATAGCCTCTCTACTTGATTGATGAAATGGAATTTTCTTTGTTTAAAAAAATAATAAAAAATAAAAAATTCAAAAGTAATGATTAGAAGTGTAGAAGGTCATCCATAGATGACCCTACCACACGTGTGGATAAGATCATCTTTGACGGCCTTTCTCCCTGCCCTACGAATCGTAATTCTGATCATTCGCCCGAAACATCAGTCTCCCTGCAGAGAATATCGGTTCGTATCGTCTCCGTCCTGTTCGTTTCCCCTCCCTCGGCGGAAATGGGCATTGCAATTTTTCCCTCCCAAAACTGCTTTCAAGGCCGGTTTCGGCACGAAGCCCTGACCCTAACTCCTCTCAAACCCCGCCGATACTCTAACCCCGACAGCCCTCAGTCCCGCCGGCAGAAGCGAAGTCCTGCTGGGACCCAATCGAATTTTGAAAATCGTAATCGGAGAGATGGATCCGTGGCGGCAAGGTTTCCCGCCAAGAACCTGGTCATGGGGCAGGTCAAGATCCTTAAGCGCGGAGAGGCGTTGAGCCAGACGAAGAGTTACGATAATCGGAAGCCGAGGGCGAAGAAGGAAAATGATTTGAATTTGGTGTTGCGATCCACTGACCGGCTTTGTCCGGTCCCGCTGACGGTCCAGAAGTATATTAGGGTCTCGGAGTTAAAGGTCGTCGATGAAATCTATGCCGGATCGGCCTTCGTCGCGTCGCCTCCTCCAAGTTGCCTACCTGTCCCGTGCTTCTTGGGTAGAAACAACGGATCGGCCACGAGCGATTTGCGTCGATTGTTGCGCCTTGATTCGTTCTGATCACGAACATCCCGAATCAATCCTAATTTTGGCTATTTGGAACCAATGACTATCGAAGTTTTATCGGACACGATCGTGCTTGTCACCCGCGTGAAAAATCGGATGTCTTCCTTTTATCGGGGATGGTTTGCGTTGGCTCCCTCAAATCATGGTCTTCCTTCTTACGTATTTTTGTTCAAGAGGATGGCTTTCGAGTGCGAGCAAAATGAAGTAATAAAAGTTGATAGCAGCGATATCTTTCGGCATGTTCTCATTGGAATTTGAACGGCAAAGATTAGATCAACCCCTCTTCGCTCCTACTCCTGCTTCTCCTTTTCGAGAGAAAGGAGATCAAAGTAGTTGTTCTGTTTTCTTGAAGATTAACACGATAGAATGGATTAATGTTAGTGTGCATTCTTGTAATTGCTTCATCTTCTATGCAAGAATAAAATCTCTGATTTGGGTAGCAGTCTCTGCTTTGTTCTTTTTTTTTTCCTCCTCTTACCCAATATTGTTGCTGTTCTTGTATATGAATGGATCACAGAAAATTGTGGAAGGAATCCTGCTGATAAATGGTTTCTCATAATATGGCAACAACACACATTATAAATCATGTTCAATATGGCTGGTGATTTGTTTGTGTATACAGAAATCATTAATGGTACAGACTTCTTGCTTTTCTGCTCTATGATAATAAGCTTACTCGGAGACTTTCACCTTGCTCCCTTGAATTGCTTTGCCTATCATTCATTGCTTTCCACACCTTCCACCTCTCCAGGCACTATCCTCTTCCAGAACCAGTGCTTTCTCCACAGGAATAACATCTCTTCAATGGGAACTCCTTTGGTTTCGGGTAGGAAGATGTAAACAAATATGGTCATGATGGTAATCCAGGCAGCAAAGAAGAGGAAGATACCAAATTTGAGTGCACAAAGAAGGGAGAGGAAAGACTGGGCTATTATGAACGTGAATAGAAGATTTACAGAAACAGTGATGCTTTGTCCAGCTGATCGAATTTCTAGAGGGAATATCTCACTTGGCACTGTCCAGCCAAGAGGACCCCATGACCATCCAAAAGCTAGGACAAAGAGGCAAATGACGAACACCACCAGTATTGAGTAACCTTTTGACAGTTCTTGATTGTTTCCGAACTTCACCCCCAAGATTATGGCTACTATGACCTGTTTCACATACACAAATAACATTAAAATGGAAATAACAGTGGAAAACAAGATCCTCTTATCAGTTGAGAAAATGCTCATGCTTCTTTTACAATAGCTATGCTGGATTAAAGCATATTTTATACTGAAGGGGAATAATGCCAAATCCATGTTCTGGGAAGCAACATAAAAATGATTGCAATTGGAATATCTGTTGTCAGTTTTTAATTGACTTCTCCTGGATCTAACTTAAGAGTGTTAAAGATCTTTTACCTGGCATGTAACCATTTGGATTCCTCCACTTATAAGCAAAGGCCTTCGACCCAATCTATCTACTGTTGCAATAGAAATCAGTGTAGATGAAGCAAGAACTGCCCCAGTCAAAGCTGAGGAGTAGAGAGCAGCATTGCCTTTAAACCCCATACTCTGGAATAGCACCGGAGCATAGAAAAGAATTGAATTTATGCCCGTGAGGATCTGGAACGTCGGCATGAAGAATGCCATTACTAATTGTGGTCTGTACTTTTTATCAAGGATGTTACGAAAGGGATGTTTTATAGAGTTTGAAAGCTCACTTGCATCAGCCATGTCTTCAAACTCTGCATCCACATTTTTAGTTCCCCTAATTTTTTCAAGAACTTTTCTACCTTTTTCTTTTCGTCCTTGCTCGATTAAGCAGTTAGGTGTCTCAGGAAGAAGTAGTCCTCCCACCGTCATTAAAAAGGCTGGAAAAGCAGCCAAGCCCAGAGAGAGCCTCCATCCCCAAGGTTGAAGCTTTTGTGTTCCATAATTGATCATGTTTGCTGTAAAAATCCCTAGTGTAGTTGCCAACTGAAACAACATGTTCAGGCCACCTCGAAGATGTGTCGGCGCCATCTCTGATAAATATAGTGGAACTGCCTTCATGACAAACATAAAAGTCGTGTGTTCTCAGATACAGAAACCATAAATTCATTTATTTTCTGATGAATCTAACACTTGAAAAAGGTAGGCGAAACAGGATACCTGGTTTCCAAATCCAATGCCAACACCAAGCATGATTCGACCCAAAAGAAGCATTGCCATATTTGCGGCAGCTGCATTTAGGGTAGCTCCGACAAGAAAACTGATCCCACCACAGACTATACTCGCCCGACGTCCATACTTTCTTGTAACAGGAGAAGCCACCAGAGATGAAACCAAACCAGCAAGATACAAAGAAGATGTAAACGCTGAAAGCCCTTGGTTGTTGTACTTGCAGTAGTTGTTTTCATGCGCATGTTGTTTCTTTATATAAACGGTATGGAAGAACTTTTCAAGAAATGCATCCATCGATGTCACTCCCCCTGTTGACACAAAATAGCATTTTGTCACTAGTAAGAACACAGGCACACTCTCTCACAGGCAGGCTCACCCAAGTAGATCATCTGAGTAACAGAATTTTCCTGGTCATTCTTTCTTTATTCTTTCACAGTCTTTTTGTTTGTTGATTGATGTTTTTCACGAAATACCAAATGAAGGCTGGAGTATAGTATGAACTCGTTAAATTTCTTAGCTTCTATATATGTTGATTACCACTTCGTTCCACTGGAAAACAATAATAAAAAGGAAAGAGAACTTAAATAACACAGGTGCCAATATATTAGAGCGTCATAGCTTGGTAATAGGACTCAAGAACTTTGTGAACATGTCTAAGCCTCTCTATGTTGGCTGATTGTTAGAACAGAAATCAGGTATGAATTGTGTGGTGGCTATCCTGGCTATATTTCAAATAGGAAGCAAATTTTTGGGAAACTGGTATCAAAAACTCTTTTTGTCCAAAGGAAAGCAGCCTCTTAAAAGACTATATTACTAATTTACATATCAAGGAGGGTTTATTATTTGTACACTATGGTACCAATTTGTGCCATGGCTGCTGCTTTTCTTCCACATGCAACCCACATAAATTTCTTGCGACAGCTGAACTTTTCGCTGTTCACGTTTTGATTCAATATTGCCACACAGCAAAAATTTCTTTTCCACGAAAATCTTTGTTATATTATTCGCCAAAGTTCCAACAGGTGGAAAATCTGTTGAAACTTTGGACTCAGGAAATTGAAGTACCTGAAATTCCAATATCATAGCCGAAAATTGAGCCACCAACAGCAGCGACGGTGCAGGCAATGATCACATAAATAGTGACCCTTCCTTGGTACTGTTCAGCTCTCTCTTTGGCCACACCAGCCGGACCAAAAGATCCGCCTGCCATCTCCAAAAACGTTATCTTCTTCTCAGATGTCACCAATATGAAGGAAAACACAGCCAACTGATCTTCACCCTCGAGTAATGACTATTAGTCGCTCTGCTACACTTGTTGTAAAGTTTGCACTGGTGTGTACAGAAGCAACTCCCCGACTCAAATCTTGTCGATAAAAAGACTTCTTCGAGTGTATAGCTGGTGTAAGAATTGAAACACAACCCCCTATTATTAATTTGGTTGACAAAGACAAACATTGCATCATAATTACTATATTCCACCGAAAAGCAAGTATTGCTAAATTTATTATACCTGTTATTACAAAAATAATTTAATATTCCGCACATACATTTGTTGAGAATATCGATAAGGACTAATATCTTTTAAGATAAATCTGTGTGTCATCGCCACTTGTTACAATACTCATGACCCTCATAGTCATAGCCTTGACATTTAAAGCATTTTTTTTTAATATGCATTATATATATATATATATATATATGAAAAGGAAGTCTGAAATGGGGTTTGAAATTAATTATAGCTATTTTCTTTAATTCATTGCAGAAAATAATTATTTAGGTGGCAAAATCTGAACCATTTTCCATCTTTTAGCATACGGAAACTATATATGATACAAGTGAAGTACGAGTGGCACGGAAGAGTGTTTGAATTTCTTGGGTCTATCTGAATCGTTTTTGGGACGCAAACTATTCTGTTTACTTACACCCATACACTTGTTATCCAAATTTGTACGATGGAGTAATTGCATGATCGCCATGTGTAGATATATGCAAGTTGGAGTGCGAGTCTGCTTGACGTGGCTGAATCTGTTTGTCTTATATCAGATTCTTATCTTTTAGTTTTTAAACCAGCTGATGTATTTTTTCTGCTTTTAATGCTTAGTCAATCTGCAATGGCCCACCAAGTGGCTTTGTGAATTACATTGCTAAAGATCCATGGTTCAAGGAACAGCGCAGACAGGCAGATCCAGAGTCGAAGTCAATGGGAAGTTATCTTTTTTTTTTAAAGATTTTTCTCTTTTCACTGAGCAGATGTACAGCTGAGATTTACCAGCACACTAGTCCACTCTCCCACGGAATTAATAATGTAAAAGAGAGATGATCTTTTCAGCGTAAATAAATAAATGCATATATAGTGTACGCATGCACCACAAACGTTGAATATGATGAATAAACAAAATAAAATATGTTTTCACGTTATACATCAAAAGATAAGTTTTCAAATATTCAAACAAAAGATCAGAGAACAGAAGGATATGGTTCCTCCTATAGATAATAGATATATATTGCTTGTGTGTTACTCCTATTGGCATTGAATATGTGGTAAATGAGAGAGAGAGAGAGAGAGAAGATATTCGAGCTGTAGCATCAACTTAGTGCGTGTGGGGTTGCAACGATTAATGATCCATTCAGGTGCATGTATTTGTCTCATAGGTTAGTCAGAATATATATATATATATATATATTTACTAGTAAAAGATGTTACGTGACGAAGGCACGTATGTCTAGTTGATTGTTTAATTAAAGTACATGAATTAGGATTTCACTATTATAAAATCAAAGAATTATCCGATGGCTTGACACAATGAAAAGATTATCAGTGATCCGATCGTCGAGCTAAGTACAATATGTTTTTTTAATAAATGGGGTAGGGGATGAAAAATAAATTATATTTTATAGATGAATTATGACAATTGGTGATTTGATATTAATTATGAATAATAAACTAAAATTTTCTTGTAAGTTCTTTATTTACTTTTTTTTTTTTAAAGAAAAATTTACATCACTTATACATTTTATGAGTATAAATATTATTTATCTTTTAGATTTTGTCCCTATTAATTATATTTATTAACGTAACACATTATATTGAATCTTTTATTTTTATTTTTTTGAAAGGATTATATTAAATCTTTTTCAGCCTTCAACTCGGCATTGTAGTGACGATAAGGCCAAAAACTTGACTTTACTAATTAAGTTAGAAATGCCATTTCTAATATATTAGTAAAGCCATCAACAAAACGAGATTAATGTGTCTCAAAATATCATTTATTTTTTGGAAAATTACTTTTTGAATTTGTGGGTATATTTGAGCTTACAAAACCATTAATTAATTATATATATTTCTTAAATAAATAATAACTTAAACACACTATATCAATAAAATAATTAAAAAAAAAATTAAAATAAAAAAGATGGAAAAATAACAACGATGGATGCAACATCCGAAATTCCCGATCGGGTGGACCACAACATCTAAATTCAAGATTTGCTTCAACCTTATCCCATTGACATGTAAAATATTTCCTTAGTGGGGGCCACCTAGCTAACCACTTGACTTTCTGCTTCTGATAGTTTTAATTTAAAAGTAAAAACAATTCAGGGATAAAAATGTAAATACACAATAAAAATTTAAAAAATGTTCATGTATAATAAACACTTTTTATAATAGATATATATATATATATAGCCTGGATCGGATCTTCAAAACCAAAGTGTCTCTTCAGGAAATGTTTTGAGCAATTTCTATGGGACTGCCAACAAAAATTACCTTAATCCCTCTCTTGGACCATGTCACATTAATGGAGATCTGATAAGAGCCATTCGCAATACCACTAAGAGTCTAAGAGGGTTAGGCGTGCCAAAGAGAGGAGAGTTGCATTGAGTTGCATGTATGGCTTGGGTGGTGAGGCGATGGGTGTCCAAGGCAAGTGCAACTAAAGGAGTTTCATGACAAGATAACAAGTTCCTAAAAAATAAGGGTGGAAGCATCATTCATGGCGGTGGCCGGCCATAATCCTTTTATTTAGAAATTTATTTATTTTTAATATGTTTATGTTATTTTCTAGTTTATTTCCTTTATTTTAGGCATTTGATATTGTTTCTTTAAAGTTAAGATTCCTAAAACTAAGGAGTAGATCAAGAGTGAGATCTAAATCTAGATCTAGAAAAGAAATGGGAAAGCATGTGGCGCCAACCCTAGTTGAGAATTCCTATTTATAGTTTGCTTGCATTATTATTTTAAAAATTATATTATGTTATTCAATGAATGAGAATTTTCTCTTCAATTCTTTTGAGCGTCAAGTGTTAGCCTTAACATCTTGATTTTCACCAACCATCCAACTTGGATATTCATGTTGCCTTGAGGTAACCTTAGATCTAACCAACCAATAAGCAAAAAACCCTAGATCTAATCATCCAACACGCCAAACACAAGTAAGTGAGAGTGGGGCTTCCATCACATAGTTTAGAAAAAAGCTACATAGCCTTCACACACTACATTTTTTTTTTTTTAATTTTTGTTATTTTTTTCTTTTATCAAATATACATTATTTTTACTATTCAACACCTATATTTGAATATTATTGGGGCGATTATAGGGTTCCAACCCCACCTTTTATACATTGGAATTTTAAAATAAAATTATTTGCCTATAAAAAATATAATAAATAAAAATGAGGAATTGTACCTATATATTGTTTGATCCAAGCTAGCTAGGAATTAATGGGGCTTCGAATGTATTTACTATTTTGTATATGTTACCACTTTTCTTCAATTGCCTGTTGACATTGTGTAGGATCCATAGTCCTAGGTTTGGCTCCAATATTGCCTCTAGTTTCTATGATCATTTAGAGGGAGTTGGACTTGTTATATCTATGGAAAGAGACCCCCTTGCAAATGGCAATATTTAACTTAATCAAGCTAATTAAGGAAAATTTGGTCCTTCATCCATGCCCTTCAATTTAAAGTTGGACTTTGTTTTAATGCTTGATAAGATTTTCCTTAAGGGATATAGATTTTATTTTATTTTTTATTTTTTATTTTTAAGATCTAATCACCAAGTTGAAGAGTTCTCTATCTCTATTGGCACAATATAATTTTCAACCATATATTATTCTTAAAAATAATATTTTTTTTTAATACAATCATCAACAGCTCACTTAGGAACCTTACTGGGCAGATTAAATTAGTTTAAGACTATTATCTTATCTTATTGGTAACCAATTTTCATTTTCAATTGGCTTGTGATGGTTGGACTGACATCCTTAGATTTATTAGTTATATAACCTGATATTTCCTGGTAATTTTATTTACATTGCTTGATTGTTATATTACAAATAAAGAAATCATCAAGTGTACAAACCAATAAGAGTATCTCTCTCTTTTCTTTTCTTTTTTTATGGCATACATCCTCACCAAAGCAGGGCCTCCAGGGAAGGCTTTGGAATTAAACTAAACAAGCATACATCAGAAAGAGTTTTTGCAAAATACTTCCTTTTACAGCATTTCTTGGATTCTCAAACCTTGGCACTGGCCGTGTCATATGAACATGTAATTTATGCTTCTAGTAATACTACTGCCTTTCTAAAACCAAATGTACAACTAGATTCTGCAAGGATCAAAATATATGGAACTCAACAATTACCGAGTGGAGGTAGCATAAGAGCACAATATATTTTTTAATCATATATATATATATATATATATATATACCACCACCTTTCTACTCAAAATATACCACTCAAGAAGCCCCTACAACAAGCAAATGATATATCAATAAATTTGGCAATAACAAAAAGTAAAAACTAGAAATATCAAGAAGATGAATGTTTCTTACCAAATTCCTGATGCTTCCTTGGTTTTGTTTCTGCATTTGTCAATGAAATGAATTGGTTCAATCATGATAATGGTTTTTGAAATGAGAAAAATAAAGGTTTCTATTGCATGGCAGTTAAATGGGAATTACCTTGGTTTTCCCAGGAAGGCATCATTAACTTCATCAGTGTCTGGCCTTTCAGGAAATGTAGACAAGATGACATACTTCTCCTTTCCAGATGGTTCATCAACCCTCTTATACAATTCATAACGATAGGGGAAAGACATCCTGAAACAATGTGGTGAGACTCCTTAGCACTTTTCATAGCAGTGTTTCAGAAAATAGAAATTTGAATTTTATAAATAAAAATTTTAGATAAAGTCAACTCATTCATCTTTAATTTTCATGATCACGTGTCGATTAAACCTAAAGTGCTTAATTTAAAGTTTAAATATTCAAGTACAACTGGGATAAATGTTGATGGTAACATAGGAATAGACCATCTTTTAAAATTATGAACAAAGCCATCACGCCCAATAAAAAATTACAACCAGACAAAATAAGGATGATCAAAAGCTTGCTGACTTATGAAAAGCAGTAAACTCAAGGTATCTCTACCTAAGAGCACCCATAATTGGATACTGGGTTCCTGCATAATAGAGAAGCCGAAAGAAATAGCAATTCTCGAATGATGCAGCATACTCCAATCTCTTGTCCCGGCCCATTGTCTGTAAGAGATATGAAAAAGGTATAAATTGAAAGGTTAATAGTAATTTAGATATGTCAACTCATGGGATTGTTACTTACTTGCATAACACCACTGGAACCAGGTAAATCCTGAATTCAAGGAAATTTATATATCAGTCACAAAAATAAATAAGGATCTGCAGAAAATTCTTTGAAAACGTAGGTTGCAGGCTAGCAGCAAAAGCATAATTGTAAGCCAGAAAAGACTACATTGGCGAAGATTTCACAGAACTTGAATGCCTGATCTAAATGCATGCAACCCAGTGGATCTAACAATTCAATATGAGTTTCCCCATACGATTTCAGGAAATTAGAGTCAGCTTTCTTGAAGGTTTTTCTAGTAGCACTTGAAGATATGATCTGATTAAAAAGTATCCCAGGCACAAGGCCTGAGGTCACTATTAGTGCTATCTATGCAATAACTGTAAAGGTAGCATTAAAAAACTTGATTTGATAAAAGAAAATATATAGCACCTGAAGGTCATGAACTTTGGGTTAAGAAACAGAGTTCATTATCTCACTTACATCAACATTGTTCTGAAATTTACAGAAAAACCTATGTATTTGTTGATGCATCACAGAGTGATCACATGCTATATAACACATAACCAGTCCATTATAGAGATATCAGCTGAAGTTATAAACGGAACTGAACCTTGAGCCTAGGATTGATAAGAATAACTGGCCGGTTCCCAGCAGCATCAGTCATAGCTTTTAGGTCCTGCAAATCAAACCTCAAGGCTACTAAATGCAGAATAAAAACTAATATGACAATCCCTAAAAAGTCATAGCAGAAGATTTGCTTCCAAGTTCCTCACGTCAATAATACAATTGCCAACAGCATTCTGAGGAGCCACTATGACAAAAATGTCATCTTGCTCATCAACCTCTTTGGACCCTGCAGTTGAAAATGAAAACCTTATGAATATAACATAATATTAATTTGTTAACCAAATGAATACCTTATAGATAAGAAATAGTTGTAATTTGTTAACAAAATTGTCGTGTGAACAAAGGAAATCAAAATCCATGCAGTTAGTCATACACAACGGGATTCAAAGAGGGATGGCAGATATAGCATATCTTGTTTCCGATGCCTTCATGCAAAATATTCTGTGACATATTAATCATTCAAAAAAAGGAACAGATTGTAAAATATTTCTTTACATAAGCACTACCACTTATCAACCTTTCATCTTTTTTCCTGTTAAGTTACTATCTTTGTAGCAATACCTCTAGTGTGTACTGAAATTGCTAAAATAAAAAAAATTAGAATGACTTTCTTTTTTATAGGTAATAGAATGAAGTTCTTATAGATACAAAGTAGAAGTATTAGCAATTGTGGTGGTTCTTCACAACCAACTCTGCTGCCGTGGCGATGACATGGGTTACAACTTGCATCTCTGCCAACACAAAGCCATATGCATGACAGGCATACCGTTGACCTAATATAAGCTTCAAGTTGGTGCTTAAAGAAGACAGCATGTGCTGCTACCGTATGAGAATAGTTGGCTTTACACGGAATATCAATCTACAGGTGCAATATCACAAAGTTGATGGATAAAACCAAAAACTTTCATCGTAAACCAAACATCATCTTCTGTTCAGTTTTATACCTACAGACCCAATCTTGATAAAGTTCCCCATAGCACCATAATCACCCCAATCCATAAACTCTAGGATCTGTCGAGTACCAGCAAGCTGCAATGGCATTCCAATTAGTGCACCTTCCCCCATAGATCCTTGCACACAAACCTGAAAGGTTTAGAGAACTGAATAAACACAATGCTCGCTTCATAATATTTTGGAATGGAAAATCCATATAGCGACCAGGATAAAACCACCTTGACATGTTTTCCATCATCAGCAAACGAAAGGGCAAGAACTCGAACAAGTTCCATCAAAGTACCAATTCGATAAACATCCTGTACCATAAAATATTGTTAAATCCAGAAAGACATGGTAAATCAAGGAAAAAGTCCCTTACCATTTCTGGGTTCAGCTCTGGAATATTGATCTCCACCTGTCCATTTTAAAAGAGAAATTAAACAAGATAAATTCGGTTCATTGGGAGAGACATCTTTACAAGCAGTAAATCTGCTTAGGAAAAATAGAGTATTTAGTGTAGATTAATTTGAACGTCACTGGTCTATAAACCCTTTTATTTTAACTTATCTGAACCTGATGCACCTCATACCATTAACCTTCCCCTTTTTTTATCGGTAAACAAACCCATAAGCTTCCTAAAACCATGTCAAAATAAATTTACAAGATAAATCAGATTGACTGAAGTAGTTATAGACATATCCCTGAATTCTTAGAAATTACTGCTGCATGAGGGGGTGCAGGGAATACAAGTTATTACATATATATAGTTTCCACCAAGCATGCAGATCCAAGTTCATAATTTCAAAATGCATTTGTGTATATTTATTGAAAAACAAATGGAAAAGAGTGCAGTGCATGAAAATCAACACATAATCCTGAAATGTAAAGCAGTTGTACCATGAAAAATAAACACATATCAATGATCTATCACATAAGTTATTCTCCAATGCAAAAATAGAACCAATGCCAAACCTTTAGTCGAGTTCTTCCATCATTAATAGCTCTTTGGGTTGCTTCTAGCACATCGGTATAGAAATATTTCCTAATTTCCCTTGAGTGAGGAATGTTATTCAATTTAGTAGGAATTCCTCTCCAGTTATCCTATATAAAGGCTAAAGTAACATAAGAAAAGAAGCACAGAAGAGATTATAAAATGAAGCTTTATGTGAAAGTTAAACCTATCTACATTAAACAATCATTATTAACTTTAAATCGTAGAAACTCTACCTGGCCTCCATATACCTGATTCTTCTTGTTCTTAATTTCAGGTATTATATTCCCTGGTACAAAGAATGAAGCATATTATGTTCATAACTGAAGTCAAAGTTCATATTAAACATCAGTTGCTGGAATTTTATTTATTTATTTATTTTATATGAGTAAACAATTATATTGATATGAAGAGGCATCACCCAAGTACACAAGATGGTATATAAAAGGTAACACCTATTTAGGAAAGTTGCTGGAAATATTTAGGGAATATCACTTTTAAATATGAACTTATATATGAATGCTTACACACTACACCGGGAGGCTAATGTCTAAGAGGTGGGTTACTTCTTGTCACTTTTTGATCAATTGTATTTGAGTCGGGTGGGAAGTAATGGTGAAGATAAAACGGTTTGGGGCCCATCTAGGAAAGAAGAGTATTCACTGTAAAGTCTTTCTACAATTTCCTATGTGCTCATGATAAGACCTCTTTCCCTTGGAAGCTTATTTGAAGGAATAAGGCTCCACCTAGGGTGAATTTCTTTGTTTGGACAGCGGCTTTGGGGAGGATTCTTACCCTGGATAAAATAAGGAAGTGAGGCATTCTAGTTATTAATTGGTATTGTATGTGCAAGAAGAATGGTAAACAATGGATCACTGTCTACTGCATTGTGAGCTTGCTTTACAAAATTCTTGTTAGAGGAGGAAAGAGAACATCATACTAATCTTAGTTGGGTACCATAAGTGAGTCAGTTCTTTTTAACATGAAAAGACTTGTGATATTATAACTTTTACCATGTGATGTAATCGCTAACTAAGTATTCCACTCGTGTTTGTTTTTTAACTGTTAGCCATCCTAGGTGACAGAGTATGATGCCAGGTCCACATGTCAAAGCTTAGCTAATGAAGATGAGATTGAGACTTGGTTTTATAAAAGACTATGATTGTTCAATAAGTGCTACTCTATGAATTTTATGAATTTGGATTGTTTTGATGTTTATGGAATCTTCTTATACCTGGCTCATGTCATGTCTATGTTACTGGAATTCCTAACCCTTTGGGGGAAATCTACTTCTAAAACATTAGCTATAAGTTGATTTGCATTAAAGATTAGACCAGTAAACACAAAAATAACACTTTATGTCCTGGAATCTTTACCTGGCTTCATCATCTTTACTCTGTCTTTCTGCACTTGCAAAAGCAACGATTCTATTTCTTTGAAAATTTCTTCTTTTGGACGATTTCCATTAATCTGTGTCATGCAAGAGAGAATGGTACATATAAATATCACTGGCCGAGATTCATATAGCTAGGAACAAAAGAAAATGTTTGTAGATACCTTCTTCACTATGTTCGAGTACGTGGATGAGATTGCTTCTGCATTTTTCTTGTATATTTCTAGACGTGACTTCACCTAAAATATTTTTTTATTTAAAAAAAAAAGGCATACACAAGTTAGGTGGTAGAGAAACAAACTCAGAAAATAACGTTGAAAAGATAAAAAGTAGTGTTCCAGCTTATACCATAAGTCACAGATTAGATATAATGACAGTGTACAGATGACAGAGCAAAAAAGACATAAAAATGAAAAGTTGGAACCATACTTTTTCCTCAGTATCGTCACGACGAATAACAAGTCTAGATTTAATTTCCTCAGTCTCTGGAGGGAAGTTTTTTAGATGGTAAATCTTCCCTGTTACAGGGTCTAGCCTTCTACCAATGCATCTGTTGACCAGAATTTCATCAGGAACCTGAGTTTCAAAAACATATATGTAAAAGGCAATTTGATAGATATATGCTTATGTTAGCACAACAGAAAATGAGCTTATCAAAGATTGTAGAAGATACTATTGTGCGTCAACAGGTAAGGGTGCTAGACAAGCAGAACATTAATATAAAAGCATAGTTCATCGTTAATAAAAGCTGATACAGAATGCAAGATATTTCGTCGTAGTATAAAAAAGGATGTCCTGTAACTTCTACCACATCTGGTATCCATATGAAACCATGTGCATATAAAATAAAAAATTAAGAATAACATAAAAACCCAAGTAATTGGATGCAAAACATTAACCTATACACATAACCTTTTTCCAAATCTCAATAAAGAAAAGAAAAATGCACAAATACCAAAAGTCACCATAATAGAAACTTACCAAGAAAGATACGTTATGAATGGGGTACGTCTAGCAAGCTTTTTTGTTGAAAGTTTTCAAGCAATTTAGGAGTCTAGGACAACAAAAAACTTTACTTCTTCTGCAGAAGTCTATGATGGCCAATATGGCAGAAAGTCTTTCAGCTAAGTAAATTCACCTTGCTGAAGGTAAGAAAGGCAAGCAAATGGAGATGATCATCTATATATGAGAAAAATGGGATAAACATGTGACTCACATACGTCTAATACGATATAAACATCTGGCCTGATTTTTAGTTCTTCCAGACTTTGTGCTTGTGAAAAGCTCCTTGGATACCCATCTAGAAGCCACCCTTTTTCTTTTGCATCTTGACGCGATAATCGTGTCATGACCATCTACAAAGCAAATCATTGGTATTTTAAACCCTATGAGAAATAAAAAGAATAAAAAACTTAGTGAGTCAGAAAATTCAGTACAGCCGTCACAATTTCATCTGGAACTAAACGGCCAGCATTCATGAATTCTTTTGCTTTATTCCCAATTTCAGTCCCAGACGATACTTCAGCTCTTAAAAGATCCCCAGTTGATATGTGCACCAATCCAAACTGAAGAACCAAGACAAAGGAGGCATGCATGAATGTGAGTAACAAAAAATTACATTCAGCTACTAAAGCCCAAGATGCACTTCTAAGATGATGCAACGGAAGTAATTCTATGACAAACATGAATATTCATCACAAGAGAAACTTCTTCGTAATTTGCCAATTATTTTTCAGATTAGCTAATTATCTTTTAAGGACCAAATGGAGAAAACAATATTACCACTCAGGTTTTTCAGCAAAAAGTTTCCATTTCTTTCTTCAGACACCTCTTCATCAAGAACACCCGTTACACAGCTTTCCCTAACAAGAGGTTCAAACTCAGTCAGCTATGCATTTCTGCCGACCGTGTATCACTCCAAAGGTACCCAGGCATCCAACGTACTCCAGAAAATGGGATTTACCGATCACCAGTTAGAGTCACTAACTTGTCATCATATATGCAAACTTCTTTCGGAGATGATGTATAAATACATTTCACAAGCCCCACACACTCCAAGAAAAAAAAATAAATAAATAACGAATTTACGATCTCTGTTTTTTTTTTTTTTCTAATTCAAATGGCTTCTTGTCAATTTGTTAATTAATGGTAGAGAGATGTGGGTTTGAAGTTTCCCAAGAAGCCATCTGAATTTGGGAAAAGAGCAACCACAACAACAACAAGAAGACCAACACGACAACGTCGATAAGAGAATTCGTACACAGACTGCGGGTTTACATTATACATATTTGGTGAAAATTCACACACTGTACGCGCCGTTGGAGAACATTATATTACATTTGATAAATCTATACGACTTCCAGCAAATGACCACTTCAGAAAACCAACTTGAACTTATTGCTTTTAACAATTACTTATACAAGAATTAATCTGTAATATTAAGCACAGCATGTTTTCAGAAAGATTATCGAATCACATACAAACTCCCAATGGTTACCTTCTGGACAATCAACTCACACTGAGTTCCTTTGCCCGATGCCGGTGCACCCGATATCATCACCTTCAGCGGCTCGCTGCCCACGGAACAAGTCACCTTCAGTCCCTAGCAAAGAAACACGTCATGAGCCAAAAGAAACCATAGAAACAAACAAATCTTAATATTGGCTGATGACGAACGAAAAAGATAACAACTTTGGATTTCGGGTCTATCCTCAACTGGGTGTCTCCGAAGGCGCAGAACGAGCGGAGATGACGACGATGGAGACAAGAAGATTGTAGAAGAGAAAGGGAGCTAGAAGGAGAAGAAGAAGAAGAAGAAGTGGAAGAAGAAGAAGAAAGGGAGGAGGTTGAGAGATAAGAGAGAGAGGGAGTCGGAGTGACGTTGGTGGAGTGAAGAGATGAGAATGTGGAGGTGGGAAACATAGTCGCTGAGAGAGAGAGAGAGTCGGGTTACGGGCAAAGCGTCAGAGACTTGAAAAAGTGAAAGGATTTGAGAGGCTGTCAATAGAATGAGAGAGTTTGCAGGTGGCTGACACTGCACTGGACGATAAGGGTAGGAAATTTTAAAATAAAAATTAAATATTTAAAATTTCAGACTGAGTCATGTGTATTTAAAATCTTAGAAGTATAATGCCGATAAAAGATAATCTCGTTATTTCAGTTTGTTTTTTAAAGAGTTTAATTATGTAAAAATAAAATCGTATACTAATTTACATATTAATATTAATTTTTTTATATTTAAAATTTAAATTAATATTTTTTTTAATAAAATCTATTTTTTAACCAACCACATTAGATTGATGCACATATTAGTGCGTAATTATGTTTACAATTAAATTTTTCCTTTCGTAAAAGCCAAATACATTGTTGAAGTCTATTTCACAGCCTCAGCAACTCTATGAAATTCTAATCTAATAAACTAAAATTAAGAAGAAATGAGAGTTTAGGAGTGGAGCGGGCACCTCCGATACTAAAATTAGTAGGTATTTTCGGTATAGAGTTTGGAGATTGAAATGTCAAAGTGTGTGTAGAAAAAGAGTAGGGAGAGAAGATCCAACCTCTTCCTTAGTGAGGACGGGGGTACTTATAATAAGCTCGGGCTCGACCTAAGAGAGGGATTGGGGGTGTTAGTCTATGCTAGGTCAAATTTGTTGTCAGGGCAAGGTTGTGCCGACTATCAGCACGCCCGAAAGCATGTCGTTGCGTGTCAGGTCCCTCCTGAGCAATGAATGCGGCGTTGTCCCTAGCTGTGGCATGCCTTCTTTCGCGTCCCATTTAATGCGACGTGTCTTTAGTCAAGAGCGTCTTATTCCTAAATATGTCTAGCCATCGGGACTCTAGGACAGGCATTGTTCTTGTCCTTCTGAGCCTCCTTGTACCTCGTGGCCTAAACCCATTAGGCCCAGGCTGGCCTTGGGAATAACTCCCCTCACATACACAAATAGAGTATGTAGTAATATAGTTTATAATTTGATAAGTATGGCTGCTTTTTAGCTAGAAAAATATAGTAATGACCAATCTAGTAAAAGAACTTGGAATACAGTTTTCCTCTAAATGGATTCTAAAAAATCCTTCAAATAGTTGGGAAGAAGGAAAAGGATCAATTTTTTTTTTTAATGGTTGCTTGGTACTTCATAGGAGAAGCATTACCTTATCTAAACTTGGCGGGCATTCTTTCCAGCCTTATTCAAATAAGGGGGTGGGTTTGGTTTTTTCAAAGGCTCAAACATGAAAGGTCCTAACTACGCCATGCGTTCCATACAAAATCTGGAAAGCTGCAGGGATGACAAAAAGAGGGCGCTTTCCTGTGTTGCACTGAAAAAAAAAAGGACCTAAGAGAAGAGCCTCTTAGGGATTTCAGTCCAGAGAAGCGGAAAGGGGATCGTCAACTGCCTGCCCATTAGTAGTGCACGGGGTTTTTCAAGGGGGTAACTTCTCCTTCTTCCATATCTGTATTCGCTTGTTTGCCGATCCTATACTGCCCAATCTCATTTCTAGCTTTGTTTCATAAGGAAGCCATTGAAGGCTTTCCACAAATTGAGATTTGGCCGTAGAAGGATCGAATTGTATCCGAGGAACAGGGGGATACAAAAAAGGATTCATGGGCCGTCTCGCGAAGATCTTCGATCTGAACCTTCGCATCTACTCTCTTTTAGAGGATGAACCACGCCTTCGCTATTGCAAGAATATAGCGATCGAAGACGCTCAGCTGCTTCGCGTATTACGCCCTATCTTTAATCGCAATGTTGGGCTTTAAATCACTAGGCATGGCACTAATGATTTCCTGCCATTCAGAGGACCCACTAGGCCAGCTCCAATCACCTCCTTCTATGATTGCCCCAACTTTAGCTAAAACTTTCAGTTTTCAACATAAGCTGTCATTATTGGACGATATGCGAGAACATGGAGACAACATGAAGTTTTTGCGATTTGACTAGTTATAATTCTTGGATCTTAGCTCAATTAAAGCTAAAAGAACTAAGCTTGCTTGCATATTTTATTAGAGAGGTATGTTCTCCTTATCTTAGATTAGTATTTATCACAGTGGAGCACTGATTGCCAGATTGAAGTCTCAAGTCCATGGAGATTTGGGTGGCATTTGATGGAGGTAATGTTGGCAATCTCAGCAACAACTTTTGCAAGGACTGTTTACCTCATTAGTCATCACTTCAAATTAAAACTTGAAAGATGCATTATATATGAATTGATGATTAGAGTGAAACCAAAAAGCAATAAAGACAATTTTTTTTGTTATTTGATTATCCACCACCATCAGTACTGTTCACCAGTTGCAACATTCTTCTCTATCACACTCTTGAGCTTAAGCTCCCTTTGCAACCCTCGCAAAGTCACCAATGAATAACAAATAATAGGTCGTGCCCAAATGAAACAAACAAAGAAAAAATGCACATATAAACCCTGCAAGTATATGATCATACTGAGAGATGTCGATTGCCACATGAAATCTAAACTTTTTTAGTGCTCAACTTTCTTTTTTTGCTTTTGTTATGTCATATATTTTTCATTTTTTCTCATTACGAGAGAGAGAATGAGAGTACATATGTCCCCCCTTCTCTCTCTCTCTCAATTAATACATAAGATGTTTGGGATAGATAATTATAGAGAATTCTGATTTGCCAATATTCATCAAAACGAGCGATAGAGTTATGAATAAGTACACTATTACACATCAAATTGGAGAATGGAGAGAACAGAGCGAAATTATATAATACATGAAACCAACAAATATGATATCTTGCATGTTGATCATGATGAAATGATTTTCCATGAATAGTTCATTTACAAGGAACTAGAAATAGATTCGAGTGAACTTTGCAATAAATTTGTATTAGACCTAGACCTTGGCACTCAATCCTCGAGACTTTGGTAACCTGATAGCAACCAGAGGATTCACTATCCCTGTCAACTTCTGCCCAATTCCATGCCTTCGACAATCCCATCTTTGCCATCATCTTTCATCATCATCTCTGCCACACCTTGACCATCCTTTCCTACCTTCAACAAATCCTATTTTAGCCTTCATTCTTGATCCAAAAACCTTAGTGTGCACCTCAAATGAACCAAAGCTTGTTGAGCCAACTATCCCTTTATTTTTACCATGCTCGTCTATCTCTTGTGAATCAACCGTTGTATTCTCAACTGCAAGTGATTGCATTGCACCCCTCGATCCGAATGACACAGGTTGATTAGCACATGAACCCTTTTTCCCACTCTGATTATTCTCACTTGCTTCACCATTGCCCTTAGCAGTCTTCTTTACCCTGTTTTTATCTCTAGACTTAAGTTCGAGCCTTCAGTCACAGCAAAATCAACATCCTCATTACCAGCATATATTAATGGAAACACAAAATGAAATCACTAGTCTTATATTTGATGCAATGGCATACAGAGATGATTCAAAGTACCCTATAGAAATCTTCAGAGTAGAGTTAAAAACATATAGAGATGATCCAAAATACCCCCCATGCTCTTCAAGAATGCTATTGTACCAAAAAATTATATATTCCAGAATATTATTCCAAAAATTATATTTCAAGAATCATAAGGATCGATCATTCTCAGCTAAAAGAAATTAAAAATGACTTTATAATTTAATATATCATATTAAGTCACGTCAATTTATAAATTTATTTTTATGAAACCTCGTTATAACTAAATCATTTCTCAACTAGATTTACTCGCATAATTATTACATCCCCTGCAATTGTTATCTCTATCCAAAACTATCATTTCCCAAACTGGATAATAACAAGACACAAAATATTATAACATGATCCTATCATGAGCAAAAAATTATGCTAAAAGCCATATAAATTATAGTCCAATTGAAAACGTTTGCTTTAGGGGCAACCTAGCTACGAGAGTTTCGTACATGTTGCCAACTTTCTCAGTACTCCGGAGTCACTGCCTTTTCACTTTCCTATCTCTCAGCTATTTTGCTATATTTTTTTTTTTTTACAAAGTCAATGACCAATCTTTGACTACAACCCCACCTTCTTAATTAGTTTTAGTTTAATACTATTTTGTTTTCTCACGACTCTACAATCATAAAGAGATTATCTAAAAATAATCCTACAAATTGATGTAATGTTTGTATTCTAATTGACATTTCCTCACGTTTGTAACGTTCTCTTAAAAAAAACTTTGACAAGAAATTACAATGACTATTTATTGGAAACTTCGAAAAAAAAATTTGATGTGAATGTATGCATCATGTTTTGGCTATTTATATTCCAAATCTGCTTGGCTGATAGTAACCCAAGGCCACCACTGTTAACTTCAGTACTTCTCGTTTGTTTTTCATGTTGAAGGATAGATATGTATTAACATAAGCAGCACATCACACAAGAAATGTGACTCAGCAAGTGACTTGGACAATGATCTCGCAGAACCTTCAAGAAGAAAAATACCTTGATTCTCTGACATATTGTAACGGAATTATATTCCTTCCTTTGTTTTTTATTCCTTTCTTCAGCTTCTATATAAGAGAGGGTCTCGCACACTGTAATACATTGTAGAGGAAATACAAATGAATTCCTACATGTTCTTCTTTCTTACTCTATTCTATTATGGTATTAGAGCTGCTGACTAGCAGTCTCATGATCCATCCTCCTCACCATGGCCAGTGAAGTAACAGATCCTTCTTCCTCTATCGATCCTTCTCCTTCCATTCATTCTCCCTCTTTTTCTCAAATAGTTACCATTAAACTTAATTCCAAAAATTATCTAGTATGGAAAGTTCAAATTTCGGCCTATCTTAGAGGTCAAGATCTGTTCTCTTATGTTGATGGCACTGTGGTTGCACCTCCCACCACTCTTCCTACATCCTCCGGTTCTATTCCCAAACCAAACCCAGCATATCTCTCGTGGCGTCGCACAGACCAGCTAATCTTTAGCTTTCTTTTTTCTTCTTTGTCTGAGTCAATCATCGGGCATGTTGTGTCTGCAACCACTTCTCGTCAACTATGGGAATTACTTAACTCCATGTTCAGCTCCCTTTCTCAGGCAAAAGAATTTTAGATAAGATTCCAACTCACAAACCTCTCCCGTGGTGATCAATCTATCTCAGAATATTGTAAGGCCCGTTTGTTATCTGATACTTTAACCACCACTGGTACTCCCTTTTCCAACAAAGAGTTTTTCACATATCTCTTAAATGGACTCGGTCCAGCCTACGAAAACTTCATAACTTCAATCACTACTTGCACAGATCCCATAACTTCCATTGAGTTATATCATCTTCTGCTCATACAAGAAAATCACATGTTCCATAACTCAAAAAATTTTTCAAACTCTCTTGAACCCTTTGCACATCTTACCTCTGGACCTCGTGATCCTAGAGGAAGATCTTCCTACAGGGGAAATCGTTTTCAACGAGGTCACTCTTGTGGTTCCCAAAATCGTGGCCATTTTCCTCAAACTTCCTCTTCCAGCTCGCAACCTTACTCCCAGAACAAACCCACATGCCAAGTCTGTAGCAAACCAGGTCACGTAGCACTTCAATGTCACTACCGTTTTGATCGTGCCTACCAATATGAGCCTCCCCGTTCCTTCTCAGCCAATTACACCACTTCTTCTGCTATACCCGATTCTTCTTGGTATCCAGATTCTGCAGCAACACACCACATAACTCATGATCTTTCTCATCTCAATATTTCATTAGAACGACATGATGGACCTGAGCAGATTCGCTTGGGAAACGGAATTGGCTTGCCTATCAGCAACATTGGTGAATCTTCCATCCAATCACACTCCTTTTCTTTTACTCTATCTAATTTTCTTCATGTTCCTGAAGTCACTAAAAACCTTGTTTCCATTTCTCAAATTTGTACTGACAATCACTACTTTTTTGAATTTCATTCTACCCATTTTTTGGTCAAGGACAAGTTGACAGGAAAGCTCCTCATCAGCAGACCTCTTCGTGATGGCCTCTACCAATTTCCACCACCATCACCTTCCTTCTGTCCATCTGCACATATCGGCATTATGGTTCCCTTCGGACAGTGGCACAAGCGATTGGGCCACCCTTTACTCAATCTTGTTTCTCACATCCTCAACACCAACTGTTTGCCTTATTTTTCCAAAGATTCGAACTTTACTTGTTACGATTGTCCAGTTGCAAAAGTATGTCAATTACCTTTCTATCCTAGTAATATCCGGACTTCAAAGCCTCTTGAACTCTTATGGGCTGATGTATGGGGCCCTGCCCCTTTAATCTCACGAAATGGTTTTCATTATTATCTATCCATTGTTGATCATTATATAAGATTCACGTGGCTTTTTCTCTTAAATTGAAGTTCGATGTGCTACATGAATTTAATTCATTCATTATCTTTGTTGAACGATTTTTTAACACCAAAATCATAACTATCCAAACTGATGCTTGTGGGGAATTTTGCCTTTTAACTAACCTATCCAAAGAGAGGGTCTCGCACACTATAATACATTGTAGAGAATTCCTGCATGTTCTTTTTTCTTACTCTGTTATGTTAATATGGATATCTTCTTCTCTTGCTCTTATCTAATTCAGTTTGTAATCCTCTGCATCTCTCTTCTTCAGCATTTACAAACACAAATCACCCTCCCATCCCAAACTTCCACCCGGTAGAAGAGGATGGCCAATCATTAGCAAAACTTTGGAATACGGCAAGGCTTGCAAAATTGGGGAACCAGAAAAGTTCATACTTGATAGAATGAGCAATTACTCAACGGACTTGTTCCAAACCTCCTTGTTTGGAGAGAATCTTCTTGTGTTTTGTGGCGCTTCTAGGAACAAGCTCATGTTTTCAAGTGCAAACAAGCATGTCACCCCAAGGTGGCCACGCTCCATAAGTGCAGCTCTGAACTTTCCTTCTGATAGGGGATTTCGTCAGGATGACCTCGCCAAATTACGAGCATTAATGATCCCTGAGTTTCTCAAACCAGAGGCTCTACAGCGCTTCTTACCTATAATTGATTCCATGGTGAAAGAACACTTGGAGATAGCTTGGTCTCCTTATAATGAAGTGAAGGTTCTCCCACTGACAAAGGAGTACACCATTGCAGTTACTTGTTGGGTGTTAGTAAATATAAAAGATCTGGAGCATATAAATAGATTTGCCAATCTCTTTGGTCTTCTTACAAAGGGCGTTTTATCTGCTCTTATTAAACTTCAAGGCACAACTTTCAGTCGTGCTGTTAGAGAAGGCAAGTTTCTCCATGAAGAGTTCCTTGCCATCATTAGAGAGAGAAAGATGGAGTTGTTAGAGAAGAAAGGGCCAACAAAAGAAGACCTGCTGAGTCACATGCTCCTAATGACAAATCATGAGAACGACAAAGGAATGAACGATAAGTTGATCGCTTAACAGATTATAGGGTTTATCATCGGCAGCTACATTAAAAAAAGTTCAACAATTACATCCATACTGAGATATCTGGCAGAGTTTCCAAACGTCTATAACAAGGTCTTAAAAAGGTAACAACATTCTTGACATGATCTCTAATGCATATAACAGCAAACCCAAGGCATGTGTCTTTAATTTCATGCAGCTCATCAAATCCACGGGGTAGTTTTGGTTTGAAATTGAAAATTCTCAAATGCCAACACATAAATGTTTGCTAATCTAAGAGATATGAGAGTAGAGGTTATCTTTTAATTGTTTGATAGAACAAATGGAGATAGCAACCTATGCAAAGGTCCAGGCGAGTTGTTGAGTTGGGAGGATATTCAGAAGATGAAGTATTCATGGAATGTGATATGTGAAGTAATGAGGTTAGCACCACCTAGTTAAGGAGCTTTCAGAGAGGTCACAACTGAGTTCACATATACAGGTTCTACAACTCCAAAAGGATGGAAGGTACGTAAGAATTGATCTTCTATGCATGCAAGCCAATCTAGGAGATGATATTCAAAATTATTGTGATGCATGTTTGGCTTTTGATTTTTATTTATCTCACTCTATGGTTTAATTTGTAGGCTTACTAGACTGTAGCTTCAACACAAAAAAATCCTAAATATTTTCCAAATCCAGAAAAGTTTGATCCTTCAAGATTTGAAGGGAGTGGGCTTGCACCATACACTTTTGTACCATTTGGAAGAGGACCTCACATGTTCATTGGGAAGGAATATTCACGATTAGAGATACTTACTTTCATTCATAACGTGGTGACCAAATACAAATGGGAGAAAGTAAATCCGAATGAAAAGATTATATTCAAACCAGTACCTTCTCTTGTGAACGGTCTTCTTGTTTGCCTTGAACCTCTAATTAAGAATTAGAAGAATAAAATAATTGGCGACTCATCCATACATGCATGTATGCTTAGTAAATTAATCAAGTTGGTTATAATAGATGCAACTTACAATAAGAGTTATGCCTTCAGCGAGATCATTGTATATATGTTGATAATCTATTGATATGCAGGCCTTGAACCTTTAATTAATTTTTATCTAGTAGTTCCTTTTTTCTATTTTTTATTTTTTACCGTTTATTTCTTGGACATGTTGAACAGTGGAAACATCTTAAGCTAGTGCATGCTCTATCGTGTTATAAGAGGCCTTGGACCTTTGCAAGTTTTGCAAGGACACGCACAAGGGATCCCCTTGGGCTTGGAGGCATTGGGTAGCCAGTAGGGCCTCTTAATTAGTTGGGACCGACCATTGTATTGCAAATGGGGCCTCTCGGCTGATCCAGTCTGCAGTTTTATGGACTTGTCTTAATGAGTACTGTACTGTCAATACACATGCCCATGCTTTCATTTTTGTTATTCCATTACCAGTGAGCTTTCGAGAAGGATCTCTCGATAGCATTCCTTTTAAGTTGTAGCCAGGTGTATTCATAAGTTGCCGAGAAAAAAAAAAAAAAAAAAAAAGTGCAGGAGAAGCTTGATCACAATTACAAAAGATTGATCACTTTGGAGAGAAGTATCGTGTTAGACAAATTCCAAATCAAGTTATTAGATTTTTTTAACCTCTAGCTAGGAATTGGCTCAAATGGTAAAGGCATTGATCTTGTGGTATGCTTCCTCCATGTGATATATGGTTTAAGTCCTCTTGGATGCAAGCAATTTTTAGGGATCATTTACTCTTAAATTACCAAAGGTTAACTTGCAGAAAACTCATTGTCGAGAGCTTATGCACACTCGAAATTAGTTAAGACTTTGTTCTCGGATATCTGGTATCAATAAAAAAAAAAAAAAGTGATTTGATTTTCATAATTATTAAAATATTTAACTTATCTTATCTCCACGTAAATTCTCTATAAATAGGACCATATGCTTTGTATTTAATTACAATTAAGAATAATAAAGATATAGTCATCTAAGTCTCCCTCGTTTCCGTAGCTCATTCCCTCTTCTCCATCTCAATTTATGCCATTCTTTATATTTTGTATCGCATTGAGTAATGGAAGACGTACGTGGTCTCACCAGCTAGTAATTAATTAGCAACCCAAGTGTAATCCCGGCCCTCCTCTATATATATAGCTGGCAATGTAATGCATGCATTTTAAGTGCTAGCTGTTGGTTTATTTGGAATTTGGTACACAGGCCACCACTCTCCCAAGATATTCTGTATATATATATATATATGCATCTTTCCTTCTAATTATGCATATAATTCTTTGTTTTAAGTTATCTGATCTATGTACGTGTATATACATATGTTCAAGAGAAGTAATCCCATATATAATTAAAGGAAGACCTCCCTCTCTTATTATTTCTTTCAGAAGCATTAATATTATAAAAATAAATAAATTTTAAATTCACAACAGACTCAGTGCTAGCTACTGGTACAAATTCTCACATTCAATAATTAATATTTTATATTAAGGATGCATGAATGATCAACATTATTAGTTATTACGACATTTATAATGACAACTTCATGCACCTCGATATATATATCAATAAGCATGCATGCATGCATGCATGCATACTCCACTTCATCACTTTCTTAATTTGCAGTGATCCATCGATGATCGATATAGAACGAACAAGTATTTGCATGCTTTGATCATATATATAATTCTTCGTTCATGGATTAATTATATATATTATATATTAAGGGATCAAAGAGATTTAATTCTCCTTCGATCGAGAACAAGTTTAATTAACTAGATCTAATGGTTTTTCTCCTTACGAAGAAAATGTTGTGTCAGAATATTTAAAAACATACTCACACATAAAATAGAGATAATATTTAAGTGGTTCAATAACTTACTTATATCTAAGTGGAAACAAACGATTTCAATATATTTATATAAAATTATAAACACTCACATATAATCTTTTTATCTCTCAAACGACACTCTTCTCTTTGTTTCCTCCACCCTCTACCTTTAGGGCGCACTCCTGCCTTAGTCACTCACCTATATGAGGTTGGCTTACACTATTATATGCAAATAGCCTCTTTTTAGAAAGCAAACAACCATAATTCTTTCTTGACCAAAAGAGAGTTAATTTCCAGCCGTTATCCTTAAGCAGCTTCTTTTGGATGTGGGATGACTGCTGTTCACACCTGGGACTAGGGGGTTTTCAACAGAAAAGCCTATGTACGTCAATTCGTGTACTCTCTTACTACAATCCTAACTGGCCTATTGATAGGCTGGCCTCAGGCCAGCTGGAAATTGTATATTATATTTATCACACATTAATAATTAATTAATATAAATCCAACATCTCATATAAATTTTTAATAAAAATTTTATGTACTGTTATTTTTATGTATTTTTTATTTATTCTAATAATATAATTAGTTATATATTAAAAAAATTAATCTAACTAATTATATCAATAAAATGTATAAAAAATACATAAAAATAATTATAAATAATAATACTTAAATTTTAATACCAGAATATTATAATATATTGGTAATCTTAGTGTCGGGATAAGTGGTCATTAATAGTACTCCAGAATTGATAACCTTCGATCTACAGTTGATCGATCTACGGCTCTTTTGAGTACATGTTAGATATTAAAATGATATAAGATGAGATAAATTGAAATAAATTATAAATAGTAATAAAATTATTGAGTTGAGATGAGATATAATAAATTTTAAAAATTTTGTGTTTGGTTTAAGAAGTAATCAGATGAGATAATTTTAACTTTTTAGAGATTTAATAAATATGAGTCCTACTAATTATTGCATAGTATTTATAAGAATTTTGTAATAATAGTAATTACCTACTCAAATTTAATTTTTTATAATATCTTTCATAATAATATTATAAAATGACAATATTTTTATTAAATTATATTAATTTCATAATATTTGTTTCTCATGAAAATGTGATAGATTTTGTCGTTTTGTGAAAATAAATTCAAAACAATCTTCATATTTTTATTTAACCGTTTGGATAAGAGATGATTTTTCCATACAAAGTAAGATGAGATGGTTTCATCTCACCTCTGTATGCAAAGGGCTCCTAAATGGTGCTTGTTGACTACTAACAGTCAACCCCACATTCTTAATTAGTTTTATAGTTTAGGGTAGGGTTTATATGGTGAGATGAGATAAAATAATTTTAAATGAAAATTGAAAGTTGAATAAATATTGTTAGAATATTATTTTTTTTTTAAATTTGAAAATTTTGAATTATTTATTATATTTTATATAGAAATTTGATAAAGTTGTAATGATTAGATAAAATAAAATGTAATGAGATAAAACACTTTTACTGTCAAAACGAGACAATTTGAGTATTCTGTCTGAAGTTTGTAACGTTCTCTTAAAAAAACTTTGACAAGAAATTACAATGACTATTTATTGGAAACTTCCATAAAAATTTTGATGTGAATGCATGCATCATGTTTTGGCTATTTATATTCTAAATCTGCTCAGCTGGTAGCAGCCCACAACCACCAATACCATTAACTTCATTACTTCTCATACGTATTCCATGTTGAAGAAGAGATATGGATATCTTCTTCTCGAGCTTGTATCTAATTCAGTTTGTAATCCTATGCATCTCTCTTCTTCTCATCATCTTCAGCATTTACAAACGCAAATCACCCTCCCCCAAACTTCCACCCGGTAGAAGAGGATGGCCAATTGTTGGCGAAACTTTGGAATATGTCAGGGCCTGCAAAAGTGGTGAACCAGAAAAGTTCATAATCGATAGAATGAGCAATTACTCAACAGAAGTGTTCCAAACCTCCTTGTTTGGAGAGAATCTTCTTGTGTTTTGCGGTGCTTCTGGGAACAAGTTCATGTTTTCAAGTGCAAACAAGCATGTCACCCCATGGTGGCCACGCTCCATAAGTGCAGCTCTGAATTTTCCTTCTGACATGGCATTTCTTAAGGACGACATCGCCAAATTACGAGCAATGCTCCCAGAGTTTCTCAAACCAGAGGCTCTACAGCGCTACATACCTATAATGGATTCCATGGCGAAAGAACACTTGGAGACATCTTGGTCTCCTTATAATGAAGTGATGGTTTTCCCACTAACAAAGGAGTACACCATTGCAGTTGCTTGTCGGGTGTTCATAAATATAAAAGATTTGGAGCATATAACCAGATTTTCCAATCTCTTTAGTCTTATTACAAAGGGCATTTTATCTGCTCCTATTAAACTTCCAGGTACAGCTTTTAGTCATGCTGTTAGAGAAGGCAAGCTTCTCCACGAAGAGTTCCTTGGCATAATTAGAGACAGAAAGATGGAATTGTTAGAGAAAAAAGTGCCAGCAAAAGAAGATCTGCTGAGTCGCATGCTCCTAGTGACAGATCATGAGAACGGCAGAGGAATGAACGAGAAGTTGATTGCTTCTCAAATTATAGGGTTTTTCATCGGCAGCTACATTACAACAAGTTCAACAATTACATCCATACTAAGATATCTGGCAGAGTTTCCAAATGTCTACAACAAGGTCTTAAAAGGTAACAACATTCTTGACATGATCTCTAATGCATATAATAGCAAGCCCAAGGCATTCATCTTTAATTTTATGTAGCTCATCAAATACACGGCTAATTTGATTTGAAATTGAAAAATCACAAATGCCAACACACAAGTTCTTGCTATTCAAGAGATATGAGAGTAGACGTTGTCTGTTAGTTGTTTGATATATAGAACAAATGGAGATAGCAAAGTCCAAAGGTCCAGGCGAGTTGTTGAGTTGGGAGGACATTAAGAAGATGAAGTATTCATGGAATGTGGCATGTGAAGCAATGAGGTTAGCACCACCTATTCAAGGAGCTTTCAGAGAGGTCACAACTGAGTTCACATACGCAGGTTCTACAATTCCAAAAGGATGGAAGGTATGTAAGAATTGATCTTCTATGTATATATGCAAGCCAATCTAGGAGATGATATTCATAATTATTGTGATGCATTTCATGTGGCTTTGATTTTTATTTATCTCAATCTATGGTTTAATTTGTAGGCTTACTGGACCGTAGCTTCAACACACAAAAATCCTAAATATTTTCCAGATCCAGAAAAGTTCGATCCTTCAAGATTTGAAGGGAATGGGCCTGCGCCATATACTTTTGTACCATTTGGAGGAGGACCTCACATGTGCCTGGGGAAGGAATATTCACGATTAGAGATACTCACTTTCATTCACAATGTGGTGACCAAATACAAATGGGAGAAAGTAAATGCGAATGAAAAGATAGTATTCAATCCAGCACCTTCTCCTGTAAACGGGCTTCTTGTTCGCATTGAACCTCTAATTAAGAATTAGAAGAATAAGAAAAATTGGCAACTCATCCATACATACATGTATGTATGTTTAATAAATTAAGCAAGCTGGTTATAACAGCTACAACTTACAATAAGAGTACTTACGCCTTCAGCGAGATCTATATATGATGATAATCTATTGATATGCAGACCTTGGACCTTTATAAATTTTTCTCTACTTCCTTTTTTCTAGTTTTTATTTTTTAACGTTTATTTCTTGGACATGTGGAAGCATCTTAGGATGTGAGTTTGGCATGTATTAATTTTCATTTGTCCAATCAGGAATTTGCAGACTTTCAACTAGTTGGGGGTTGGTCTTGCATTAAGTTGTGATTGAGATTACCCACGTCGTAAAGATGTTCGCTTAAATATGGATCGATATGGATAGGAGTTAAAGGATGTAAATTTCAGCTCTCTTCGATGGGGGTGCTCTAGCTAATCGTTGCTACTCTTGGAATTCGCTCGTATTGATGTAGCTTGAATCTATCCCACTATTGAGACTTGCTTATGCTCGACTTGTTATACTACTAGACAAAGGCCATTCCATGAATTCTTTGCAAAATGGTCGATCTGTATGACATGACTTTGTTAATTTTTAAGTGATGATCCACTACTTTTTTAAAAAAGTTTCTAAGTCGTTAATCTTGAAATTCTTTTGGAAAATTATGTGAAGGAAAAACTAGTATTTTTGTACTTGTGTAACGCCCCAATGGAAGGGCTAAACTATATGACCTATACTCTAAAAGTACTAGTCAATGATACAATTAGAATCCATTGGAACATTATAAAGAACAAGAACTTCTTATTTCTAAGTAATATGAGATCTAATACACCACCTATCTTTATCCTTATCATATGGGGTATCACAATTTACCTATTTTAAATTTTTGACATCCTCGTCGGGCTAGTCCATCGTAAGTAGTACGGCTCAAGTCCCTCATTTTTTATTGGGATAAGCTCTAATACTATTTGTAACATCCCAATGGAAGGCCCAAACTATAATACAATTGGAGCCCAATTAAAATCTCATAAAGAGCAAGAATTTCTCATTCCTAAACAATATGAGATCTCATACACCACATACTTTTATTCGTTTCATATGTGGTATCACAATCTACATTTCTTAAATTCCCGATGTCCTTTTCGGGCCAGTCCGTCGTAGGTGACAATTAAGGCTCAAGTCTCACATTTCTGGTTGGAATAGGCTTTTGTAAAGCCCTAATGGAAGACCCAAATCACATAACATATATTCCAAAAAAATTAGTCAATAATAGACTTAGAGCCCTATTAAAATCTTATAAAAAGTAAGAACTTCTCTTTCCAAAGTAACGTGGAATTTCATACACCACTTACCTTATAAATTAACAGATTATAGTTATTATGATATTCCAGATGATAATGATATATTTAAGAAATCTTAGCCTTAGACAATTTTACTACAAGAGAATTAATTTTTTTGGGACAGATTTCTTTTTGGACGAATTAAATTTCATCCCAAAAAGTGATTATTTGAGACAAATTTTAAATTTCATTTCAAAACATAGATGCGGTTATTTATCCATTTGAATGAAAATATATTTGTTTTAAATTATATTTTTTGAGACGAAACATAGCATTCCAAAAGATAAATTAGTTCGAACGTATTGTAATCCATTCAGACGGTATCATATTTTATATTGGAATGTTGAGATAACAGTTTGGATCGTTATAGTGAGAAGTTTTTTACAATTATGGCGGGGGGATAAATTTCTCGTTCGAATTGAGTTGGAGACCATTCGACCGTATGATATTTTACATTCAAATGTTAAGATAATAGTTCGATCGAACGACAGTAGTGGCATGATGCAAATATAAACAAATCTCATTATTTCAATTTGTTTTCGTAAAAATCTTGTACATTATTTATTTATTTCACCGGCTAATTGCCAAGGGCAAGAAGACATAGCTGGCCAGCTGGGGATCTAACTTTTATCTGTATTTAGGCTTTCTTTCTAGAAACTGTGTTGCCGAGCAGGCTACTATAGAAAATATTGGAGGAGGGTAGGGCGTGAGTAATTCTTAAAGCAAAACAGGAAGAAAACTGTATTCATAACAGGATTAAGGTTATCTATATCCCCCAGGACCCCAACCAACGAAAGTAACATCTAATCATTCCTCTAGTCCTGGTCATTTAAATGGAAGATAGGGAAGAACATTGAGACAACACGAATTTTTTGCGATTTGATAGTTATAATTCCTGGATCTTTGTCTTGATTTAAGCTTAAAATAGCTAATCTTTCTTGTATATTTCATTAGATACAGAGGTAGGTTCTCCTTATCTTAGATCAATATTTACTCCAAACCGAGATTAATACCAAGTATGCAGAAATTTAATACTTGATGTATCCCACGGATTAAAGTCTCGTAACCTCAGCAACAATTTTTGCAAGGAGTGTCTATCTCATCAGTCATCACTTCAAGGACAATTTCCCTGTGATTTGATCATCCACCACCATCAGTGCTCACCAGTTGCCACATTCTTGAGCTTAACCTCCCTCGCGCCCTCCCTCTCTCCCAAATATGTAAAATGTTTAGGATAGATAATATATTCATCAAAACGAATGATAAGAGTTTTCAACAAGTACATTATCACGCATCATATTGGAGAATGGAGGGGACAGACAGCGAAACTATACAAGACATGTAGCCAACAAATATGATATCTTGCATGTTGATTATATTGAAATGATTTGCCACGATTAGTTAATTTACAAGGAACTAGAAATAGATTCGAGTGAGCTTGGCAATGTTAAAATTCAATGAATTTGTATTAGATCTAAACCTTGGCACCCAATCCTCGAGATTTTGGTAGCCTAACAGCAGTCAAAGGATTCACCATCCCTTGAGAACTTCTGCCCAATCCCATGCCTTCCACAAATCCCATCTTTGCCATCATCTTTGATCCGAATCCCTTTGTATGCTTTTCGAAAGCTCCAATGTTTTGTGATTTGTTCCTCGTGGGTTCACCCCTGGAGTTGGAAACTACAGTTCTTTGGGACTTGGTGCTTGTTGGGTCTTCACTGGAGTTGGAGAATTCCATACCCAATCCGAGCGACTTAGGGCGCTGCATAACTTCAATGGGCTCTGCCAAACCTTGACCATCCTTTCCTAACCCTCCACCTTCAACAAATCCCATTTTAGCCATCATTCTTGATCCAAAACCCTTGGTGTGCACCTCAAATGAACCAAAGCTTGCTGAGCCAACTATCCCTTTATTTTTACCATGCTTATCTGTCTCTTGTGAATCGACCGCTGTATTCTCAACAGCACCTGATTGCATTGCACCACTCGATATGAATGACACAGGTTGATTAGCATATGAACCCTTTTTCCCACCCCGATTCTTCTCACTTGCTTCACCATTGCCCTTAGCAGTCCTCTTTACCCTGTTTTTATCTCTAGATTTTAAGTTAGAGCCTTCAGTCACAGCAAAATCAACATCCTCATTGCCAGCATATATCAACTGAAACACAAAATGAAATCACTAGAATTATATTTGATGCAGTGGCAATAGAGATGATTCAAAGTACACCGTAGAAATCTTCAGAGCAGAGTTTAAAACTGGAAAAAATGATGCATAATTCTTAGTGTGCAGTCTGAAGGATATTTGAACCTTTTCCAGGCGTAGTTTATCACTTGGTGATGGCATACATGTGTGTTGTGTTCGCACCACAGTTACAAATCTGTAAAAACAAACAACAGCTAGTTTGGAACCATGAATCAAGTTTATACTCTGTATAGTTATTCTTATTTGTATATAAACATAAACATGCACACAAATACATTTGTTTACTTACCTTTTCTTTCCTGAACCTTGGCAGTCACTTCGCAAGTGATATATTGCAGCTAATCGTTTTACCTAAAATATTCAAAACAGTCGCAGTCAATGGACATAAGTTCCTAAATTTGATGATGTCAGAGTTCATGACTAAGATTTTCAGCTCTCTATATTCAATACAAATATCTCTATATTCAATCCAAATATTCATGAGAGACTGGTTGTTGTTGCTATATCCTTCTAGCCAACTTCTTAACTATTAGTTTAGCCAAACCAAACTTTTCAAAAAACTGATTTAGCCAACTTCTTGAACTCCGGATTCGGCAGACTTCAACCACCTATTCACTGTATGATACACCAATGCCGATCAAGAATGTTTGGGGACAAGAAAACCACTATTACAATTGCAACATCATGTAGCTTCAGCAGACTGCAGAAATGCTGGTACTTGCCTTCGTTTTTTTCCTCTTCAGTTTTTTTTTCTTGGCCACTGCCAGGAGTGCCGCAGATAGAATGAGACCAACTCCATAAAAAAATAAAAGTTCAAGAAATATCTCTATGCAACAGAATTTAATATTGCCCTGGCAATTTTTTCTGTGTTGTATTGAACATTTTTCACTCAGAGACTTTGTTTATGACAAGTTTTTTTTTTTCTTTTATTGGCACAAGGTGTCCGGGAACAGCATCCCAACTAATCTCAGGGGTGCACAGGCTCTCAGCAAGAAGTTTCTCGCAAGTACACCTTGGGTAATTTAAGGAGAAAATCCCCCAGTGGGATTCGAACCTTGGACCTTGGAGGGATCATACCACCAAGACCAAGGCCTTTACCATTTGAGCCAACCCTTGGGGGTTAAGAAAGTGATAAATTATGACAAAATAATACCAACCAAAGCAACTCAACAGCACAAGCTCCTAAAATATTGACAAATCTATGACTAATTACGCATAGGCAAAAATTATTTATGCTGATGGTATGGTTTTGAAAGGGGGTTGGGGGGACAACGATCATGGCGATTAAACAAAAAAATTTCATACCTGGGAACAATCGCGGGAATGCATAGGCTGAAAAGAAAACATATCTACTCCATCCAACACAATCCGCTCTAGTTTCTACAGTTCAGAACAATGAAGCTGTTAGTGCTGCTGAAATTGAAGGCATAAAAATAGCTTGAAAGAAGTTTGGTATGAAATTAAGAAATCCCTATCTAACTAGAAAGAAAGTTGCCCTTAAATAACTTGTAACTATGGTTAAAAGACACAAAATAAAGAGATCTTTATATTAAAATGTTAGGGCCGAAAAGAAAAATCAAGTTAAACTCTCAATGGAAAGCTAGTATGACAAACTCTCAATGGAAAAATCAGAAACCAAACTAACACTCAAACTAGTATGAAATCTTATTCCATGATTCATAATCTCATTGGAAAGGAAAACAACAGAAGGGGAAAATAATGATAGTTTCTTTTTTTCATTTCTACCGTATTAATTTGCTCCAGATCAACACCCCGCTGCAGCATTCTCTGCCGACGTTTCAAAGCAATCCTTTCCTTACGATGTTTCTTTTTATCACCTGAATAATCATTGCATTAGAACAACTCATAACATGAATTGAAGCAGACCCTCTAATTCAACAGACCGAACAGAATAACATAGAAGAATAAGTTCAGGAAGAATTCACAACATGAATTGAAGTAGACCCTCTAATTAAGTAGTAGACTAAATAGAATAATATAGAAGAATAATTTCAGTGACGATTGCCATTTGAAACTAAAAGGTAAAACCAAAAAAATATTATAAATAAACAAATAGAACAAAATAAAATCTTTCCCTCAGTACAATAATGTTCGAATGTGTATAAAAAAGTTCACCATTTTCCAGACCAACCAAAAAACATTTGAAGAAGAAACTATCTTGAAAAAAAAAATTTGAAACATTACAGCCAAGAGCAGAACAACTAATGTAAAATTTGAACCTCTCGCATTCCACTTAATTTATTCCTTCCATAATGGTTGCAAGGTTCATATTTTGCTTCACGGGTTTATCATTCATATACTTCTTTAGCCTGAGATGCAAGAACCCCTAAAATTAGTAACTACTCTCAGATTCCATTGGTAATGAAGCAAATAAATATTATGGCTCTTTACATGGATCATCATTACCCAGTAGCTCTTATGGTTGTCAGATTTCAGATTATCATTACTAGTCGTGAAAACAGCTGTTTTTCCTGGAATGGGTCATCGCCCCCACAATTATTTATAATCTTGCCTTTCTTTGGTTCTATTATTTTTTTATTTCATCAAGGATTGATCCTCTCAAAAATAAAGAGTCCAGTTCCCAAAGGGACTAATATCAGGCCTAATGATTAAATATATACAGCTAATGTGCTAAAGGCTAGTAAAATAGTATAGCTGAATCCTCAGGCACATAAATGAAAATTTTTTTTAGTCACAGTGATTGACTTCTATACTGCCGAGGTATTTAAAGTGGACGACTCTCTTTGACAAACACAAGGTCCTGATGTAGATTAATAAAATTAGGTAGATGTCTGCCTTTGGAGATCAAATCCTCGACCTAAGGTCGTTTTAGATCTCCAAACACTTGTAGAGCCCCAAACATGCATATGTTCACACAGAACCATAAACAAATGCGCGCGCGCACTCAACCAACAAAGACAAGATTGGATAATTAACTGTCTTAGTATTTAGAAAAAGATTGACCACTAGAAGAGTAACAAGATAGGGGCACTAAATAAATGAGTAAACAAGATAAAACAGACTTGAGCAAAATTTACCAGGAAATCTTCTGGAATATTTACTCTTTTGAGCCTCTAGAGGCCAAGACTGAGGAAACCTTGGGGCATGCTTCTTTCTTGAGGAAAGAGTTCTTGGATCCTTTACGAGCATAAGGTCATCTAAAGTAGATGACCAATTATCTCGGGAAGCTAAAGGGTACTTCTTCCTTGATTTGGGCTTCTTCATGCCGTATTCCTTAGATTCATCCTGGAGAGCAATTCCACCCAACTTCTCTACAGTTTCATCATAGCAACTGCTAGAAGAACTATCATCATCTGATTTGTCCAAAACTGATTCCACCAACCATTTGGCATCTAAAACATTGTCACTTCCACCAATTCCTTCTAAGTAATCCTCTGCAATTTCTTGATCAATATCTGAATCACTATCAGATGAATCTTCAGAACCATCACTTTCAGACGATCCAACTACTTCTCCAGGCTCAGATGTGTCTATGCTTTCCTCATCTGAAGAACCCCTATAGTCATCCCCATTACTTTCCTCATCAGATATATCTTGGGTGTATAGTCGCATGCCTCCAATTGACAAAAACCCAGAATTCTGTTCTGGAGGCAACTCAGCCAAAACTTCTTCAGACGTCTGGCCTACCTCACAATTAATACTCTCATCAGCATCCATATCCTTCTCATGGGATGATAAATCATAACATGACACTTTATGCTCTTCCATTTTCTCAGAGGACCCTCCGATTCCATTCAATGTTACTTCTGGTTCAGCATGGAATCCCAATCCTTGATGAGAGCCATCACCTAACACAAATTCTGAATTGTATTCATAAGAAATCTTCCCGTCAAAAGGCTCCAAAGATGGTGTTTGATCTATGTAAGCAACAATTCGAGTCTCCTTTGAATCCACTAAAACAATGGGGTGGGAATCATCTATAACATTATATCCGTCCTTGACCTCCTGTTAAATATCACATCATCCCAGGTAAATATTTCAGGAAATATAACTTTCAATGCTTCAATTATATTCAAAATTGCTTGAGAAAAACTTCAGGAGGGCATGGAATATCCCAAGTAGCTAACTGAGAAGAGTTCATAAAACATCTCTAATATTCACCTTAGTTATAGATGAAGATAAACATAAACGGTCGATTTCTGTTAGAATTAAGAGTTATACGACTGAAGCAAACCTCAGGAAAAAAATTTCCAAGTCACCATTGCAAAATATATATAAACACGAAATGAAAACCCTTTTATACCAAAAGCAAAACCTTCCAGAAGAATTTTGTGCTTCATTATTAACAACGAGAGAAACTAAAACCTATACTGAAGTACACAATTATCCAAAACACATCCCCCCCACACACACATGCAACGAAAGAAAAGAAACTGCATCAAAATTCTGAATTGCTTTGATTCTAAACACACACACATCCCCAAGGAAACCCGAATTGATCTAAACCAGTCTTCTATTCTACATGAAAAAGTACGTCCAACATAGATCCTTGGACTCAAACGACTTCAATTAACGTCTAAGAATAATAAATTTTGAATTTAAAACGGTTCCAAAAGGAAAAGAACAAGGTTGATTCAATTCAATATACCTGACGGTAAACCGCAGGGTATTGGTATCCGATAGCATTCCCACTCGATTTGCGGAACTCAGTTCTAGAACCGGAAGATTTGCTCCGATCAAAGCTTCCAAATTTGGACCCAAACCCAGACCCAGATTTGCTATTCGGATTAGCATTTTTTCCTGCAAATTCAACACCAAAGAAAACTAAAAACAATAGACAAGCGGTGAAATCTAAACTTACAAATTCCCACCTCCAGTTGGCCCATGTTTGGCCACTCAGAAATTTCGGGAAGAAAAAGAAAACAAAAACAAAAACTTATATTCCCCAAGTTTTATCCAGTTCAGCCCAATAAGCCATTAATCTAACTTGAAGTTAAAATTCTCCACTCCTCTCAAGAAAGTGATTTTTAAGAAATTATTTTCCTCCATTTTCCCAGCAAACAAACATCGGTCCCGTCCAGCCAATATATATCACTAATTTTTTAGAGAGAGAGAGAAGAACCTCGTGAAGGGATAGGAGACGAGGGATTACGGTTCCAATCGGACAAGAAGCCGCCCTCAACGAACAGAGCCCCTTTAACAGAGGACGGGTCTGATCCTCTTCTTCTTCTGCCCTTCTTTCCGCTGCTATTGTTGTTGTTGCTGTTGCTGCTGTGGTTATTGGTTCTTCGTCGACTGCCAGCCATGGATGCGGAGTCTAACCGATCAAGCTTTCTTCTTCGAGGCACAGATTATTGCCCTGCGATTGGATTCAGAGCCTCCTCGAACTTGGAACCAAGCTAGGAACGGTGCGGATTTTGGCTTCGACACATGCAAACGCAATCAGAGCGACGCGTGCAGGTCAATCTGGGCCGTTGGATGCTGGATAAAGAGGTGGATATGTCACTGTGCAAGGGTTGGCCAAGGCCGGAAGAAATGCCAAATGGAATATGATATGAATATCCATTTGCCATATATGTCATGTTATACGCCATTCCATGCACCCTCTTCAAGGAATGGAATTTTATTTTTTTAATTTAAGTTTTAAATTTTAAATTTAATAATCTTCTACAAGATACGTTAATACATATTTTTCTTTTTTACATTGTCTTCTTGTTAAGCTCAAATTGACTGCCCCCACCTTTGAAATGTTTACCTTTTTCAAGGCAAGGAATGACTAATACAATTTTCCAGTCGTTAATTGATCACAATTGCAAGAGATATCTCCTTGGAGAGAAGGTTAGAAATAATATCAAATCAAGTGATCTCCTTTTATGTTATCCTAATCAATTGATTTTATTTTCATAATTATCATAACATTTAAGCTAAACTCTATGTAATTTTCTTGTAAAGAGCGATGCTACAATCACTGAAGATGACTATAGAATTTTTTTATCAATTAGTGTAAAATGTAAATTTCATCTAAGTAAAAAGTACTACTTCTAAATGTACACATGCCACAATATATTTATACTACAACTAAGTAAAAAGAAAAAGATCAAACTATCTAAACTAATGATTACATCATTACAACTTATATTACTTCAGAAAAATATACTTCTAAGAGTACCCCTCAAGATGGATTGTAGATGTTTAAAATAGCCATCTTGTTAAGTAAATAATGAAACTAAAAAGAACCTAAAGCCTTAGTAAAAATATCACTCAACTGATGCTGAGATGTAACATGAAGTATTTTGATGACATTGTTTTTCTCTTACAATGTGACAATCTATTACTATATATTTTGTTCTTTCATAGAAGATTGGATTTGCAGCAATTTGGAGGGCAGCCGTATTGTCACAAAATACAAGTGTTGGTTGTGAATGCAATATTTGAAAATCCTATAATAAATTAAGTAACCATTTAAGTTTACAAGTAGTAGAGGTCATAACCCTATATTCTACTTCAGCAGAAGATCTTGGAGCAGTTTGTTGCTTCTTTGATTTCTAAGAGATCAAGGAATCTCTAAGAAAAACACAAAATCCAGGGATTAACCTTCTTGTATCAACACATTCAACCCAATTCGAATCACAAAATGCTTTGAGATGAAAATTAGAAGCTACAAGAAAGAAAAGTCCTTGTCCATGAGTGTCTTTCAAGTATCTAAGTACTCTAGGGACAGCATCCAAGTGAGATTGTCTTGATTTATCCATTTACTAGCTTAAAACTTGTACTGAATAGGCAAGATCTGGTCTTGATATATTTAAGTAAATGAGTCTTCCAATCAGCCTGTGATAGCTAGAAGGATCTTCTATAAGTTCACCATTTGTTTTGGAAAACTTCATATTTTGCTCCATAGGGAATGCTACTGATTTTGTAGCTAAGAAGCCCGAGTCTTGTAAAATATCTAGGGCATATTTCCTTTAGTATAATGTAATGCCTTTAGAAGATCTAGCAACCTCCAACCTAAGGAAATATTTTAGATCACCTAAATCCTTTATTTTGAAACTTCTATCTAGAAAAATTTTCAACTCAAAAATAGAATTCAAGTCATTGCTAGCTAGGATTATGTCATCAACGTATACTAGCAAAGCAATGAAAGAACCATTTACTAACTTGATGAATGGGAATGATCAGATTTAGCTTGCTAAAATCCATAATCAACAATATTAGTAGACAATTTAGAAAACCATTATCTAGAAGCTTGTCATAGGCCATAAAGAGATTTTTGCATTCTACAAACTCTTGAGTCCTCTTAATGTACATAACCAGGTGGAATGACCATATAGACCTCTTCATTTAAATCCCATGTAAAAATATATTACTTACATCCAGTTGATGTAAATACCAATTTTTGGCAGCTACTAAGGCCAACAAGCATCTATATAGTTAGTTTTACCACTGGAGAAAAAGTTTCCTGAAAATTAGGACTCTCAATTTGGTTGTATCCCTTAGCAACCAAACGAGATTTGTACCTTTCAATGGTACCATCAAATTTGTACTTAATTCTATATACTCAGTTACAGACTATCGGTTTCTTTCCTAGAGGTAAAGTAGTGAGAGTCCAACTCATTTGTCTCAAAGGCGTTAATTTTAGCATTCATTGCTTCTTGCCATTTAGGAAATTGAATGGCTTGAGAAAAAGATTGAGGTTCAGAATGAGAAGAGATAGTCGAGGCAAATTGTTTATAAGAAGGAGAGAGTTTTGGTAGGATAGAACATTAGAGAGTGGAAATTTGATACTTGAATTATTTGCCAAGAAAATAGATTCTAATAAAGAATGAGAAACCAACTGACAGTGATAATCCTGCAAATAACTTGGTGGTTTGCTTAATCTTGTAGATTGTTGAATGGGAATTGAAATAGATTGATCTGTGGGGTTTGGAGAAGAATTTGATGAAGAAAAGTGTGATGGAGAAAAGGGAGAAGAATTGTTTGAAGAATTTTCTGTGATTATTGGGGAAAAAATTCAGTCTAAAAAACTAGAAGTAGATTTTGGAAAGCCAAATAAATTTGAAGAAGAACAGGAAGAAAAAGGAAAAATAGTTACATGAAATATAACATCTCGAGATACAAATGTTTGGTGTGTTTCAAGATCATACAATCTGTATCCTTTGATAGCAAATGGGTAACTAATGAATATACATTTTTTGGCTCTTGGATTAGACTTGGATCTGTCTCAAGTTAGGGTAGAAACAAAGTAAAAACAACCAAAGACTTTGAGGGGTAAGAAGGTTTAGAGTACAAAATTTCATATGAAGATTTATTGGAAAGTAATGGAGTTGGTGTGACATTGACCAAGTGAGTGGTAGCTAGGATACAATCACCCCAAAAATTGAGTGGTAATGAAGCTTGAATCTTAAGAATCGAGCAACATTCAACAGATGTTAATGTTTTCTTTCAACTACATCATTTTATTATGGTTTTTCAACACAACTTTTCTGATGTATATCACCTTTAAGACAAAAAAATTATGGCATATAAAATTCAATCCCATGACTAGTCTTTATTTTCTTGATTTGGGATTGAAATTAAGTTTGAAGTAGATGAAAGAAAGACTGCAAATAAGGTCTAGTTTAAGACTTATTTTGCAAAAGATACACCCAAGTGGATTTGGAATAGTCATCCACTATGGTAAGAAAATATTTGGAACCATCCAAACCTGAAACTGAAAATGGACCCTACAAATCACAATGTATAAGATCAAAAGCAGAAGTAGAAACAGTTTCACTTGTTGGAAAATGTAAGCATCTCTATTTAGCTAATGGACAAATTGTACAAGCAGAAGAATCTAGAAAATTTGTTATGTGCACATCTGGTACACAATTATTGAGAAGTTTCAACTTGGAAAAAGAAATATGGCCTAGCCTACAATGCCATAGATTCAGATTTTGATTTATTGGAGAAGAAACAGAACAACCAACCAATGATCTTTGTAGTAGTTGATATAAATTAGCTCTCACTTCAGCCATTCCAACCGTTGTCCATGTAGATAGGTTCTAAATGGAACAAAAGTTTGAAGCAAACATAAGGCAACAGGAAGAATAATGTGTTAGGTTGGTTGCTGACAGATATAAGATTGAAGGAAAATGAAGGAACACAAAGTACATTTTATAGGATGAGTTTGTTAGATAGGTGAACAGTCCCAATATGTGTCACGTGAGCTGAAACACCATTTGTTAATTTAACAGAAGAGGTAATTTGAGAATTTACAGAAGAAAAATAATTAGTGGAGTTGACCATGTGATCTGTTGCTCCAGCATCAATTGTCCAGGTTATATGTTTACCAGCAAAATTCTCAAAGGGAGGCATTTATGGATTTGAAAGAATACCAAATGTTGAAAGGGAAGTAGCTTGATTGAAAAAATGATTAATGATTTGCAGCTTTAGTATAGCAAGAAATTGCTGGTATTGATCTTGAGTCAATGAAAGTTGTGAGACATCATCACTTGCTTTACTAGCAGAAGAAGAAATCTGATTTGCTGAAGGGGTAACTCTTCTCTTTGACTTGAAACTAGGAGGAAAACCATGGATTTGATAACACTTCTTAAATGTATGTCCTGTTTATCCATAATGACTACACACAGGTTTGTTATTGCAAAAATTAGTTTGCTTTGAGGCAAAATAACCAGTTTTGGTAAACTTTGCTGTCAAAGCAGCAATCAACTGAAGACTAGGCACATTAGTATTTGCAGTAATTTCTTTCTATTTCTTCTCTTATAATACTAAGACAATCACTTTATTAATTGATGGAAAAGGATGAAGCAACAAAATTTGACTTCTTATGCTGTTAAAAGAGTCACTTCATCCCATTAAGAGTTGCATGATGTATTCTTCTTGTTGTGTCTCTTCAAAAGAATTTTAGGGTTTTAACTAAATCTTGTGGCAAATTACGTTTGTAATTTGCCAACTCAACGTAATAAGACTTCCAATCTGTGTAATAATCACTCACATATTTTTGTTCTTACTTTAAAGAACTAATGGTTTTCTTAATTGAAAAATTCTTGAATGGTTACCTTGCGAAAATCAATCCTTAAGATCCTTCCACATGTTTGTTGCATTGTCTATGTAGAGGATGCTTGAACCGATGTTATTAGCAACTAGGTTTATGATCCATGAAACCATCATTGCATCAGCCCACACTGAATAGAGAGGATCAGCCTCATCAATAGGCTTCTAAGGGTTCAAGTAATAAATCCTATTTTATTTTTAGCAATTAAGGCTTTCGACATTGATCTCACTAGAGGGTGGTTTTTGACTCTGACATAGTCGAAATGCCCACCTTCGACCTCTGACTCTGACTAGGGTTGGAGGTTAAAAGCTACTCAGACTCCGACTCCAATCAGAGTTCGAAACTCAGAGTTTGAGCCTTAGAGCCCAACTCGGAGCTAGGCTTTTTTTTTTCAATTTTCTTACGACTTTCTTAGCATCCAAACAACACCCAAAGATTCAAAACAACACCCAAACAACACACAGTATACGAAAAAAATAAACAAATGAAAAAACAACATCCAAACAACATCAAAGACGAGATCAAGATTCAAGGGTTGAATCGAAAAAGATTTCCCAACATTCAAACGACATCAAGGGAAAGATCTAAAGGAATCTTCGAAGCAGAGATGAGATCCAAAATGGGTGGAGATGAGATCCAAAAGAAAACTTATAGAAGAAAGAAAAATAAGGCTTCGTTACGAAGTTGGTTGTTTGGAACCTCTTGTAATGGATGAATGTAACTAGGGAGTGTTACATTGCTTTATTTCACCACTTTGTTGCAACTGGCCAAGTTGAGATGGATCTTCTTTATGAGGCTGATAGTTTGCTTACAGCAATTGCAAAATATGCAAAAAAAAATAAAAGATCCATGGTACTCCAAGACTGTTGTCGAAATGGGAAAAAAAAATTTCTTTTTCTTGTTTAAGGCTTTTCCTTGATCTCGTGTCTTCATTTCTCTTGCTTTCCTAGAGGTTAGACGATTTATAAAAGAAGAAGAAAGAAGAGAAAATGAGGAGACTAAGCTGAGAAAGAAACTGAGTAGAATGAAATGAGGGTTAGGGTTAGTGAAAAAAAAATGATGAATATATATTAAGAGAAAAAAGGTATTGTTTAAGAAAGTAAAAGAAACAAGAAAAATAAGAGAAATCAATGACTTGTGTGCGTGGGGGCTCGAACGCATATATGGGGGGTTTTAAAATTTTATATCCCAACTAGCCAACCATTAGGCTACTCAACAATCTATCACATATATTATAAAATAAAATGTAGAACTATATTAACCAGAGTCGGAGTCGATACTGCAGAGTCTTGTCCAACTTTGAACTCCGACTCCATCGGAATTAGAACCTTGTCGGAATTCAGAAATTTTTCCCACCCTTAGATCTCTCCCAAGGATGATAGTTCTCACCAGTTAATCGTTTGGTCACAAGCAAAACGCTAGGGTTTTCTCCATGATGAAGAAATTTGGGGTTTGAGGGATCCTCGAGTGAAATTTGAGAAATTATAGTTGAAGCCATAGCAGAAATGTTCCAGAATAATTAGACTGCTTTGATACCATGACAAAAATAGAACTCTGCCATGGTGATTTTGTGATCTGAGATGCAAAGAGAAACACGGGAGCTTCAAGAATGAAGATAACAGAGAGAAAGAACCCAATCTTGTTTTATTTCATCTGAGTAAAAAGTATTACTTCTCAATCATGTACACGTGCTACAATGTATTTATACTAAAACTGAGTAAAAAGAAAAAGACCAAACTATCCAAACTAATGATTACAACAACTGATATTACTTCAAAAAAATATACTTCTAAGAAATGCCAATATGAGAAAAGACTACAAAGATTTGCGTTACCAAGTGACGTTTATGTCAAAGAAGAGAATAGATAGTCAACTCAGAATGTAAGATGAAAAGATAACACAAAACAACAACAACAAAATGTACATTTTTGTCAAGTTATTTGCATAGAATATGGCAGCAAATACATGAACAATTCATATGTAAAACTAACAAAAGTTGCATCTTTAGAATCGGTATTAGATCCCAAAAACCCATCTACCCACTAAATCTACATATCACAAAATAGACTCTTAAATCTTAAAAACTTATTGCCTACGGCATGGAGAGGATGGTGGAGTGTAGAAGTAGATAGTGGATGTCAACTTGCAGGAGATGAACATGTTGCAATGGAGTAGAACAACAAATTGAGGAACATGACCATAAGAAAACGTGAGTCTGGGACTACATGGAGAAACACAAAGTTCAAAATGCGAGCTAGTCTATGATGATGTGGAGGACCGGAGGTGGTGTTGCACTGTTGACACTGGTTATTTCATTTTCTATTCTAGAAAATGGGGATTAAAGAGTCAAAGACACGAAATGGGGTCTTCAGATTTTCAAAGGAGAATGGTGGAGTGACAATAACGAAAAAGCCAGTAGTTTCACAGTAATTACAAAAATGACTGACCGAAACACAACAAAACAACTAGAATTTGACTTGATACGGAACACCTACCTTCACCATGCCGATTACTATTCTGGCATGGAAAATTCCAACTATTCCGGCTGGAACGAAATGGTAATCAAAACTTTGATTCAATCACAATAGAGAAGTATAAAAACTTAGCCATAAAAGTCCCTCTCCCTTGTTACCATCATTCTCTCTTCCCAATCTCAATTTATGTTATCCTTTATGTTTTCTATCACATTGAGTAATGAAAGTTGTCTCACTAGTTAGCTACCACTAGCCAATGGGGACTGGTCCAGTACTTTGATTCGATTTTGGGACCAAACTTATATATACTGGATTGACTCATCACTAAAATTGAAACTTTCGATTTTTTCAGATTTTTGTCTAGTCTGGTCTGGTTAACCGTTTATAAGTGTGCCACTACATAAGTTGAGACTTTATATATATATATATATATAATAAGTTTATATTAACAACTTAATATTAATGCTCATGTTTAAGATTAAAATTTATATATTATATCAAATGTTATATTAATTTTATACTATAAGATTAATAGATATGAATAATAAGATTAAAACTTCATGTTATATTAATTAACAATTTAACACGAATAAATGTATATATAAACTAGAAAATATATATGTACCAGTTTGGTTTGACACAAACCGATTTTCAAAATATAAAAATTGGTATCGAATTGGTTTCAATTCTTAAGAACGGTACCAGTTCAACCATTTTTTAGTTCTTTTTTTGACACCTCTATCATTGACTCAGTGTAATCCCTCATCTATAGGCAATATAATGCATTTTAGGTAAAGTTGGTTTATTTGGAGTATGGTGCACATACCCTAAAACAAGGGCATGAATATGCATCGATCTTTCCTCCTAATGCGTATAATTCTTTGTTTAATTATGTTATAACCTGATCTATATCCACATAAAACACAAATATATATTCAATAGAAGTAACCCCATAAAGTTAGACCTCCCTAGCTCCCTTCTTATTTCTTCTCCAGATCAAGTATTAATATTACGTAAAAAAATCATTTTGAAAATTTCACAACAGACTCAGTACTACATCTTGGTATAAATTTTCACATTCAATATTATATATTGAGGATGCATGCATTTTACTATTTATATACACTAACTGGTAGGCTGGGAATTGTACATATATAATATGTATATTACACAGTAATAATATATATAAATTCCTGCTCCCATATATATAGATTTTTAATGTCTGAATATATATATATATATATATATATATATATATAATAGGCATGCATGAGGGAGTGCTTTAAGGGGGAAAGACTATCAAATATATAGCTAGCTAAGCTAACATCATTTCCTAATTGTATACCTATCATTATTTTGGACTCTTTCATTTGTGCTGTATTTTGACAACTGGCAGCTAATTTCTGCCCATTAATTAATTGTGAGTTATGGCCAGATAAGTTATTAATTAATGACGGAGGATATTGAAGAGAAAAATTTTATCTGCAATCATATTTATATATTTTTTTATATATTTATGTAATTGATTATGTTATTTTTTTAATATAAATAATTATTTTAACCAATCACATTAATAAAATATATAAAAAATACGTAAAAATAATTATATACAAGAGAACTTAGTTATTAGAAATGAGTACCTAGATTTGGCCTCGTAGCTAGGTTTCTAACCTAAAGTACTCTTATATACAATTAGTTGCAGATGTGCACGGCCAAAGATTAATTTTGCTATAAAAAAAAAAAATCACATAATTTTAAGTCAAACTACTATATACGTTACAGTTCTATTAATTAACAATATTGATTATATATATATATATATATATATATATATATATGTCATGCAACCTTCATATACATCGAGGTAAGTACTGATCTAATATTACTTATACAGATCAAAGGGCACACTCGCTTTATATATTTAATTTGGTGCTCGATTCTCAAATAAATAATTTGATAACTGATCATAGTACTGGAAGTACGTACTAAATTAACCATAAACAAAATAATATCCCGGCCTGATGCTTTTCAAGAATACTAATAATATTGTTCCAAAATTTTATTATATATTCCAAAAATTTATATATTCCAATAATCATAAGGATCGATCATATCCTGATCATGAGCCAATTAAAGAAACTAATTAATTTATAACCCACAAAATAGTACTCTAATATGATCATATCATCATCATCTGCACACAAATTGTGCTAAACGCCACATAAAATATGGTCCTATCGAAAACGTTTGCTTGCTTTTGGGCCAACCTATGAGAGTTTCGTGTTGCTAACTTTCACAGTACTCCCCGCCCTTAATTTCTCTTTCTGGCCTATCCCTCACATATTTTGCTATATACTTTTGTTTTACAAAGTCTATGACCAATATTTGACAACGACACAGCTTCCATCTACAGTTTATCTACGACTCTTAATTAATTTTAAAGTTTAATACTACTTTGTCTTCTTCTTGTTGTTGTGTTTGTCTGTTTTATGTACCAACGTCTTCTAACTTGCCCTTTCTATATATAAATCCATGCCCACCTCTCCTAAACCCTCCGGCTAAAACGAAATTTGGAAGGTGCTAGTTAGGCTGAGGGAAATGGCCAGTACCGGAGCAGCCGCCGAGGGAATATTCAGATGTCTGTACGAGAGTTGCATTTCAAGCTGCGACACCTGGATTGAGCGACGGCCTTACCATCGGAATTGCACCTGTGCACTCCACAAGCCACGTAGTGGCAGCTCCCATGTTGTATCGAATAATATGTGCAGAAAGAACGTGTCTTACCCCATGAGGAGGTCCTGGAGTGAGGGCTCCCTTGCCTTGCACGCTGCAGCTTCTTCAAACTATTCATCGCCTTCTTCTTCATCATTACTTGTGGTTGGGGCTGCTGCAGCGAGGGGGCCACAGTCGTCGAGTTTGTTTGTTCAAGATGAGGAGGATGATGATCAGTATGGTTTGTTCAGGATTTAAATCCTTCTTCTTTTTTATCAGTACCAATTCATCCATTTCTTTGAATAATTGTTGGGTTAAGATCAGTGAATTATATATATACACATGAAGACTGATCGATAATTAATTAATTAGGTGGTTGTGATCATGCGTAAACGTTTATCGATGGCAATACTGCTATAAATATATGTTAATAGACTTACGTGTATGCATGCATGGTCTAATCGAAATGGGTTTTGTATTTGATGAAATTATTTTAAATGAAATCCTTTCATCCATCTCTGATCTATCAATTGTTCAATTGTAGTGTAAGTAAATACATATGATCGACGCACTAGACATGATGAGAAGTATATATCATGTGACCTCCTTGTACTTCTTTTATTTGTATCTTGGCCGGGGATCATTTGGTTTCATGTGTGCAATTGCAAATATGTTTAATTTGGTTTGAATGATCTTATTTTGTATTATTTGAAAACCCTACAAATTAGTTTCCCAAAAAATGGATAACCCACATGAATATAAGTTCCATATATATATAATTCCATTTCGATATATTGCCCATTATATATCGATCTTAACATGCACTCCATTGACAAAATTTTGGAGCTTGAAACTTTCACCTCGAACTTAATTTTCCACATCCCAAATTTTGCAATATTATTATTTATTTTATAATGGCATGGCCTTAAGAAAAGATGATATTAATTCCCAACATATATAATGACACGCACATCTATGTATATATATATATACTTGTTCGATCGACGGATGGTCACATGGGCATGTGGTCGATCGGTTCACTCTGTTCAATGCTAGATAGGAAAAAATAACACTTTAAAAACAAAAGAGAGATCAATACAAATAAAAAGTCAAAAAGACAAATGATTGCCGCAATTAACACATAAAAAAGACCTATAATTTTTCGATTTTATCATTATTTATAAAGAAGTATTCGTGTTTCACGATGATGTTGCTGAAGTTGGCCTCATGCATGGGACGGTGGAGGAAGGACGACAAGCCGGATCATGTGAGTGAAAATTTATTTATTTGATTTTGTCGTACATGTCTATATTCAAAGTTCAAACCCAATTAACTCGCAGATAACATTTTTTTTTTTTAATCTATACATCATGATGATCATCATGTATATTATATATCCTAGCTAGTAGGCTTGTGCAAATAACCCGTCAAACCGAGTGACCCGTGAGATCCGATCCAACCCGAACCGGCAAATGCCTGGCTACTAAACAATCGGTTTACCAACCCGATAAACGATGGGTTTGGATTTCTCGTCTTACACAGACCGAAATATAAATTGCTCTTACCCAGGTACCCTTTAGTTCTCTCAAACCCTAGACTCCAAGCTCCAAGACTCCAAACCTTCTCTCCCAAGATCTCTACCCTTTTCTTCTTCACAGAACTTCTTCTTCAAATATTGAAGACCATTCTTTTGGTTTCTCACCACCGATGAAAGCAACACAAACGTAAGAAAGTCCAAATATGCTAGGTTATATGCATTTTCGATCACTCTCTATTTCAGTTTTTGTTTGGTAGATAAGAAACGGTTAGAAAATAAAAGAAGAGCATGACCCTTTACAGTTTCGCTTGGTAGAGATGGTTGACTTTATTTTTTGTTCTATTTTTTTTTCTCTTTCTGATGCTCAAGGCAATAATAGCTCCAACATCTCTCTCTCTCTCTCTCTCTCTCTCTCTCTCTCTCTCTCTCTCTCTCTCTCTCTCTCTCTCTCTCTCTCTCTCTCTCTCTCTGTGGAATCAAACGGTCCCAAATCTTGGTCTTATAGCATCCCTTGCGATCATCAAGGGTAGAGATAGTACAACTCCTACAACTACATTCGGAAGACTCAGTAGACAAGGGGGCCAGTGCAGGGTTATGGGTCTTGGTGAAGGTGTGGGAAGGGTCGTGGATTTCTCAGACTTGAGGGATATATGCCATTTTTAATTTCTGGGTATCCTTCAAAGGCAAAGAGTTGTCTAGTTGTTGGCCTCAAGTATTAGCTTTCACAAAGAGGCATCCATATTATATATATATATAGTTAAGTTTCATGAATCATAACTGTGACAGGGAACCATAATGATTTCTTACAAAGTGATTGGGACTGGGAAGAATGATGGAATGAGACAGCGAAGTGAATAATTAACTGAAGGGAGGGAGAGAGACAGAGTCAAATGCAAATAAATTGAGAGGAAAGTTGATGGGATTTTTTGGGAAAAAATGTGAAGGATGCATCGGTGAGAGGGTCTTAGGTGGAAGACCAAGATTTGAGACCGAGTTTGGTTTTAGATTTTGTGCAAAAGTTGTTGTTGTCTAATGGAGAGTAGGAGCCAATATCCACGAGGGTGCTCAGTGGGAAGAAGGAAGACGATGCCTGTGTTCTTTCTTCATCTGGTTTTTATGTCGGGTCATAAGGTTCTGACCTGGTTTCATTTTGATCGGGTCAGATCGGATCGAGTTGCCTACTTAGCTGATCACGATTCGGGTCGGATCGGGTATAAACCTGACTATTCCAAGCTGGGTTGCAGTCCTACTAGCTAGCTAGGTATAATTTGCTAGCACCATATATATATATATGTAACTTAACGTTATAAAGATGATCTTCGATGTTTTCTAGGGTTAGAAGCTCGATGATCAGATCGTGGTGCCAACTTTATCATAAACGTACATACAATTGGAAGAACCTGTGTTCGACTATATATTTCAAAGGAAGATTTTATTATGTACTAAGCCTAGCTAGCTAAAAACTAATGAGAGGTGAAGAATTGATTGAGGATTGATGCATACATGCCGCATGCATTTTATAATAAAATGCAACTTTAAGATTTTGTACTTTTGGGACTCGATAATTAGTTTAAACAAGTGGTGAAACAAAATGTTGATATATTTGAAGTGAGATACATATTTGCTAGAAGATTTTAACATGAACGTATGCACTTCCCATATGATCAGCATGTTAATTAAACAGAAGCACAATTAATTAATGGATTGTACTCCAAATCATGATGAACGCATGCGCTTCTGGGCCCTGGGTTGGGGAACCCCCAAGAGAAGCAAAATTAGTTTATGGACTGTACTCCAAATGATGAACGCATGCACTTTTGGGCCTAGGCTTGGGGAATCCCACACGTACCCATCCCTCCATGTGTACAATAATGAAATGGTGCGTTGAAACACCCTCATAGACGAAACACAAAACAAACTTCCCCACTAGTGAAACATCCCCACGAAATAGAGAACACGGTGAGAGAAAGCTAACTTGAGGGAGGGACCGAGACTTAGAGAAAGAGAGTGAGAGTTTTACCAAGAGAACATTCGAGAAGGGTTGAGATACCCTCTGATGGTCGCTCACGGAGGTACAGCTCTACATAGTGGGGGGAAAGGTTAGGTTTTGTGATATTGACCAACGGTGGAGAGAAGAGGAGGAGAGGTGGCAGTTTGGGAGTCTTACCGAGAGGGGCAAAGAGCCAGTGGTTATAACATAAGTCATCAGGGATAGAGACTGCGGGATGGAGGATACGCGGTGGCACAGCAAGACATGGAGTAGCTGAGAGGGTTGTGGAGGACTGAGCTTTCGTGGTGGTTGGAAAAGTGCCCTCTTTCGAAGTAGAAAAACAAAGTATGTTTCACTCGACTGCAGCATGGAGTAACGGTGTGAGGTGGAGGCCCTAGGTGGTGGTTGGTGGTTCTTGGTGCAGGGTGGTAACGGCAAGGAGGAGCTTGGGTAGTACTGGGTGGTCTTGTCTGGTTCTCCTCCAATGAAGGTTGACGTGTGCGTGGGGCTGCTTCTCGTTTGAGGACACAGAGGAGTTGGGCCGTGGGGGGGTGTAGTGGCTTTGTCGTTGGGTTGGCAAATGAGGGAGGAAATTGTGGTTACTGGGCAGAGAGAATGGGATGGCGTGGGGAGTGCTCATCGTCAAGCTTGAAGACGGCACCAGTGAGGACTCACGGGTTCGGCCAAAAATCGTAGGAAGATGAGAGAAAGGGTGAGTGGCGTCTGTTGTGAGTTTGAAAGATAGTAAGAGAACAAAAATAAACTGCAATGTAAAGAGAAAAATCACTGGATCGCGGAAGAGAGGATCACTGGTGTAGGCAAAACTGAAAATAAAAAAGAAAGTGAAGGTGAGAAGCCGTTGGGGGTGGGGGAGAAGTTTGCAAGGTGGTTGCTAGCTTAGTACAGTTTGAGAGAGTGATGGGAAGTTGAAGGGTTTCATTTCTCACTTATGGGTTTCATTTCATTTTCCTCTCATTTTGTGTTTTTTCTTTAATATATTGCCACGTCAGCCGATTCCCCCAAAGGTATCCAACCCTGTGCACCTGTAGCAGAACTGTAATTAAAGAGAAATTAATTAATGGATCGTACTCCAAATCATGAACTCATGCACTCCTGGGTCAAAACATCAGGTCTCAGCTAATCCTGATGATCATGATCATAAATATGATAATCACAGCTTCCATTCCAAAAGTATATATATATATATATGTGTGTGTGTGTGTGTGTGTGTGTGTATGTATGATTGATGTCAGAGTCAGCTCCATCATCTGATATAAAAATATATTTGTGTTTTGAATTCTTTTTATGATTTTTTTTTTAGTTATAATAAGTAGGGGTGTACACTAACCGATAGAACCGACCATCAACGATGTGAACTAACTACCAAAGTCTTAAATCGGCCAAAATTGACTAGCAATCCAAAACATTAAAAAAATGACGACGATTAGTTCGATCTTGCTCTAGACCGCGCAGTAACTGGTGAACTGGCCGATAATATATATATATATATATATTATATATATATTATTTTTGTCTAAAACAACACCGTTTGACTTAAATGAGTTAAATGGTGTTGTTTTATAATTGAGATTTACAAAAAAAAAATAGAAAAGAAACGATGTCGTTTGCTTTTGTAGACCAAATGACATCATGTTATAATGAAGTTTTTGAAAAATAATAATAAGGGGCTATTTGGAAATAATTTCCATATCATCCCATTTCATTTCATCTCATCTTATCTCATCTCATTTTTTTTTTCAAACATCACTCAAACACAAATAATTTCTAACTAAACATTACAACTTTTCCAAACTACTGATCATTACAACTTTTTAAAACTTCCAAATAAAACACAAAAATCAGTTCAACTTTTTCAAATCTTAAAATAAAAATAATATTAAAAAATTATATTCTAACAATATTTTAATTTTATAATATTTGTATTTAACTTTTTCTCTCTCATTTCGTAAAATCCAATAAATATTTAACTCGAACTATTTAACTAATCATTACAAACCATCTTACTACTTATCACAAAGTTCTCATTTTATCTCATTCCCCAAGCATCCCTAAGAAGAACGATGTTGTTTGGTGTACTAAACCAAACAACGTCGTTTTGATTAGGATTTTATTAGTCTTCCCCTCCCCCTTCTTCATTTCGATGTCGTCTATCCCCCCTCTCTTTTCACGTAGCGCCACATCTCTCGTTATCTCTCATCACGACACACCATCCTTCTATTTCTCTCATCACGACTTCTAACTGAACATAAGTGATTCGAAACCGATTGAAGCCGAGCCTGATGGTTTTCTCCCCCTTAATTGGTTTGTTTTAAATAGGTAAGGAAATAGTTGGTTCGGTTTTGAGTTCGGACCAATATCGAACCGACTGTGTCATTTTTCACCTTTAATAACAACGGGTCTATTTATATACACCGACTTACACATAACAAAACTCATGGTTTAATACATAAACAAACTCTAGGGTTTGTGTAATGAAAATTTGAGGTGACATGAAAAGAAAAATAAAAAATGGCATAAAATATGAAAGAATTTAAAATTCTAAAAATAAAATAGAGTTTTTCAGAAACTAAAACAACACAAAGATTGTTAAGATTTATTTTTTCTAAAAAAAAGGGAAAAAATATAGGAGTGGCTGTCATGCATGCAATTGGGGTCTGGGTTGCACATAAGGGTTGGCTTCGACTCCAACGGAGTCGGAATGCCCAACTCCAACCAAAGTTGGAGGCCAAGTTGACCTCCAACTTTGAATTGGAGTGGATTTTGACTCCGATCGGAGCTACTAGAGTCAAAGCATTGGAGCCAAACTCGGAGTTAGTTATTTTTTTTTTCCCCAATTTTCTTACCTTTTTCCCAGCATCCAAACAAAATCCAAATATTCCAAACACCACCTAAACAACACAAAGCATGCGGAAAAAAATCAAAATATAAGCAACATGAAGGGACGGATCGGAAAATAAACATCTAAGAATTACTAACTTTTTTTTGTATTAAATATGAGATCAAGGCACGGATTGAAAAGTCTTTCCCAGTATCCAAACAAAATCAAGGGACAGATTGAAAAGAAAGCTTTGTGGCAGAGACGAGATCTAGGCTGGGCAGAGATCCAAAAGGAAGCTTCGTGGAAGAGAGAAAATGAAGCTGCAATCTAAATGCAAAAAAAAAAAAAAAAAAAAAAACATTTCTCTTGATCAAGGCTTTCCCTTGATCTTGTCTCTTGAGAGGCTTTGTTGAAACGAAGCTATTATCGAGGGTGTCCTTGAAGACAAAAATAGTGAGACTTAAACGATTGGTAGAAGAAGAAGAAAGAAGAGGCAGAGACTGAGGTCTGAGTAGACCAAAATGAGGGGTTAGGGTTAGTGAAAGGAAAAGGATCTATCAATGTATATAAAGAGAAAAACAGAATTGTTTTAAAGACTTTCTTAAAAAAAATGAAGAAGAGAATTTAGTCTTGTGGGGTGTGATCATGAGGGCTCGCTCAAACGCGTATCTAGGGTTTAAAATTTTATGCCCTAACTGTTGGGCTACTCAACCATCTATCACATATATTACAATATAAAATAGAAAAATTTTAATCATCATCCCTATACCACACACTACACATGATTATTTTATTTTATTTTTTTTAATTTTTTTTCCTTACTCAATGTGTGGTGTATGGATAATGAATAGAAGAATTACTTTAATGTAGTAAGAATAAAAAATAAAAAAAATAAAAAATTAAGTGTAGTATATGATATATGGATAATGAATAGAATGACTCTATGAAATATATTAACTATATTAATTGGAGTCAAAGTCGGTACTACGAAGTCTTGTTTAACTCTAAACTACGACTCTGACAAAGAATTCTGAATTTTTAGACTCCGTTGAATTCGAAGCAAGTTTCTGTCGGAGTCAGAGCTGTCGAAATTCTTGCCTACTCCTAGTTGCACAGCCTAGATGCTTGAGTTCGGACAACCTTGCTTATTTTTGTTCATTTTCTTTTAAAAAAAATGATCTTAATGGGAGTTCTTTTAGTTTTTTAAAAAAAATCTTGGTTTTTAATTTTAATTTTTATAAAATTAACTTATTTTAGATAAATAATATTTATAATTCAAGGGTGTAAAAGCTCTACGCACTCTCTTTAAAAAATAATAATAATAAATCTACACTCATATAAAAAATATTTTTTTTAATGATGGACCATTTTTTTTAAAATGAGTACACAGAGCTTACACACCCTATGATTATATCTAACATTACTCTTTATTTTAGAGTTTTTTATGTTTGTGAATAATTTTTAATCTCGTAGCATACCATTGTTAAGACGTTCATGATAATTTGACTTACGATTTTTAATAAAAGATATAAAAATTGATATTGAAACTAATTAATTACAATATTGAGGAGCGAAATGATAAACGTGCAAAGTTCAAAAACTATTTTAGCTTTATTTAACTCTTGCATTGGATGCATTGCGTGTAACAATAGAAAAGGCTTCGCTGAAGAATACGGTACCTAACGCTTTTAATGGGTACGCAAGGTATAGAAGATCGCATAGCTAGTCTTTGATCATAACTTATTCGGGATTGAATATATTAGAGCATTCGTACCTGCCTCCTAGGATAATACCCCACAAGAATCTTCTATTGCAAAATCTCAACCGAATGAAATAATAAAATCTGCTCAATAGAAATATTATAGAATATTCTGGACTATCCTTCTGTAACTGCTCTCGTCTCCTATAAATGTTGAATAGCACTTAGTGCTACAGTATTGAGAATTGAATTGTAATACTGGAATGCTTTTATGAAATACAGAGTCTCTTTGATGAATTTCATCAAACACGTTGTCTACATCTTGCTTTTAGTTATTTTATCATGGTATTCAGAGCCCGATAGGACTAACGTCCGCACCTTCTTCTCCGATCATCATGCCAACACCCAAACCCACTTCCCCTCATCCCTCTATCACCAATTTGGCTGCTCAACTCATCACCATCAAACTCTCCACTGATAATTACCTACTCTGGCAAGCCCAAATCCTTCCTTTCCTTAAGGGTAACCAGTTCTTTGGGTATGTCAACGGCACCATACCCATGCCTCCCACCACCATTAATGCCTCTCCCAACCCAGAATACACCTCTTGGCTTGTTCAAGATCAGCTGATTATGTCTGCTATTAACTCCTCCCTCATCGATATTGCCTTCTCCCATGTTCTTGATTGCTCCACTTCTCGTCAAATTTGGCTAACTCTCCATAGTCTCTACTTTGCCCAGACTACCGCTCACCTCATGCACATGAAATTTCAACTTGCAACTCTCAAAAAAGACTCTGATTCCATCTCTGTCTACTTTCACAAAGCCAAGGCTCTATTTGCATCCCTCAATGCAGTAGGCTATCCCCTCCCTGATTCCAAATTTATCATCTAATATTAGTTGGATTAGGATCTGACTATGAGTCAGTGGTATCCTCAATTACTACTTGTCCCGACCCTCTCTATACCTCTCAGGTTTATAGTTTTCTTTTGAATCATGAGTCGCGTCTTGCTCACCAAACACAATCCCTTCTCTCGGCAAATGCCTTCTCTACTAACTCCACCACTACACGTCCCTTTACCCCTGCCACCCCACCTAACCGAGGGCGTGGTCGTGGCTTTCGGCAAGGTCAGGGTGGTCACACCTTTACTCCACCGTCCCCCAATTTCTTTTCCTCTCAACAATCCAATCGTCCCACCTGCCATCTTTGACATCGAGTCGGTCACACAGTTATGTCCTATTATTATAGGTTTGACCATGTATATCAGCGTCCTCCTCCTCCCTCTCTCTTGGCTAATTTCACAAATTTTTTGAATACCTCCTCTTCTTCAACTAGTTGGTTTCCCAATATTGCTGCCTCCATCACTTCATGTCTGATTTTTCTAAAATTATTCTGGATTCCACACGCTATCAGGGACTTGATCAAATGACCATTGGCGATGGCTCATCTCTTACTATTCAAAACTGTAGCTCTGGCTTACTCCTGACACCTTTTGGAAATTTTCTTCTCTGCCAATTGCTCCATATTCCATTAATTTCTCAAAATTTATTATTTGTTTTTCAATTCCATTTGGACAATTTTGTTTTCTTTGAATTTAATTCATCTGTTTTTTGTGAAGGATTTACATTCCTAGGAGGTATTTTCAGGGCCCCGTTAGGAATGGCTTGTATGTTCTTCCGACTGATGATAAGGTCATCTCTCCTCCCTCTCGGCATGCATTTATTGGTGAAAGAACCTCACCACACATCTGGCATTCCTGTCTCGGTCACCCCTCTCCACGCACCACTTCCTTCACCATGTGGCAATACAACCTCCCTGTCACTTCTACCTCTATCTCATCTTCTTGCTCGTCATATCTCCAATCCAAATCACACACTCTCCCTTATCCATCCTCACATTTCTGCTCTAATTTTCCTTTTTAGATGTCTGGGGAGCTGTGCCTGTGCTGTCCTTTAGTGGTTTCAAATTTTATTTATCTATTGTTGATGACTTTACTAAATACATTTGGCCTGTTCCATTACATGCAAAATTTGATGTTTCTCCAATTTTCTTAACATTTATTAAATATGTGCGCAATACCTTTTCTAAAAATATAATTGCAATTCAATCTAATTGGAGTGGAGAGTTCCGCCCCTTTCATGCCATTTTGCAAAACCTTGGCATTTCTCACATAATTACATGTCCATATTCACATGCACAGAATGGTAGTATAGAAAGGCGTCATTGCCATATTGTTGAAATTTTGCTCTCTCTTAGCCCAATCTTCAGTACCTACCAAATATTAGGTTGACGCCTTCCAAACAGCAGTTTTTTTATAAACAAAATGCCCACCCCCACCCTTCATAATATTTCTCCTTTTCAAGCACTATTTAATTATCTTCTTGACTATAATTTTTTGCATGTTTTTTGTTCGGCCTGTTGGTCCAATTTTTGCCCTTTAAATAGCCACAAATTAGATCTAAGATCTCAACTTTATGTATTTTTAGGATATACCCCTAATCACAAAGGGTATAATTGTTTGCTTGTTCCATCTGGCCTAATTTACATTTCGCGTCATGTACGCTTCGATGAAAATTTATTTCCATTTGCTTCTTCTATAGATTCCTCTCATCAGGCCTCTTCTCCTTTGGCCTCCTATTTTCCTCAGCCCAATCTGCACGACCCACTAACCGAATCTCTTCTTTGAATCTTATACTGTTCCAGGCCTCTCATGATTCTAAAAGCCATGTAACTCCCCAGCCTAGCTCAACCGACATTTCCTCACCTTCTGCCTACATTGACCCCTTCTCCCATTCTCTCAATTCCAACACTCAAGCCCATGAGCCCAACACTCACAACACGACCCAAACTTCAGCATCTCTTCAACCTCTTGATACTTCCTCTTCTACTCTACTCTGTTTCTTCATCTCCCTCCCTTCCCCCTTGCACCAATGTTCATCCCATGGTTACCAGGTCCAAAGCCCAAATTTTTCATCCTCTTCATTGCCAAGATGGTACCATTCCATGGCCACCACCGAAACACAGTGCCTCTTTCACTATGTCCACCCCCTTTCCCGAGGAACCAACTTCTTACACAAAGGTGTCCAAGTTCCTTCCTTGGCAGGCTGGCATGGCTAGCTAGTTTGAAGCCGTCCTCTGAAATGATACATGGGCCCTCGTTCCTCCCAGTCTGAATCAAAATCTTCTTGGTTCAAAGTGGGTCTTTAAGACCAAACGGCTTGTTGATGGTACCATTGAGAAGTGCAAGGCTCACCTTGTTAGCAAAGGGTTCCATCAGCTAGCTAGGCTTGACTACTCGAAGATGTTTAGCCCTGTAGTCAAGCCCGTTAACATTCGTCTCTTGATCTCTATTGCAATGTCTCGATTATAGCCTCTTCATCAGCTGGACATACAGAACGCATTCTTTCACAGGGACTTGGAGGAGGATGTATTCATGCAGCAACCAATTGGGTTTGTTAATTCTAATTTTCCTTATTATGTATGTAAATTAAAAAAATCTATCTATGGTTTGAAACAAGCCCTTAGGGCTTGGTTTTCAAAGCTTAGTTCGAAATTACTAGCTCTTGGTTTTCATGCTTCAATTTCTGATTATTCCTTTTTCATTTTTACATCTGCTACTGACTTTGTTTATGTACTGATTTATGTTGATGATATAGTAGTTACTGCCTCAGATTCTTCTCTTATTTCTGATTTCATATCCTTTCCAATAATAGATCTTGGTTCTCTTCATTTTTTCTTGGGTATTCATGTCTGTCACATAGCTAAAGGCCTTTTTCTATCCCAATCTCATTACATTTTTTACCTATTAACTAGGACTAATATGCAATAAGTCAAAACTCGTGTCCACGCCTATGTCAACATCGGCTAAACTTTTAGCTCTTGATGGATCCTTTTTTTAGGATCCTCAACTTTACCGAAGTATCATTGGCAATCTCCAGTACCTGTCCTTCACCCAACTTGATATCTTGTTTGCTGTTAATAAAGTCTGCTAGTATATGCATTGTGCCCGTAATTCTCATTGGCAAGCTGTTACACATAATGCGTTATCTCCGACTCACCACCTCATTTGGCCTATTTTTCTCCTCTGCCTCTACCTTTAAACTTACTACTTTTTTAGACGCTGATTGGGCCAATTGCCTGGATGATTGGAAATCGGGGGGTGGTTTTTGTAACTATCTTGGGTCTCAATTTAGTGTCATGGGGTTCCAAGAAACAACCAACTATAACTAGATCCTCCACTGAAGCAGAATATAAATCCATTGCAAACACTACTTGTGAACTTTTGTGGATACAATCCTTGTTAAAAGAATTAGGAATTTTTATTTCAGAAGCACCAAATTTGTTATGTGATAATATTGGTGCGACTTATCTTTTGATTAATCTTATTTTACACTCACGAACTAAGCATGCGGATCTTGATTATCATTTTGTACAGGACCATGTTGCTAACAAAACTTTCACTGTCTCTTTTGTCATAAGTAAATAACAGATTGCAGATATTCTCACTAAGCCACTCTCCTCGGCACAATTTGCTTTGTTACGTTCAAGTCGCACCATCCTACCTGTGTTGCTTGAATCGTGGGGGGATATTAGAGCATGTGAACCTGCCTCAGAGGATAATACCTCACAAGAATCTTCTAGTGCAAAATCTTCACCGAATGAAAGAATCAAATCTACTTAATAAAAATATTATGGAATATTCTAGACTATTCTTTTGTAACTACTCTCATCTCCTATAAATGTTGAATAGCACTTAGGGCTAGAGTATTGAGAATTGAATTGTAATACCAGAAATGCTTTATGAAATACAAAGTATCTTTGATGAATTTCATCAAACACATTGTCTACATCTTGTTTTTAGTCTGTTTTATCAGAATAAGATTGAGTGGAGATCAGCTGGCCCTAGTTTTAAAGAGAGAGGCTCCTCCTTCTCTCTAGAAAACAACCCAAAAGAGACCAACATAGAGGGAGGAGCAGGCTCCTCTCTCTCTCTTCCTTCCCTCATCCATATCCCTCTTCTCTCTAGTTTTCTTCTTGTCTTTTTCTTTTTCGGTATTTTTTAGGGCTAAGTATGGAGAAAGGATGATCTGCTACTCTTCGACATTCAGTGATCACCACATGGCCTACCACAGGCTTCTCAAAGCACCGATCCTTCAAATGGGCAAAGAAATTTGTTGAAAGGAGCGGTGCGTGAGCCACACGCACGGTTCAAAGTTGGCTCGTGAATCCCACGTACCTCTGCTAGGGGTGCTATTTGGTCACCACACATGATTTTTCAAGGTCTAGGGTTACTGTTTACTTCAGACCTGACTGACCGCCATACTTCCAAGGTGGCACGTGTCTCTCTGATGCCATCACAGTCGCTGTTTTTGTAATTTTTTCCTTCAAGGTTAAAATTGTAGATCTATATCTTTCCAAGATATATTTTTATTATTTCCCATGTATATCTAATTTTCTGTACTATCTTTTGTTTTAAAAAAATAAAAAACCAAAAAAATATAGTCTCTTGGACTCTTCTCTATATAGTGTGTCATCTGCTCCATTTTAGATGGAATATGGGGTTTGTTAACTCTATCTTGGACAAAGTTATGCTGTCTCTCAGACTGTGAGTCTGTAGAGGTTTGCAGCACGGACTATACCATGTTGTAGAGGTTTTAGACGATTGTATACTGAGGAGCTATTAATATTGTTGTTGCCTTGTAATGTATGTTTCGGGTCTAGTTACAATGTCCGTTATTAATTAATGCAATATGTTTTTATTAAAAAATTAAAAAAAAAACAAGAAAAAAACTTATTTGGGATTGTTGGTTTTAAGTGGAGTCCACGATATACCAAAGCATTAAACAAAATTTGTATTATATATGATTTTTGAAACAAAAATTTTATGTGCATTCAATTTTGAGTATTAATTGCGCACTCTACTAATGTGATTAGTTGCGTCACTTTATTTTAATATAAAATAATTATTTCGGCTAATCACATCTATTGGAAAAAATTTTCCAGGGCCTTAGACCCATGAAGATTGGCCCAGATTGGACATCTGGCAGGTCCCCCGCACCCCAGGGGGCCTGAGAAGCCGGGCCCAAGACCACATAGCCCTTTGGCTACTCGTTCAGAACTCGTAACCCATGTAGATCAGGCATACGGATCTGGGTCAGGATGGAATGTTACAAAAGGAGCGCAAAAAGCCAAACCAGCAAAAGTAAGAAGGAAGGGACGAGACTCCAGTGCTGTACTAGGAGATCAAGTTGCATTAAATGAATTCACCAGGAAATCACGCTGCATTAATTTCTTCACCGAGAGATTGATGTCACATTAAACGAAGTATGGCAGAATAGACTCCGAGAGGACGCCCCTTTGCCCTAAACGTAGGGTATGATCATCTGACCCCAGGGGCTGGGTATAAAAGAGCCCTCTGGTTATCAAGTAAAGGGATCGGTTGGAATCGGACTGACTCTCTCCATTAAGAATTTACTTTCTATATCCCACTTCCCATATTTTAAAGGGATCATCACTGACTTTAGTATTAGAGGCTCCCCAAGCCATACAGGGCCACCCTTCGCCAACCCCATTTTCTCTGTGATTGCAGGCCCATGAGACCGAAGACCTAAACCGCTAAGAACCCGACCCTTAGATGTACAAAAGATACCATTAACAACATCATTATAGTGCGAAAGGAATATATAAAAATGACTGCATGTAGTAAATCTCTTTTTGAAATAAGGTCCGTCCACTGGGTCGCCTAGCTCTTACAATTAGTCGTGCCTAGTGTAATATTACTTTTTTTAAAAAAAATATTTTAAAATATATATACAAATTTACTAATAATTATGTTTTTAAATATTAAAAAAATTAAAATGCACTAACGGTCTTGAGGGCAAGCTCAAAGGCAAACTATGATTTTCCTTAAAATAGTTTGACAGATTACATCAATGCAAATCAGACATATATACAATTTTCTCTATAAGGCAACATCTTTATTGTATTTTATTTTTATGGCTAGAAATCAATGAAATATTACTATATTTGGAAATTAAGCTGTTGAGATTTCAGGTTGGATTTTTTATTCTCTATCCTTTTGTTCATATTTCTGAAACCAAAGTAATGGTTGGAGATTGTTTGGAAGAATTTAAATTTGTATGATTGGTACTTATAGATTTAGGATATATTTGAATAATGCGATAAGATAAAAATTCTATTAAATGAAATGATTTTAAATTAAGTTGTTTTATTGAATCTTATATTTTCTATGCACTGAAAGCGGAGCTGAATCTAGAATACTCTTCATTCAATTTTGCTATAGGTAATGACAACTTGCGCACCCTGCTGACATGGAGGGGTAATTAAAAAAATAAGGAATGAGAAAAAATCAAAAAGGCTGAAAAGGAATAGAAACTAAGAAAGTCTAGTTGTGCACCCTTAGGAAGAGAACGACACGATCAGCTCTGGGTTGCTTCAACTTTCCCTCACCCCTCACGAAGAGAACGACACGGTCACACGTCTCTCTTGCCCCGACACTGACCTTGGATTTAGGTTTTGCAGTCACATTTTCAGATCGTGTAATAAAGCAGGGGCACCCTTAGTGGGCATGCCCCTGCCTTTTTCCATTCTGGGATGCCAGGCATAACTGGAGTAATGCCTGAAGTCAAGGGCCGTAACCTTGGTTGGCCATAAATGGCCAGCCAACGGTTACCATATGAAGAGTTGCGGAGGAAATCAGTCCTCCATCCCTTGGCAGAAGGAATTCTCTCTTGGTATTATTTCTCTCTGTTCTGTGAGTGAAAACTCTTAAGTTGTGAGCATTTTGAGTGTGTCTCTAGATTTATCTATGTAGCACATTCACGCACTAGAAATCGGTTTGAACACTGGATTCACTCGTGGAACAACTACACAGATTATCCTTGAGGTATTTCTTCCGCTGTGTATGATGGCTTGCAAAATTTCATATTGCAGATTTTACAAGTTCGCTCGAGCGGAGGCTTTTGGCCGCTCGAGCGAATTCAGGCAGATTCAAACGCTCGACTGCCGCTCGACAGGGAGCTCGAGCAGGTTGCTGAAAAACGAATATCGCTCGAGCGGAGACATTGGCCGCTCGAGCGAAATCAGGCAGAGTCGAACGCTCGATGTGCGCTCGATAGGACGCTCGAGCGAAATCAGGCAGAGTCGAACGCTCGACGCGCGCTCGACACCCCGCTCGAGCGAACATCGTATTTTGACAGATTTTAGGTTTTCCGCCGTGGGACCATATAAAAGGCCATTCTTCACTCTAGGGCCGCGGTTTTTGACTGGAGAACACTCTTTGGGAGAGAAAAACATAGCTAGAGGGATTCAAATCATTTGTTTTGGAGACGGAATTCCAATTTATTGCACGTACGTTGGATTCATACACGAGCACGGACGGGAGAACGGCGTTGAATCGTTCCCTTGAGCTTTTGACGACCAGTTGAGGCTACAAGGAGGATTTTTCAGTGTTTATTTTCTTCTTCCCATCTTCTCAGAACAATTATGGTGAATTCGTTTATGTTGAATTCTATTTCTAGCATGAGCTAAATTCTCTTTATTCTAGGAAACGATGTAACCTAATTCCGAACTATGCTTGTTTGTCCATGCTAATTTAATGCAATTCTCTCTTTGTTTATCTGATTTATTCTGAGTTTAATGCTTCTAATTAACTGGCCATTGATTAGATGATTATTAATCTTGTGATTTGCTATCGAAAGAGGGAATCATAGGGTAGATCTTGGATATTTCAGCATAGGTAAGTATAGAGATCGAAAGACTTGTATGAACCTGTGTAGTAATTAAATCATTGGTCTTATTGCGTTCTTGATTATTTAATTTGCATACTCTTGTGTGAATTGATAAACTAGAATCAATTCCAATTGACTATCGAAAGAGGCTTTTGGATGAATTAGAGATTTGCTAATAGACAAAAGAGGTTTAAGTTAAATTAGCTGGATGAGAAAAGCATAGTGAAGAATTATGGTGAAATCGATTTCCTAGAAGTTTTCTTCCCTATTGAATTTGATCTTCAAACATCAGTTTTACTTTCTTTGCTTATTTCTCTTGAGTTGATCTAGTTTTATTTGCTACTACAAAAACCTTAGCGATTCCTCTAGATAGAATTGAGATTAGCATAATTTTGGTATTTGGCAAGAGTAAGGTACCAATCCTTGAGGACGATACTCTTCTTATTACTTTACTATAAAACTACGATACTGTGCACTTGCAGTTTTGCACCGGTCAAGTTTTTGGCGCCGTTGCCGGGGATTGGTTTATTCTTATTCTTTTTGTCAATATCGATACAAAGTAATCTTGGTTTTAATTTAGAATTTTGTTTTAATTTGTTCTACAGGTGTGTTTTTGACGTTGGATGCGCCGTGCTAGATCTCGTGATATTATTCCTGTTGATCCGGAGATTGAAAGAACTCTTAGATCACTAAGAAGAAATAAGATACTAGCTATGGCTGAAGAAGATCGTGAGGTACTACCACGCACCTTGAAGGACTATGTACGACCAGTTGTGAATGGAAATTACTCGAGCATAATGCGCCAGCCAATCAATGCCAACAACTTTGAGCTCAAACCAGCTTTGATTAGCATGGTGCAGCAGGCTCAATTCAGTGGATCACCACTTGATGATCCCAATATTCACCTGGCTATGTTCTTGGAGATTTGTGATACTGTGAAGATTAATGGTGTTACTGAAGACACCATTAGACTGAGATTGTTTCCCTTCTCTTTGAGGGACAAGGCTAGAGGTTGGCTACAATCTCTACAACCGGGAAGCATCGTTAGTTGGCAGGACATGGCTGAGAGGTTTCTTGCTAAATTCTTTCCTCCTGCCAAAACAGCCCAACTCAGGAGTGAGATTGGCCAATTCAAGCAAAATGATTTTGAGTCACTCTATGAAGCATGGGAAAGGTATAAGGACTTGATTCGACGTTGCCCACAACATGGATTGCCAGATTGGTTGCAAGTTCAGATGTTCTATAATGGGTTAAATGGGCAAACTCGAACTATAGTTGATGCTGCTTCTGGTGGAACTTTGATGTCGAAGACAGCTGAAGGTGCTACTGCACTTTTGGAGGAAATGGCCTCAAACAACTATCAATGGCCAACTGAGAGGACTTTGGCTAAGAAGGTTGCTGGAATTCATGACTTGGAGCCGATAGCAGCTCTTTCCGCTCAAGTAGCTACTCTATCTCATCAGATTTCAGCCTTGACAACACAAAAGATACCACAAAGTACAGAATATGTTGCATCTACAAGTATGATAGTTCCAAGCAATGAGGCGAGTCAAGAACAAGTTCAATATGTCAACAATCGGAACTACAACTATCGTGGTAATCCTATGCCAAATTACTATCATCCAGGGCTTAGAAATCATGAGAATTTGTCATATGGAAATACCAAGAATGTGTTGCAACCTCAACATCCTCCCGGATTTGATAGCCAACCAAGCGAGAGGAAGATGTCACTTGAGGATGCCATGGTTTCCTTTGTTCAGGAGACCAATGCAAGGTTTAAAAAGACTGATTCACGGTTGAACAACATTGAGACTCATTGTAGCAATATGGGAGCTGCTATAAAGAATATTGAAGTGCAAATTGGGCAACTAGCCACTACCATCAATGCCCAACAAAGAGGAGCTTTTCCCAGCAACACTGAAGTGAATCCAAAGGAACAATGCAAGGCCATCACACTTAGGAGTGGAAAAGAAATAGAGAGGTCACCATTGAAGGAGAGCAAGTCCACCCCTACAGCTGTGAACATTGGCCAAAGCAAGAATAAAGTAGAAGAAGATAAGATTGTCAATGACACACTAGAGGAGACCGACTTTGCTCCTACAATTTCATTTCCTGACAATCCTCCTATTCTTGCTCCTCCACTTCCTTACCCTCAGCGTTTTCAAAAGCAAAAACTAGATAAGCAATTTTCTAAGTTTTTGGATATTTTTAAGAAAATTCACATTAATATTCCTTTTGCAGATGCCTTGGAACAAATGCCAAATTATGTCAAATTCCTGAAAGACATCATTTCCAAGAAGAGAAGGTTGGAGGAGTTTGAAACAGTGAAGCTTTCTGAAGAATGCAGTGCCATTCTTCAAAAGAAATTGCCTCAAAAATTGAAAGATCCGGGGAGTTTCACTTTGCCTTGCACTATTGGAGATTCATTTTTTGATAGAGTCTTATGTGATCTTGGTGCTAGCATTAATCTTATGCCACTTTCTGTTTGCAGGAAATTAGGACTTGAAGAGATGAAGCCTACAACAATTTCTTTGCAACTAGCGGATCGGTCCATCAAGTATCCACGTGGAATCATAGAAGACGTATTGGTAAAAGTGGATAAATTTATCTTCCCTGCTGATTTTGTGGTGTTAGACATGGAAGAAGATGAAGAAGTCCCACTAATTCTTGGGCGACCATTCTTGGCTACGGGAAGAGCTTTGATTGATGTTCAAAAGGGTGAGTTAACATTGAGAGTGAACAAGGAAGAGGTTTTGTTCAAAATTTACCAAGCCATGAGAATTCCAGAAGAGCCAAGCACTTGCTTCCGGGTTGATGTCATTAAGCAAGGTGTGGAAAAGCCCTTTAAAGAAGATGCACCAGCCAATCACCTAGAACGAGCCTTGCAGCAGGATACATCACTTAGCAATGAAGTGGAGAGGAACTATACTCTTATTCCTTTTGGAGATCCCGATTGATGATCATTGAAAAGTCTGGCTGTAGACTTTAAAACAAGCGCTTATGGGAGGCAACCCATATATCTATCTTTCTTTCTTTCATTTATTTTATTATCTTTATTTATTTAAGTTTTAATAAATTAATTTTTAATGCAGGTATTTAGTAAGAATAAAGAGCTGGACAATTTTTAAACCTCGGAAGGTTCACCATGAAACCAGGGAAGTTCCTTTACTTCTTCAATCCTTTTTACTTTTGCATCACAATGAGGACATTGTTTAGTTTAAGTTTGGGGGTGTAAACTCCTATAATTATTTGATCCTCTTGTTTTCTAAGTTTTGGGTTGTTGATGGGTTGTTTGATTCTTTTACCAAGCATGCATTGGAGTAAGATTGAATTCTCTATGACTCTGAAATTTGTGATTGAAGATGGTTTTGAGAAAAATTTTCAAAAATTTCTTTTATGTCAAGTGAAGTTTTGTGGGTACTTTGGTTTAAATCTTTGACCTTGAACACAATTGAGCACATAGTCGTTTTTCTCTTATTCCATTTTGCTTATAAAGAGAAGAAGTTGAATTAATTGAAAGAGGGAGGTTCGATTTTGCTTTGCTCTAGAATCCGTTGATGGGTCCTTGAGGCGAAATCCTAGTCGAGACCAAATATTAGAGAAATGATCTAGGCATTTCTTTGGCATAACCAAAAAGCTTTCCCAGCCGTCCTAAATGTCATGCCATCATTACATGGTGTGTTTCCATAGTCAACCCCCTTGAGCCTTCATGAGCCTTTATTGATTCTTTAAACTACATAAACCATGCCCGTTCTAAGCCTGAAAAACAATGAATCTACCGTTGATAGTTTGAGAAAATACTTTGGTGGAGAGTTACATTTAAAAGAGAAAATTGGTTACATGATGAAACGTATTATGTTTGCTCTATTTGATCAAAGAAAAAGAAGAAGAAGAAAGGAAGTGATTGAAAAAAAAAAAAAAAAAAAAAAAAAAGAAGAGGAAAAAGAAAAAGAAAAGAAAAGAAAAGAAAAAGAAGTCGCCAAGTGGAAAGTGAATTACCTCAAATTTTGTTAAGGGAAGTGTTAGTATTACATCAGTGATTACAGCAATTATAATGCCACAAGTATGAGCATATTGCCAAGAAAGAGCTATGATTTGAATCATGTGAGTTTCTCTTTTAATGTTCTTTTCACTAAGTATTTTCCCAGTTTGTTTAATCTCCCATATCCAGTTCTTTCTTAACCCTCACCCTGTGGCCTATCATTACAACCTTAATAAAGACCTTTTGATCTTTGATTTTGGTGTTGACTACATTAGTGGAGAGGATTTCTGAAAATTGGACTTATGGGGTTAAGTTTTAAGAGAATTCTTCTGATTTTGGTTGTTCTACTTTTATCTGAGTTTGCAGGTGGTTTGAGGTTAAATTGACTATATCACACACCCACTCAAGGTCTTAGCTTTAGGTTGAAATAAACGCCTAACTCTTGCTTGACAAATTGCAAAATTTTTGATTGATTTTCTTGCTATCTTTGATGTTAAAAGAGTAAGATACTAGAGATGAAATCTAAATTCATAAAAGTTTGGTGAATGATGATACTTCTCTTTGGGGTCGAGTTGATATTGCCTAAACTATCATTTGTTTTTCTTTTTTGTTTGAGGACAAACAAAGTTGTAAGTTTGGGGGTATTTGATGGCTTGCAAAATTTCATATTGCAGATTTTACAAGTTCGCTCGAGCGGAGGCTTTTGGCCGCTCGAGCGAATTCAGGCAGATTCAAACGCTCGACTGCCGCTCGACAGGGAGCTCGAGCAGGTTGCTGAAAAACGAATATCGCTCGAGCGGAGACATTGGCCGCTCGAGCGAAATCAGGCAGAGTCGAACGCTCGATGTGCGCTCGATAGGACGCTCGAGCGAAATCAGGCAGAGTCGAACGCTCGACGCGCGCTCGACACCCCGCTCGAGCGAACATCGTATTTTGACAGATTTTAGGTTTTCCGCCGTGGGACCATATAAAAGGCCATTCTTCACTCTAGGGCCGCGGTTTTTGACTGGAGAACACTCTTTGGGAGAGAAAAACATAGCTAGAGGGATTCAAATCATTTGTTTTGGAGACGGAATTCCAATTTATTGCACGTACGTTGGATTCATACACGAGCACGGACGGGAGAACGGCGTTGAATCGTTCCCTTGAGCTTTTGACGACCAGTTGAGGCTACAAGGAGGATTTTTCAGTGTTTATTTTCTTCTTCCCATCTTCTCAGAACAATTATGGTGAATTCGTTTATGTTGAATTCTATTTCTAGCATGAGCTAAATTCTCTTTATTCTAGGAAACGATGTAACCTAATTCCGAACTATGCTTGTTTGTCCATGCTAATTTAATGCAATTCTCTCTTTGTTTATCTGATTTATTCTGAGTTTAATGCTTTTAATTAACTGGCCATTGATTAGATGATTATTAATCTTGTGATTTGCTATCGAAAGAGGGAATCATAGGGTAGATCTTGGATATTTCAGCATAGGTAAGTATAGAGATCGAAAGACTTGTATGAACCTGTGTAGTAATTAAATCATTGGTCTTATTGCGTTCTTGATTATTTAATTTGCATACTCTTGTGTGAATTGATAAACTAGAATCAATTCCAATTGACTATCGAAAGAGGCTTTTGGATGAATTAGAGATTTGCTAATAGACAAAAGAGGTTTAAGTTAAATTAGCTGGATGAGAAAAGCATAGTGAAGAATTATGGTGAAATCGATTTCCTAGAAGTTTTCTTCCCTATTGAATTTGATCTTCAAACATCAGTTTTACTTTCTTTGCTTATTTCTCTTGAGTTGATCTAGTTTTATTTGCTACTACAAAAACCTTAGCGATTCCTCTAGATAGAATTGAGATTAGCATAATTTTGGTATTTGGCAAGAGTAAGGTACCAATCCCTGAGGACGATACTCTTCTTATTACTTTACTATAAAACTACGATACTGTGCACTTGCAGTTTTGCACCGGTCAGTGTACGTTTACATAATTTCTAACATTGGTATCAGAGCACTATGTTAGTTGTTCCCAATGAAAAATGCCTCTGTTTCTTGTTCATGTAATGCATATATATATATTTTCTTACATTCTATGAATATGATCATGTTTATATATATTGGGTTAAGTCTCTGTTTATTAAAACATGTTTAAGACTGTTAGAAATGCCATGATCTATTATCGTAAGTTTTTCTATATGATCTCTGTTTACATAAGCATCACGCCATATTGCTAGATGTGTTTGACAGTTTTTTTTATGCATTAAGAGTATGTATTATATTGTAGTTTTTTTATTTGAATACAATATATATGTCAAGCACACTATGATACTACGCATGGCACTGTCTGTGATACTGCGCATGGCATTGTCTGTGATACTGCGCATGGCAGTGTATCTGCCATGCGTGAAGGTGCGGTGCGCACCGTGGTGGTTGCTACTAGCACCACACGGGTGGTCCTCACACTACATGGTGCTGAGTACACCACAATGGGCTGCATGCACCCTGTGGTACATCGAGCACCATTTTTGGTGCTGAGTGCACACGGTGCTGCAGCCTACAGTGTGGTGCTTGGTGCACCATGGCGCTGCGGGCTTGAACCGTGGTGCTGCGCAACCGAGTGGGGTAGCATGCACCACGGCTACCGCATGCCAAGGTGTGGTGCTGCACCATGGGAGCAGCCCACTCCGGCTGCTGAAGCCCGTGGCGTTCAGAGCACTCCGGTGAGTGCTCTGCCACCAAGCCCAGCCGCGGAGGCTGACTATAATGGTGGCTTTAAGCCATTGTTTTTTTTTGTGGTACTCTTCACGTGAACAGTACCAATTCCAGAGGTTGAAAAAGATTGGTTTTTGGGCAATTTTTTTTTTTAAACTTTCGGACTGGGCCTTTTCCAATTGTTTTTAAGAACTTGGCCCAATTGTTTTTAAAAGTTATAAAAAAAGAAAAGGATCTAGGTTTTTTTTTTTTTTTGCCTAGCCCAATTGTTTTCTGGCCCAACCCGTGAGTTTATTTAACTAAAATGACAGAAAGCGTTTTTGATGTGTTTAGAACCCATGACCAAGTGGGAGCCAAGATGAAAGCGCACCACTGAGCTGTTGCTCTAATTGTGCTAAAATAAAAAAAAAAAAAAATTCTATTTTATTATTTTTTTTTGGCATGATTATTTCTTCAAATACATGATTGGTTTATGATATTATCATTGGATTAGTAAGACTAATTTTTTTAGTGATAATTAGTGGATGTATGGTTGAATTTTTTTTTGAAATTTCCCATGCAATTTAAAATTGCGCAAAAATTAAGTTAATAGTTAATAATTGGGCATTGTGGCATAAGAGGTGATTAGGAAGCTTAGCAAATTTTCGATCTTGTGACAGGTCTAAATTATTTTCTCTTTAACTTAGATTAACGCGGCAATTTTTTTTAAGGTGTGTGTATATCTAATTTGTGCATTTTTTGTAATGAAATGACATTGAAAAGTATTGTTGTCGATTTGAATAAAGGAGAAAAACTGGATGGGAAAAATTACGACATTTGGCATCGTAAGATCCAGTATGTCCTAAATGAACAAGAGGTCTTGGAGACCTTAACTCACTCCCTAACTGAGCTTGAAAAGGGAACTCTGAACAACACCGAAAGGATCATGAGGTTTTTGAGAATTGGCTTAAAAAGGATCGGTGTGCGCGCTTTACTATGTCAAGCAAGATGCACAATGACCTTATCGGTGAGTTCGAGGAGTATAACACTGCTCAAAGTATGTGGGAAGCACTGAAAGTGAAGTTCGGGGGAACTTCTGCCACGAGATTGCACGGACTGACTATGAAGTTCGACTCTTACAAGATGCGCTTTGAACACAAGATAAAGCAGCATCTTAGAACGATATCATCAATGATCCTTGAACTCAAAGTGGTTGGAAACAATCTGAGGGATGAGCACCAAGTCCAAGCGGTTATACGCTCACTACCTAATTCTTGGGAAGCCATGAGCCAAAATTTGACGCACAATGGGAACATCAAAATTTTTGATGACGTGTCGCGTCATTTGGAGCTTGAGGCCGAGCGCCTAGAGGCTATTAAGCCTAAACATTCATCCTATGTGGTTGAATCTGGCTTGCGTAAGGCAATTAAGCCTAAGCGCAAGAATAATAAGTTTCGGGTATCCACTAGACGTGTGCAAAAAGAGTCAGAAACTTTCAAACGCACCAAGAGAGGGAAGCGTGAAAAGAATAAGTCCAATATGGATTGCTTTAGCTGTGGAAAGAAAGGCCACTTCACTCGTGACTGTACTGAGTCGAAGAAGGTACAATTTGACTATTCTCTTTCTGTTTATGTAACAAGTCATGTGATGGTTGCTCACTCCTATCCTATGTGGACTGTTGATTCAGGAGCGACTGAGCACATAGCTAAAGACAGAGTTAGATTTGTCGAGTATCGTCGAATTCCTGTTGGGAGTTGTGATATCAAGGTGGGGAATAGAGCTAGTGTCGAGGTTCTAGGAGTTGGTACCTACAAGCTAGTGTTGCGAGGCGGTTGCATTCTATTACTCCATCATGTGTTATACGCTCCCGGAATACGACGAAATTTACTTTCCGTAGTTACTCTAATCAGACTTGGTTTCCGCATTTTATTTGAAAACAATGGTGTTTCCATATTTTTGGGTAATGTTTTTTATGGTTCTGCTTTTCTTTTAGACGGTTTTCTGATAATGGATTTGGATTATTCAAATGTGAATGAATCTACTATTTTTATCACTGAATCTGATAATTTAGATTCGAATACATGGCATGCTAGACTTGGCCATGTTGGGCAAGAGAAGATGACATGGTTAGCTAGAGAAGGCCTAATAGACAATCTCGCTAAAGTCACGTTGCCACTTGTGAACATTGTTTGATGGGAAAATAAAAAAGAAAACCGTTTGGAAAAGCAGTAAGAGCATCTTTTCTGTTGCAATTAATCCACTTAGATATTTGTGGCCCAATGAGTGTGAGGGCGAGACACGGGGCTGTATATTTCATCACATTCATAGATGATTATTCACGATATGGTCATGTTTATTTGATCTCCCATAAGTTTGAAGTATTGGATTGCTTTAGACAATACATGAGTTTGGTTGAGAATCAATTAGACAGGAGTATAAAAGCTCTAAGAACTGATTGTGGACATGAATATTTGTTTGAGCAATTTAAAAGGCTCTGTGATGAAAAAAGAATTAAAAGGCATTTGACAATACCATATACACCACAACAAAATGGCATGGCAGAAAGAAGAAATCAGGCACTGCTTGAGATGGTTAGATCCATGATGGCGCAAGCAAACCTACCAATATCATATTGGGGGGATGCACTTTTGACTGCAGCCTATATCCTTAACCGAGTGCCCTCCAAATTAGTGCCGTCCACCCCGTATGAACCTTGGACCGGTGAGAAACCCAGCTTGAATAACTTGCGGCCATGGGGTTCAGCAGGCTTCATTCACGATTCTTTCCATAAATATGGAAAGCTGGGTTCTAGAGGAAAGAAGTGTATATTTATAAGGTACCCTGATCACTCTAAGGGATATGTATTAATCGGTGAACAACCTGATGTGACGGTATCTAAAATTGAGTCACGAGATGTGAATTTCATCAAGGATGAATTTCCAATTAGAGGCGAGGTTGATAGGAGTTTGGAACTCCAAGAACTTCTGGATCAAGAGGAAATCACTCCAAGTGTCGTAGTTGAGAATGATGAAATTTCTCAAGCTCTTAGGAACAGTGGGAGTGATTTAGCTCTGAGTAATGAAACACCAATTGTTGATTATTCACAATAGTTTTAAACACGTAGAAGCTCACGTGGAAATATTCTTCGTCGTCGATTTGAGATTGAAGGGGAGATTTTCATGGTGGGGCTGCAAGATGATGATGAGCCTAGAACCATCCAAGAGGCTTTCCCATCTTCTACTAAAGATGAGTGGATGAAAGCACTAAATGATAAGATGGAGTCTATGAGGACTAATTAGGTCTAGGATCTGGTAGAACTACCGCCAGGGCGAAAGGCCATTGGGAACAAAGGGGTTCTAAAGGTCAAACGTAAAGCAGACGGGTCAATAGAAAGGTATAAAGCTCGCCTAGTGGCGAAAGGATATACCTAACAAGAGGGTGTAGATTATGAGGAAACCTTTTCTCCAGTAGTAAGGTTTGCCTCAATTCACTTGATTCTAGCCATTGTAGCACATTTGGACTTAAAACTCTATCAAATGGACGTTAAGACGGCTTTTCTCAATGGAGAACTAGATGAAGAGATCTATATGGATCAACCTACGGGCTTTGTGGTCAAAGGTCAAGAGCGTAAAGTGTGCAAGCTCAAACGATCTATATATGGCCTAAAGCAATCATTTAGACAGTGGTACCTCCGATTCCGTCGAGCCATTCTTTTGAATGAGTTTACGATGATCGCAGAAGACCACTGTGTTTATATAAAACATTCCAAAACGAGTTTTGCGTTGTTATCATTATATGTTGATGATATTTTAATGGCTGGAAATGATAAGGGGATGATTGTCGCCACTAAAGAGTGGTTGTCCCTCAATTTTGAGATGAAGGACATGGGTGAGGCTGAATATATTTTTGGGGTTAAGATCTATAGAGATCGTTAAAAGAGGCTTCTGTGTTTGTGTCAATAGACTTACATGAAGAAGGTCCTTGAACGCTTCCAAATGAGTAATTGTAAACCCATTGACAATCCCATTACTAAAGGCGAGACCTTATGCCAAAAAATATGTCCTAAAACTCCAAAAGAGAGAGAGAGAGAGAGAGAGAGAGAGAGAGAGAGAGAGAGAGAGAGAGAGAGAGAGAGAGAGAGAAAATGACTCGTGTTCCCTATGCTAGCGCTATTGGTAGTCTGATGTACGTAATGATGTGTACTTGACCGGATATATGCTATGCAGTTAGCTTAGTCAGTAGATTCCAATCTAATCTTGCACTGGCTCATTGGAAAACAGTCAAGAGGATTTTCATATACCTCAAGGGAACTGCAGACTATACATTGTGCTATCAGGGTTCATATTTGCAGCTCAATGTTTATAGTGATGCTGATTGGGGCAGTGACCTAGATGAGTGCAAACTGACAACTGGATATGTTTTCTTGCTTAATAATGGTGCCATCATATAGAGTAGTAAGAAACAACCCTGTATAACTTTATCTACTATGGAGGCAGGGTACATAGCATGTTCAACAGCAGTTCAAGAGGCTGTTTGGTTGAGGAGGTTCCTTCAGCACTTAGATATCGGCGCCGATTATTCTGATCCAATGACGATTTTTTGCGACAGCATGGCTGCTCTCACATATGCTAAGGATCTAAAATATCATGGAAGAACCAAACACATTGATATCCGATATCACTACATAAGAGATATGGTGGCACAAAAGGAAGTGGTCCTGAAACATTTATCTACGAATCGCATGCTTGTTGATCCCTTGACAAAGCCCATAGCGAAAGTCCCTTTTATGACTCATGTTAGGAGTTTAGGACTGCGTAGATTGTGATTATAATTCAGTTGTCACAATTATGTAAAATTTCTTTGGAGAAATTAATGTAGTGTGTTTCTTTTTTTATCAATTTGTTTTGATCATATTGCATGAATTGTACATACACACAAGGTATGTTAACAGGCTTAGATCGACTCACTCACACGAGTGATCACCTTTGGCGCTGCAAAGAGATAGCGAGCGAGACATTGTGTCACTTGATACTTGTCCTGAGAGAGATAAGTATGACACAAGAGATATGTTGCCTTAATAAGAACTAAGATGAGGTTCGTTCAATTTAAAAGAACTGCGCATGGACACTCCACAATCCATATAGCCTGTAGTAACCCAAATGTGAGATTCTCTTTGGCACCTTGGGGGTGAGCAAATTGAGAAAATTGGGTTAGACATGTGTCTAGACTAAGATCTGTACGGTGTTTGATATGGACATACGCTCTTTGAGAAAGAGAGATTCACCGTAGCATGTATTTCATACTACATGTGCTCTTGTGACCAAATATGGAAGTGAAAGAATGGTTCCCTGTTTCTTCACCGTGTGAGTCCTATACTTCATATTTTAAAATGATGTCCTTTCTTGACTTTTGACAATGTCATAAGATGGAGGTTCTGATGTTTGCTACTCTAGCATACTCTCTATGATCATGATTGATACAGTCTAAAGAGGTATTGTTGGGAAAACAGTTAGACTAACATTGAGTGACATGAGGGCGAAGGGAAGACTATTCGACAACGCATTTAGTTTGTGTTTGCTGACGTCAAACTTTGGTGCTACAATTTGGTAGTGACAATTTTTGTGAACACATCACGATAACTAAGAAGCAATTAAAGCATAGTTCTGGGCTTTTTTTTTTTTTTTTTAACTCAAAAGGGATTGAATATGCTTGATTAGATGCGATCGAATGAGTCTAGGGCATATGAGACACTTTAGGGATGTTGCTATGCTGGTCTTCTCGAGGAGAGATTTGGTATAGTGCTCCCAAATTTTTTTTTTTTTTTTTTTTTTTTTTTTTTTTTTTTTTTTCAGGTGTACTTGTTGGTCGCACGGCCTATTTGTTTTGTATGAACGAGATAGAGAACATGTTGAGACATATATGCCTGGGGCATGCCCACTATGTGCGAGTGGGAGATGTAATAAAGCAGTGGCGCCCTTAGTCGGCATAACGCCTGGCATTACTCCAAGCGTTATGCCTGGAGTCAAGGGCCGTAACCTTGGCTAGCCAACGGTTACCATATGAAGAGTTGCGGAGGACTGAAATCAGTCCTCCATCTTTTGGCAGAAGGAATTCTCTCTCAGTATTATCTCTCTCTATTCTGTGAGTGAAAACTCTTAGGCTGTGGGCATTTTGAGTGTGTCTCTAGATTTATCTACGTAGCACATTCACACACTGAGTGGAGAAATCGGTTTGAATACTGGATTCACTCGTGGAACAACTACACAGATTATCCTTGAGGTATTTCTTCCGCTGTGTATGTTTATATAATTTCTAATAGATCGAAAAATGGTTGGGTTCCTCCACTGGGTTTCGCTGTCCATCATCAAATGAGGTTTTTATCCTGTTGTTCATGGTTTTCCCCTGTTTTTACCTCTTCATTTAGCTTATTCCTCTAACAAAATCCCACTACACAGGTATGTAATGATTCATTTATTTTAGATGCTAAAATATTTTCCCAAAAATATCTATATCTATGAAAAATATTTTTCATATAGCATTAAAAAAGAAACTTCAAAAAACAGAGGATGGGTAACTTGTTGAATTATTAGGACTTTTGGATCATACTATAAAGAGATGTTCATTCCACTGGACTTGTTGATCATTTTAGAAAACAGAAATTACTTTATTTTTGTTGTTACCGCTTACTTGTTCTAGATAGCACCTGGAAAGGGTGCGAGACCACCTTTGCAACCTACTAAACGCAGTAAAAAATATTGCAAATACATTATAATTCAAAGGTCCCAACAGTGGTTTTATACCCATTTAAGTATTACTCTTCTACATGTATTACATTCATGCATATTCAAATCATCTTTAATTTTTATGTACCTAAAGTTCAATTAATCAACAACAAATATGAGAGACTTCCTTTTGCTATCCTCCCCTTCTTTGCTCTATTTTTCCCTTGTGCTCGACTTTTCCTTGATAGATTCATCTTCGAAGTACTCTCTTATATTCGAAACATTTTTTTTTTTTACAACAATTCATTTGAGCTCATCAATTTGTGGCTTAAGTCCTCGGATTTATCAGGTTGTTGGCTCTCTTTTCAATTCTTTTTGATGATTGAGCATACTATTAATCAAATAGTTTTAATTGACCCATATGAGGGTTTTTGCAATTTATTTTATTAAGCTGTGTTTAGTTTTTACTTTTAAATATGTAGACTTGGTTTTTTTAAATATGAGTTGGATTCTGTGACGTGTTATGATTATTTGTGCTTCTTTTGTAGTTGTTGAAGCATGTCTGGTGATTTTCTCAATTAAAGCTGGCTTGTTTATCTTGTTCGTGTATTTCTTGTTATTAGAAAATGAGAAAGAGAAGAACTTAATTTAAATAGAAACATTTCAATTGTGAAAGTATGCTACTTTGTTTGTAGTGATATTGGGGATCGAGTAACTCCATTATAGTGAAAGTATACTACTTTCTTTTTCAATAGTGCTACGTACAACAATAGTGCGTAACCATTGCGCACCCAACGCTGAGGTGGCGTTGTCAGATGGTTAGTGTAAAAAAAAAAAAAATGGAGGGAAATCGAAATAGAAAGACATAACCCATACTGCTTTTCTGCTTTTCATCTCTGGTTCCTTCTTCTGGACGCCGAATCCCTTTTGGTGGGTTTTTTGATTTCTCGTTGACGTAGAACTGCTTGCTTTTTTTTTTTTTTTTTTTTTTCCTTCATCTCCCCCAAATCTCTTCCTCTACCTGTTGGCCGGTTTGCTCTACACAGACCAAGTCCTCTGCACACGACATTATCCTCTGCTTCATACGGTCTCAGGTAGTATTTGCTGGTTTCTAAGTGAGTAGATATTTGTGTATCAAGTATTTAAGGATATCTAGATTTATCTTTTTTTGTATCCAGCAATCCATTGAATGCATTTGCTTTTGTTTATACTAGATAAAGTCATTAACAGATATAACCGGACGTTGGACCTGACTTCATGAACGAATGGTTCTGAGGTAGTGTTTGTTTCCTACAATATATCTCTATTAAGTGGTCTTAGCCCGAAATAAATATATTTAAAATTTCGTTAAGTTTTAATGTCGATGAAATATTCTCAAAAATGCATGTTCTGAATGTGATTTAAATAAAGTCGTTATTTTTAGGCAAATGATGATTCTTCCACTAATTTTTTTTTTTTGGTTCAGAATTTGATTGGTCAATAATTCATTACAGTACAATATAAGTATGAAGAAATAGTTGTTTTAATATTTTTGTCAACTATTCCTAATCGATATTTGATGCTTTTATCAAAGTTATTGTTAAGAGAATAGTTAAGAAGGTCGAGTAGAGTGAAAAACAAACACTACAGACTACACAGTTAGCTAATGGGGTGGGAACTTGACAACCCACCTTTCTTTATGGCATGAAAAACAAAAGAAAAATGATCACTCCCATGTCCAATAAAATGTACTGGTTAGAGAGATGTTGTATTCCAACCACTATGGTTTTGTTAAATTGGATTGTGATGAGCATTGTTTTACTAGATACTAGACTGGTGATTATATATACTTAGGTATTCCGTATAAGATAAAACCAATGCCCATGGTTTCTACGTCTATCAGACAACTCAGGTAATTTTCTGAGATGTAGGCTTTAGAAGTCTGAAGGCTCTTGCCTACAGTAGTCTTTCACATTCTTCCAAGTGATATCTGTAGACAATCATTCCTCAATTAAGTGGGCAGAGTTTTTCAAGGAGAAATGTCCAGTGGTATTTAAACAGTCTTATACATTAATTAGCTGCCCCTTCCATTATTTTTTAATATTCAGAGTAAGCTACACGAGGAAATTCCTTGCGGAATTGGGAATGATTTCATTTAGGACAGACTTCCAATGTGTGTCTATGTAATATGAATGGCCCATGTTGATGATATTCATCAGTCTAGCTAAACTCGAATCTACCAACTTGTGGGTCTGAATGTAGCTTAGCTCAGATGCTTTTGGGCTGAATGGAGTGGTAATAATCAGTTGGGAAAAAAAAAAAAAACTGAAATGCATGTTCTAACTTATTAAAGTTGTTTTCTTTCTTGATGTTATATATCATGTGAGTAATTTCATTTAATTGAGTTGCTTTTTTTACATATTTTTTGTCACTCTTAAAAGTTATGATTTGTTCTAAAATACAAGTAAATACCATGTAAATGGAGAAAGGGAAAGGGAAAGAGCATGCATCTCCTATAACGCCTCTTGCCACTAATCCATCAATTAATCCATCAACTCAAGTATGTGGAGTTTCTTACCTCTTTCAGTTTTTTTACTCATTATCATGACATGGTTGTTGACATCTTAGGTGATACCAAGACCATTTTATACATATTTGTCAACACCTCCTACCACAAATGCATCTATCAATCCAACAACCCAGGTGCTTTAAATATTAATTTGACACTAATGTCTATATTTATTACTACATCTTTACTTAATTTTCATTATTGATCTATATGTTAGGTCATACCAATATCATTTTGTCCAGATTTCTCAAGTTATATGCATGGGGGCCATGCACCAATGCCACATGCTCTGTTACCACCTTTCTTACCTTGTCCTAATGCCAACCCATCGTCATGGACTTGTCAGGTGATGAATATATTTTTTGAACTAGGGTGTGTACTTATAAAAATGTTTATATTGATTTAAATATTGGTTTTTATTGTTATAAACTGTAGGAAAACCTTATGCCAGAATTTCAGTCATCAGCTCCCCCCTCTTTGATTGGTACTCCATCTGCAAGCTTCAGCCGTGTTGAAGAAATTCAAGAGCCCACACTTGACTCGAGGGAGGTTGAAATATTCTCTACATCCTCTGAATCCGAAGATAACAATGAGGCCGAGATAGAAAATACAGTGCATAATGAGGGGGCCGATATCATTGAGGAGCCGAAGGTGGGGATGGTCTTCAAATCTCAAGACGAGTTAGTGGCATATTATAAAGGTTATGGGAAACAATGCGGTTTTGGGATAATGACTCAAAGGAGTCATAGGTTTGAGGATGGGAGCCTCAGATATATCACGCTTTGTTGTTCTCGTGGTGGGAAGGCACGGAACCGTACGACAAATGTTGTGAGGTCGCGTCCGACGTCAAAGACTGGCTGTAAGGCACAGATAAATGCTACGTTCATGGATGGAGTTTTCAAGTTGTTGAGTGTTCACAATTCCCACAATCACAGCGTAAGTCCACAGAAGTCGAGATTCTTTCGCTGTAATAGAGAAGTGAGCGAGTCTGTTAAGAGAGTATTAGATACAAATGATCAAGCTGGCATTAGACTAAACAAGAGTTTTGCAGCACTTATGCAAGAAGTGGGTGGATTTGAGAACTTGCCTTTCAGTGAGAAAGATTGCAGAAATTATATTGATAAGGCACGCCACCTTCGACTTGGGAAAGGTGGCGCTGAAGCCCATCGTCAGTATTTTGCTAGGATGCAGTACAAAAATGATGGATTCTTTTCAGACATCGACCACGATGATGATGGAAGGTTGAAGAATGTCTTCTGGGCAAATGCACGGAGCAGGGCAGCCTATAAATATTGGGGTGATGTTGTGACATTTGACACCACATACCTGACAAATAGGTATGGAATGCCGTTTGCACCGTTTGTTGGTGTAAACCACCATGGTCAGTCAATCCTTCTGGGGGCAGGATTGATTTCTAACGAGGATACGGAAACATTTGCATGGCTGTTTCAGACTTGGCTAAACTGTATGGATGGGGAAGCGCCAAAGGCCATTATCACCGATCAAGATAGAGCTATGAAGAATGCAATTGCTCTTGTCTTCCCCAATACATGACACAGATATTGTTTGTGGCATATTCTTAAAAAAGTACCTGAGAAACTTGGTTCCCATCATGCCTACAAAACTGGGTTGAAAACTAGTTTGATGAAGTGTGTGTATGACTCTCAAACCATAGGGGAGTTTGAAAATAGTTGGAATGTGTTAATTACCACTTACAATTTGCAAGAAAATGCTTGGTTGCATAGTTTATATGATGAGCGTGAGTTTTGGGTACCAGTATTCTTGAAAGAAATCTTTTGGGCTGGGATGAGTACAACACAACGAAGCGAGAGCATGAATGCTTTCTTTGATGGCTACGTACACTCAAGGACAAACTTAAAAGAGTTTGTCAATCAATTTGATAATGCATTGCGAAAGAAGATTGAAAATGAAAATGGGGCGGACTTCCATTCATTCCACGTCACAATTCCCGTCGTCTCGATCTCTCCACTTGAAAAGATATTTCAGAACATATACACTAATGCTAAATTTAGAGAAGTTCAAAAAGAGATAATCGGGATGGTTGGTGTTCTTCCAAGTCTACATCGAAAAGATGGTGTAATCGCAACGTATCATGTAGAAGATGAAGTTGCTGTTGATGATTTCATCAAAGAGGTGACCCAAACAGTGTACTTCAATGAGGCTGAATGTGATGTGAAGTGTTCATGCGCACTGTTTGAAATGAGAGGGATATTGTGTCGACATGTATTGGCTATTATGAGAGTTAACAAAGTGAAAAGAGTGCTAGAAAAATACATATTAGATCGATGGAGAAAGGACATTAAACGGACATACACTCTTATTCGAAGTTCTTATGACTAAGTTGATGCGAGGCCAGAAGTCTGTAGATATTCACGTATCATGAAGGTATGCTACGAGGTTGCCACAAATGCAGCGTCATCTGATAAGAATGCCGAGGATATGATACATAAGTTACATGAAATGAACCTCGGCTACCTCACCAACAAGTTGCCCCTTCAAACTTCTTCCAACGTTGCAGTTACACCTGTCAATACCACCATAGAGGGGAGTTCAAAAAAAGTACTGAGTCCCCTTCAAGTGAGAGGGAAAGGCAGACCACCATTTCTCAGGAAGAAATCAATGATTGAGCGGGTCAGACCGACAACGAAGAAGGCTACTCAACAGAGAAAACGTAAACAGGTCGAGTCAATACTCCATGTTGATAATTGCAGTTTTATCTATGTTGGTCAATTGCTTGTTATACTAAACTTATTTTTAATGATTTATAGCCGCATGGAGGAGAAACATGCAGAAATTTATTTGGACATGTAGATATTGGGACTGAAGAGGTAATTCACATTCAGGTATCATACTTTTTTAGATATTTATAGCCTCATGCATTTTTAGAGTGTAAGGTGGTGCTCTAAAGTAATCTAGTTTTTTTTCCCTTTTCTATTGTTTGTAGCCATTGATTTATTTATGTCTTTATTATAAAATAATCTACTTGTTTGTATCTATTATTAGCAACCACAAAATACTACAGAGGTGTTGGAATATGGTGGAACCCAGTTTGGTTTTGCAATGAGTGAGACTCAAGAAAGTGTAACTTTCTTAACTTGGTCACTCTCTTTAATTTGGCTTATATAGTTACATGTGGATATTTTTTTAACCATTATTTAATGGTAAACAGGTACATATTGGGGTAGATGGAATCCAATTGGAACCGATGTCTAGGACACATACATGGTTATAAAGACTACTATAGTTGGTGAAAAGTGGGTGGAATATTTTGTTGTAGTGTTGGTTTTTTTTTGTGGGTCTGTTTCAGTATTTGGCTATGGCGTGGAAGGGGTGGGTTGGCCTATTTTGTGTGGAATTGGTTATTGAATAGCATTTTCCCCATGGTGTTTTATGCTTTGCTTGCCTACTTCCAGTGGATATTTATTTTCTTGCTTACCATGGTGTTTTGTGCTTTGCAGGAGTTGGTATCATAAATATTCTGAATTTATCAACTTCCCCATGTTTATTTGGTCAACCAAGAAGATTGATTTGAAATTCCAGTCGATGAAGATGCATCGGGCCTTGAATGCTCTGTTTTTTAGAAATTATACGTACATATCTGAAAAGTAGTTTTTGGTCAACAAGAATGTATGTATTAAAGGTTTCTAGGATTGGATGTTAGGTTTGGAGACTGCCATGTTCATATATTTATATGTATATAATGGTTGATACATACGGGAGATACAATTTTTTGTAAAAAGAATATATGAAGTTTGATACAAAAATGATGGGATCCTAGATGGAAGCTTGTAGCACTTCTTGTATAAATATTCAAGTCTTAATCATGCCATCAAAACTATGCTTTAAATTACAAGCAGATGCTTTAAACTAAAAATAGATAGTTACTAAATCTGTAACTCAGGGAAGTCAATGGTCCCATTGCCTGAAATATACATCATTGATTACGTGGAGGAGCTCTGCTTCAGTTGGAAAATGGGGCCGAGTGACCTCAGTTCTAATCATTAAACTCAAATATTTATTTCCAATTATCTTGTCAACACCTCAGTTCTCAACGACATAGAGGTTTGGGTACTTGCCAAGTTCTCAATCACCCAAAACAGTTGTCTGAAATATACCTACATATTTTCAACACCTAATAGATGTTTCAACACATAAAACAACAATAAATAAATCTGGACAACTATATATAAATCTGGACAGTAATCTGGACATCTTTCGGACACTGCTATATATAAATAAACCACAATACATACAAATCTGGACAGCTAATCTGTAACTCCAGTTACAAAATCTAGTTCCCAGCTACATTCAGAAGGTTACAACATACTAAGGTCACTATGGTGACTACATACACATGGATCTAATATATACATTTTCTGAGCTTTTGTCCAACTACATTAATATCTATATCAAGCTGCCTTGATCAGTGGGTATTCACTATGATCGTACGAAGTACAATAAAATTAAAATTAAAATCACACAATAGATACGGAGAAGTGTGCGTTCATGTCGGATGTCTGCTCGTTGCTTTTGAATATCCAGTCGATCATTATGGACTTCCAACTCCCTCTTCAAAATCTCTTCCTCTCTTCTTCGAAGCTCTTGCTCATTTCTTAACCTCAGAATTTCGATCTTCATAAGTTCTATTTCTATTTCCTCACTGATATCTGCCCATTTGAAGTAGTTGCAATGTGGTAATCCCTGATAAAACCAAAAAATTAAGTATGTAAATCAAAGAAACAAACCACATGCTCTGTAAAAAAATACAAACTTGTTTTTATTTAACTTTCCACCTGTTTATTATACTTTGGACACCCAAAGAATGATCGTCCCGGATTTGTCATCGTAGTTGAAGTTCTAAGTGAAGCGGGTTGGCCACAAGTGCATATTGGGTTGTTCACCAAAGTACGGTTACCAAGAGAAGATGAAGAAGTTGTTGTTGACATCCTATCAACTAAAAGCAAACACAATGAGTGGGCCTTGGCTTTATGATGGACATATGTAAAATTATGTTTGTGTATTTTGATATGATATACATGTGCCAATAATAAAAGAGCTGACTTGATTACTTGGGTCAGTTTATTTTCTTACCATTATATTAATGGAATTCCACGAATTCCATTAATTACCATTTATAATATTGTGTATCTTGTGTGATTTTTAAACAGATTTATTTGCAACATTGTGTATATATATATATATATATATTTGTATGAACTATGAATGCTACAAATTTGAAGCATAAACTACCCCAGGGCCTGCATGTGAAACGAGTCAACAAATGATACACCCCAGTGAGTCATGAGTGACTCGTTTATTTTCTAGTAAAATATTTTTAAATACACCCCGTACGTCTTTAATTAGTAGCTCCATAATAACAGTGGATCCCAAAAGCACAAAAGCATATGATGATCTTCAAATCTTATGCGTTGCGTTAACTACATATAACTAGCTGCAGCTAGGAGCTGATTTGATGCAGAAAAGCATTCATGAGAGATCAACAAAAATTATCCACATTCATGTAAGTGAGTATATATACAGTTATAAGTTGCAGCTTAATGGGCAGCAAAAATATGAGCAAAAAACATACTGAAAAAATCTCAATGTAGGAAGTGTGACAAATTAAGACGATATTAATTGCTTGCTTGCTTCAGAGAAGACGTCTTTGGTCTTGTTAATGGACAAGATTTTGGGACAACATTATTAACTATTCACGTAAAAGATATATATATATATATATATATATATATAAAATATTTGTAAATGTAAATACATACATACATACATATAATGAGTACTAGCTAGCTGATCTCTGATAATACAAGTAGTAGTACTAGTACTACAATATACCTGATTCTTATTGATATTACACCTCAATCTAATCCCCTTTTGAGTTCACGTGCGTGTCCAACTAATAATGTGACTATATGATCATGAACTAATGCAACTATATGGATGTACTTTAATGAAAGAGACATAGCAAATTAGTTTGCATACGCATGCATCGATCCACATGCATACATATATATATATTTTGTCTAAGAATTTAGATCATCAGAAAGTGTCTATATATAGATGATCAGTATATACCAATTAATATATATATTTTTTTGCTGCTACTGAAAACATGATGGCCCGAATGTGGAGAAATATTTGAGAGCTACCTATACCAGGAACTTATAATAAATAACAAGTCGCCTCAATTTAATTAGAAATGTTAATAGTGGAAGGAGCTTATCAATTGACGAAATTGGAGTACCTTTGCATGATTTGCTCTCTCCAAGAAACAACACAAACCTCTTCAAATACACGACGACAACTCTTAGCTCATTCGTCAAATTATATATCAACCTAGTTACGTATTGATCTTGGTCTTTTTAAGTATCCTTTCCTCACTCTCAACACACCACATATTACCATTAGAGAATTAGTGCATATATATGTCAGTGCATGAGAAAGAGAGAGATGGACATGAGCTTGAGTTTCCAGTCCTTTGGGCTGGAAAAATGACACATGGGAAGATTAATTATTCAGTGCAATTAAAAAAGTTGCCACACACTCACAGACAAATATAGAATATACAAACTTCAGGAAAGAAAAAAATTATCAGGGGATTTTTTAAACTTTAATAGCTAGCCACTTCAAAGATTCCAGTAGCTTAGCTCATATTAGTCTATCAGCTCTTTTTTTCCTTTCTTTCTTCCGGCATCATTATATCTCAAATACGATCAGAAATAATTATAATGCAGAAATTATTGTAATGCAGCTAATATGCGTGATTTTAATTTTAATTGTAATGCAGAAATTATAATATACGATCACACAATAGATACGCTAGAATTCAAAATGATATAGACAAATTATTCTGAACAGATGGGTCTCACAGAAACTGCAAAAAAAAAAAAAAAAATGAACCTTTGGATGCAGCAACCAAAGCTACCACCAATGGGGCTTCTGGACGACGAAAACTCTCAGAGCATGGACAAAATATGATGAGTTAGGGTTTTCCTGAAGGGGATTTGGAAGCATGGTGCGGAATAGATGAAGGAGAAGGTGAAGGGTGTTGCAATGGATGAAGGAGAAGAAAAATCTAAAGAAAATATATGAAAGGGAAGGGGAAGGGGAAGGAGAAGGGAGGAGAACGAGAAGGAGAAAGGGAAGGGTGCGGGAGGGGGAGAGGAAGGGGAAGGAAGGAGAGAAGGGGAAGGAAGAAGATGTTTATAAAACGCATAGTTTTGATATTAATAAATTCAAAATTTTCGCTTACCGCTTATTTACTGATTCCTCAAACCGTTTCATTTAAAAAGTCAAGACTGACTTTTGACTTGCCACGTCAGATTGTTGCACGATGGTTGCGCGGGGATGGTTACTTACAGAATTTCCGTTTCTTTTTAGTGACACTTTGGGTGCACAACTCCGTATTCCATTGTCTGATTGGTTTAAATTTCTTTACATTCTTTCTCCAAAATATATAGATATTATCATATCTAGGAATTTTGAATTGGACTACATTTTCTCTGTTAACTCTTACAGAACAAGAAGTCATTTCATTCAGACACAATTTTGACCGCCAACATCGATCCAAACTAGACACCACGACATTAATTAGTTTCATATTATATAGTCACAAAGAAAGACCGCACACTGTATCTAGGTATGTAAAATAATTCGGAAAATAGGACTTGACCCCTTTGTTTGGTCCGGAATCGGTTTCTTCATTTTAAAAACTGGTCAAATCTAGTCTGAAATCGGTTTTACGTTTTCCAATACCAAACCGGACTGGTTCAAATATTATATATATTTTATTAATTTTTTATATTATATATAATATAAAATAATAATATATTATAATTTATAATATAATATTTTAATCTTAAACATGAATATTTATTTGATCATATGTTTTAAATAAAAAAATATATATTAAATACATTTTATTATCTAATAAATTCTCAACATATTTCTTTTGTTAAATACATTAGTAATATTAATATACTTAATATATTAACACCGAAATCTTAATATACTAATAGATTTCAAATATTATATTTCTAATATTTGAAATCTTTGAATGTTATCAAATAAAAATAATCCATTCAAACAAATATAAAGGAATAAAGAAAAATTTGTAGTCTTTATATTTAATATATTAGATTTCTAATATAGTAATACTAAAGTATCACATCTCATTTAGTATCATTCCAGTGCCTCTAAAAATCAACAAAACTCACTTTAACGGAAGCAAATATAATAAGTTAATACATCATCTACGAACATAGAAAAGTTTTACATTGCATTACACAATAGCAATAGAAAAGACAAAAAGATCAATAAAATGTTGTGCACAATTTTGAGGACTTTTAGCACTGGATCCTTTCTCTCATCAGCTCAAAGACGCAGACATCTCCTTCATTAAATTGATTTTCCTTGCAATGCATTTAAAATGAAATAAATCAAACAAACAAAGAACTAATATAGCAATTTCTGCAATCAACTAGAAATATAAATGACAAAAAATGGATCATAGTAATATCGATAAATCGATAAATATCATCAAACTTGTATATGGGAAATGGATAAACAAATGGAATGAACTGGTGAGCACATGCTGCACTTGGAATGAAATGGAATGAACAAGTGGAACGAAAATTAACATGTTCATTTTTTTGTAAGCACATGCTGCATTCAAGCAAATTATTGTTAGATCCAAAACTGGTGAGCCCTTGCCAATATGGGAGAGCAGAGAATCCACATGGAAGAATGAAAAGAATAGTAAGAGATTTTTGGACCCAAGAAGATAAAAGTTTTAAGCAACAGCAGACAAAATCCAAGTGACGGCAATCAAAAGACACAAGCAAGCTACTTTGGCAACATGCAAGAACACACCACGGCAGAACTTAGGCACTAACAAGTTACACCAGTACCAATGACATGAGTGGGATCTAAATTATTCATAAACAAATGTCAAGTTCATTCTGATGTGCCACCAACAAAAACTATAAAGATACAGAGCTCCCTTATACTTTCTTTTGAGGTACACAAGCTCAGCACTTCAACATAAAACCCAGTGATAAACCAAAAAAAAAAAAAGGAATGATTCATAGTTGTCTCACGAGAACACATGCTCCTATAAGAGGCATCTATAAACTTAATAAATAAAAAATACACTGTTGAATAAATGTAAAACATAGAAACTTAGGGACAACATGCGCGCACTTCAAACGAAAGCTCATGTAACATCAAAATAAACAATATACCTCCTCATATTCGTAATCACGATCACTTCCTTCCCAAGGATAACGTGGTTGTAGCACAGTTCTTTCTCCTTCTTCATCCTCACCAGCATGATCTAGAAGGGAAAGGAAATAAAATATATATAGTTTTTTTTTTTGATAAGTAAAATCAAATTGTATTAATAAAAGAATAGGCATAGCCAAGTGTTACAAAGAAAACCCTACTCTAAGTGGGGGCAAAAGATACAAGAAAGTCATGAAAGGCTTGACCATGAAAATTAATGGCAATGGTCCAAGTACAAAGAGTTCTAAGAAAGAAAGCTTTTAGTTCCTCCATCAATCTCTCTTTGTCCTCAAAAGTCCGTTCATTACGCTCCTGCCATAAACATCACATGATGCAAATAAGAATCATCTTCCAAATAGCCTTGATCTGTTGATTGCCTCTTAAATTTGTCCAGCTAGCTAGTGCCGCCACAACTGTCTTAGGCATAACCCAACTCAAATCTAATCTACTAAATACCTCGTTCCATAACCCTCTAGATATATTGCAGTGTAATAAGAGGTGGTCCACCATTTCTCCCCCATTCTTGCACATACAACGCCAATTTGCAATGGTCACCCTTCTTTTCTTCAAATTATCTATCGTGTGAATCTTACCCAAAGAGGCAGTCCACACAAAAAATGCAGCTTTGAGAGGCGCCTTATGTCTAATACATTAGCAGAAGATTATTCAAAGATTGCAAATGCAAAAAATTACCGTCCACATCTTCCCCTGCATCTCCACTCTCATCATTGAATGAACTGGTTTCAACCTACAATAAGCCCAAGACTCGAGATTTACTTTGTTACAACATGTAAAACACACCCAAACGTATATATTCACCCAAATGGATACATATAGGTTCAATGTAGATATCATGAACACTTACTGCCTTCTTTTTCTTTTTCAAACCAGAGAAAGTACTTTTGAGCCCATCGTAAACTGCAAGCGAGGAAAAGATTAAAGCCTCTAGCTAGGTTATGCACATAGCGGCATACTTTTGCCTATATTAAACTAAGGAACAACCATTCATTCAATTTAGATACCTGACAAGTTTTATGTCTACTCAGCCAAATTCTCGACAGAATCATCAGCAGGATCCTGATATATGACATTCTTCTTCTTCTTCTTTTTAGTAGAATCAAATGGGGCAATATGCAATACAAGGATTCATTCAAGGAAAGAAAAATACAACTCAAAATTGTAGTCATGGGGAAACAACTTAGCAGTGAAGTGATTCGCATCAATAAACAAACTATAAACATAAACATAAATAAACCTCAAACAAAACGAACTATAAACATAAATAACAAAAATTAACAGCATTACTTTTTTTCCCTCTACAATTTCTGCACAACCGAGCAGATCTTGCAGTCAATATGAAATAAATCAAACAAGCAATAAAACACAAACACGAAAAAACCAACCAAAATAAATCTCAAACTCTACAATCCGATCCCCAGCTTGTACTTCTCCTCTAGACTCATCTCCCTCTTGTTCGGATCCTTTGCCTTCGGCTTCGGCTGCTTCAACAGTTTCATTGATGGCATTTTCACTAGAGATTGCACCATCTGACGACTTGACAAGCTCGCACGAAGCTTCTGCAACAGTTCAGAATGATTCGAAACCTGGTCCGATCTCTCTACAACTTACATCGAAATAGTATTATTATTATCACTCGCTTGCAATTCTTCCTCTGTATCGAAAACCCGTTTTTCTCCCTCTTCTTCATTAATCCAATCGATTTTCTCCCTGAAGGCAGGGTGAAATGACTCCTTGAATCTGGCTAGTAGTAGATCAGCCATGGCGTGCATGGTGTGGCCCTTGGGGTTGTAGGTCAAGTTGATGAGCAATGCTATACAACCTTCTAATCTCCACACACCACTTTTTTTTTTTTTATCAAATTTTTAATATTTTTTTTAATTTTTTTTTGAGTTTATTCTTTTTAAATTAATTTAATTATTCTATTTATTTTTCATATATTAAATATTTGATAAAATAAAAATAAGAAAAATTAAAAAAAGTGTGATGTGTAGAGGTCGTATGAATAGTAAAAGATTGTGTAGATTTTTTCCAAGTTGATTCACATCTTATTCACTATTACACGTTAACGGGAAAACAAAATTAAAGGAAAGAGAAGGAAAGATAATGGAAAAATAATAAAAAATTATTTAGGATAAAAATGAGAATTTTGAGCTTGAGATGAAAGTATTATTATTGTTTTGGAATTTGAAAAAATTGTATTGAAATTTAAAAAAATTAAATTATTTATTATATTTTGTGTGAAGATTTGAAAAAGTTGTAATGATGAGATGCGAATTTTGAGTTTAAGATGAGAATTCTCATCTACCAAACGTGCCCTTATAGTTAAAAAACCAATTATATAATAGAATAGATATATATGTATATGTATATGTATATATATATTTGACGGTGTCAATATATCCCATTTGTCAAATACTCTCAATATTATACACATATAACTTACGACTTTTATCCTCCTTGCCACATTAATGTTTTATAGGAATTTGTTTATGAACCACTGGTCTAATACTTTAAGTTCTTGGAATAAATATTATGTCACGTACATATACGTGTCATGTAACATATGGCTATGATCTAACTCCTAATTTCTCTGTTAACTCTTTATTAACTCCTCTTTTTTTTTTTTTTTTTTTTTTTTTTTTTTTTTTTTTATTGGTGTCTAAAATGAATTATATTTTAGAAAGTGGCAAATGGGTGGATTTTCAAAAAGAGGGACATGGGTTTTTTTTTTCCCAAAAATTCCAAATAATCCCCATATGTTTATAGTTTTTATTCTTCATAATTGTTTAAGATTGGGGCATGGACAACAAGCATCAATTTCCTCAATGTCCATTATGCAAGACTGTTAAACTACTTTTTTTTTCATTAGTATTGTCTAGATGGAGAAAGGGAAAGAGCACGTAGCTCCATTAACTCTCCATTTCACTCTTTAACTACGCCTTTGGTTGGGGATGTTGTTCAGATCCGAAGAAGAGTTAGTTTCTTATTATAAGAAATATGGGAAACAATGTAGTTTCAGGATAATGACGCAAACGAGTAAGAGAGATGAACATGGAAGTTTGAGATATGTCACGTTGGGTTGTGCTCATGGTGGAAAGGCACGAAAATCAGACCTCAAATGTTGTAAGGCCATGTTCAACATAAAAAACAGACTAAGGTGAAGATAAATGCTACACTGGTTGATGGGATGTTGAAAGTATTAACGGTTCACAACACACACACAACCACGGCCTGTGTTGAGTACTGTGGAGTCTAGTCCACACCACTCGAGCGGAGGCATTGGCCGCTCGAGCGAAATCAGACAGAGTCAAACGCTCGTTGTTAGCTCGACAGTGAGCTCGAGCAGAAGGCTTTCGCTCGAGCGAAGGAATTGGCCGCTCGAGCGAAGTCAGGCAGAGTTGAACGCTCGATGTCAGCTCGACAGTGAGCTCAAGCAGGATGCGGAAGGGAAGTTCACTCGACGCGTGCTCGACACGCCGCTAAAGCGAACATGCATTTTTTAGGGTTTTCGTCGTTTAAACTATATATATGATGTTTTACTTCATATGGCCGGTTACTATTGACACTGAGAACACTGTGGACGAACAGTGTTGAGATCCATCTTGTAGTGTGATATTCCTCAATAATAAAATCCTCTGCAGCTCCCGTGGACGTAGGCAATTTGCCGAACCACGTACATCTTGTGTCTTGTGTGATTGCGTGTGTGATTGTCTTTCTCGTTCGTTATTATTTTTCAATTCATTGTCATCGTTTTTTCACAACAGCCTGTCCCCACAAAAATAAGGTTTTTTTGTTGCAATAGAGAAGTGAGAAAATTAGTGAATAGAGTGTTAGATATAAATGATTAAGTTGGCATCTGAATGAATAAGAGTTTTTCTACTATTGTGCAAGAAATTGGTGGGTTCGAGAACTTGTCGTTCCTAGAAAAAGACTATCAAAATTATATCGACAAGGCACGTCACCTTCGACTTGGGAAAGCTTGCCTAGGCCCCAGTTTGGCGTTTTAGTGATTGAGACTCAATGTAGTTGAGAAAAATCTAGTTGATAAGTAGAAGTAGCAAAGTTGACATTTTTGTAAAGTGTTTTGTAAAGTGGTTGTTATATTATGTTCACATTTTTGTGAAGTGTTTTGTAAAGCGGTTGTTATATTATGTTCAATGTATATAACTTGTGTAATTTGAGTTCCAAACTTGTTGTATTGTGTTCAATGTATATACTTCATTGGTTGAGCCACTTTCAACAGTTTGATTAATGGAAAAAGCTATATTTTGGAACAATAGTTGTAAGTGCACAAGATTTTGTTGCTTGTTAAATGAGTAAAAGAAGCTATTATGTTTCCAACAACAAACAAATTCCATTACAAGACTACGTTCATTCCATGTTAATGTGATAAATAGAAACTACGTCCATTACAAGCACTACGTTTATTACTATGATCTTATCAAGTACAATGAAATTAATACACACAACACCCAATAGATATGAAGAAGTGTACGTTCATGCTGATTGTCTGCTTGTTGCCTTTGGACATCTACTTGGTCGTTGTGGACTCCCAACTCCCTCTTCACAAGATCTTCCTCTCTTTTACGAAACTCTTCCTCATTCTTTAACAACTTAATTTATATTTTCACAAGTTCTTTTTCTCTTTCTTCATTGCTATCTACCCATTTGAAATAGTTGTAGTATGGTAACCCCTAATTATAAACAAACAAACGACAGGTATGTAAAATATCAAAATTTTATACAAACCCAAATGCACATCAAAATAATACAGATTGTTTCTACCTCTGTATGTATTGTACTTTGGATACTTAAAGAATGATACCCCAGATTTCTTGGCATATTTGATATTCTAAGTGACGCAAGCTTCCCACAAGTGCACATTGGGTTGTTCCTTGAAATATGAATAATAAAAGAAGATGAAGCAATTGACGATAACATTCACAAGGAATTACAACAACTGAAATTTAAATATGGAATGTTAATTGTATGTACAAAAATGTTAACAGATTATTAAGCCAACCTGTATGGTCTCTTAAAAATACACAACAAAAAGGGAGAGAGAGAGAGAGAGAGAGAGAGAGAGAGAGAGAGAGAGAGAGAGAGAGAGAGAGAGAGAGAGAGAGAGAGAGAGAGAGAGAGAGAGAGAGAGAGAGAGAGAGAGAGAGAGATCTGGCATTTGTCATGCACCATGATAGTGCCTAGAGATGGAATAGAAGGAAAAGAAAATCTAACTTCAAAAGAATTAAAACTAGCAATCTACCTTTCAATAAGTTTGTACAATGCAATTTTTAGGGGATGTTAATATATGCCTTCTTGTCTTGTTCCATGTTTTTCCAGCAAAGAAAGATGAATTCAGGCTTTAGAGAAAGAATAGAAACTCAATTGGATAAATTCATCCCTATATATAAATCATGTTAATCAGAGATCTCAAACCAAACTAACTTTTGGCATTATTCTAATTTCCAACATGCTCAAACATATATATAGAGATCTCAAAATCTGCTAAATTTTCCAGGTGACATCACTCAAGGCAATGTCATTCGTGGCATCATTGTAGCCTGTCTCAAATATTTTTAGGTGACACAAAAGGAAATGACAAACCATTATAGACTCCCGTAATCTAATATAGGAACATATAAACTCTGCCATTACTAGTTCCTTCATAATACAAAGGACATATAGAAATTTAAAATTTCCTTCAATAAACTCAAGTGAGGTTTATTCTACTTGAAAGAGGGGAAAAGAAAACTAACAATAATTGAGATGTTATTTGCACAGCATGCAACAACCACTCTGTTGGTGGAATTTATTAGAAAAAAAAAGTTTGGCTTTTTAGGCATCTACTCACATGTTGTTAAGGAAAGCAGAACTTTTTACTTGAGAAAAACATACACCTTGATTTTGCACACTTTGGAGGATCAAGCTCAACATAACAACAACTAGAGACTACAAGAATATGAAATCCCAAACAAAGTAACCCATCAAGGAGTCTGTTCTATGAAATCTCAGCGATAAATTACACATTTTTGTATTCTTATAATTTATCAGACCCATCAAGGAGGCGACCCATTTTGCGATAAAATTTGAATTGTTCTGGGAAATAGATATTTTATTCCTAAAATTTCCTTCACAATACCTAATAAAAAAGATGGCCAATATCATACTAGAAAATGTAATCCTTTCTTCGTTGGGTAAAAGAAATTCTTCCAAAACTATAATAAATGTCAAATGAACAGTTAGGGTAAAACCCAGTACTCAATAGAGAGGCTTCAGATCCTAGATACGTCAGATTTTAATCTCCAAAATCCTGAATACATGAAATCAACAATTTAATGGCCACATTCTGTGTCACGTAAACATCCTCTCCACCCAAGCCATGCATGCAACCCAATGCAACCCTCTTAGCCTTGGCAGGCCTAGCTCTCCTAATGACATTGTAAATGTCACTTATTGGATCTCCATCAATCCTCCCCCTTCAAGAACGACCTTATCCTCAAGGTCTAAATCTAAAAATTGATCCTTGAGAACCCAAACACTCTCCCATATAGCATCTTCGGTTGGAAGCCCCTTCCATTGAACCAAGGCTTCGGTTCTCACTTGCCTTCCTCACAACCTATACTCCATGATCTTTTCGGGTTGGATTGCTGTTCTTCTATCTTCACCCACCACGGGCTTCTCACTCACCACCTTGGTTGCATCTCCAACCTTCCTCCTTAGCTATGAGACATGAAAAATAGGGTGAATGTGAACCCCAACCGATAGATCTAACTTGTATGCAAACTGTCTACACTTCTCTAACACTTGATATGGGCCAAAATACTTAGCTCTCAACTTGCTCAATGTTTTCTTGGATAGTGCCTTGTGTTCTCTTGGTATGTATGTGAGAAATACCCATTCACGCAGTTCAAAAGACTCCATACTCATCCCTTTGTCAAAATGCTTCTTTATTTAGTCTTGAGTACATGCCAAATTCTTCGTGAGATCCATCAAGATTTCATCCCTCTCTAAGCTTCACATCCATCAAATCATTTGGTGAACTCCCCAATTCATAGGCTACAAGCACCCCATCATAACCATTTGATAGTGACAACCTCTTAACAAAATCTATGGTAACATCCTCCCACATATGAGTAGGGATCGGTAAGGGTTGCATCAATCTCTTGGGTTTGCTACTCTCACTCTTCACTCTTTGGCAAGTGTCACATCTCCTCAAATACTCCCTCAAATCAAGAGGCTCCTCGGCCCCTAACCCCCTCTCCAAGCCACCATCCTCCACTTCATGGCCCTCATTCAAGCCCCTTGGTTGGGAGGCCAATGTGATAGCAAAATATTGCCGCCTTGCCTCAAGATCTTCTCCCTCTCACTAGGACCCACGACCTTGCATCCTCATCTTTCACTCATTCTCATGGTCACCCATTTGTCCCTATCATGAACTCCATAGTTATTTTTTTATAATCTGACACAATCTTCCCTAACCCCTCTAACCATTGCACACCCAACACCACATCCAACCCAACAATTGGCAAAGAATACAAGTCTACCACAATCTCTAGATCTTGTGTTTTCAAACATACCTTTTTATAAATTTCTTTACACATCAACCACTTCCTACTAGCTACCTTGACCTCAAATGGAATGATATAAGTCATAGGCAACCCCAAGCTTTCAGCCACCTTTGAATTGATGAAGTTCAAAGATGAGCCATTATCCACAAGAACCGTTAAACTCATCTTGTTGATGTGTGCTTGTGTTCCCATCATTCTAGGCTCGACAACACCCACAAAAGCATGAATAGAAATTTGAGAGTCTCTCCCCTTGGCCTCTTGTTGATCTTGCTCCTCTTGCCCTTGCTCTTCCTCCACTAAACCTTTCTCTTCCTCGGACTCCACCTCTATGAGATAAATATGCTTAGCTTTGCATTTGTGGCTCATAGTGAACCTATCATTGCAATTGAAGCAAAGCCCCTTCTCTCTTCTTCTTTGCATCTCTTCCCAAGATAACCTCTTCACCCCCGCAGGTAAAGGTTTGGATCTGCTTGATGCACTTTCACTAGGACCTCCTGGTGAGAACTCCTTGCCAAAAGTCACGTTTGCATCACTTTTGGAAACCATTGAGGGTGGTTTCCTCACCTCAAATCGGCCACTCTTCTTTAGATCTTGAAGTTGATCATCCTTGATCGGTGCAACTTCCAAAGCTTGCATCGAAGTCTTTGGTTTTTTTAGCTTTACTTCCGCTGCCAACTTGCTCTTCAAGCCGTCCACAAAGTTTCCAATAAGGGTCTTCTCCGATGACCCATGTGCTCTAGTGGACAAATACTCGAATTCCTTTTAATAATCTCTTAAAGATCCAGTTTGATTGATCTTTGAGAGAGTCTCATAATAATCCATATATTCGGTTAGCCCGAATCTCCTCAAAAGCTCCTTGATGAACTTCTTCCACTTCAACTCCCTCATTTGAACCCCATACGTCTTCCTCATACATTGCCACCATTGATTGGCCTCTCCCTCAAGGGAAGTAAGCGGCATAGGAAACTTTAGCACGACCTTCCATGTGGTTGTGCATAAAGTATTGCTTGGCTCTACTAACCCATGTGCTCGGGTCATCACCATTGAACTTTGGAAAGTCTATCTTTGGCTTGAGATTTTCCCCTCTATGTGCTCCTCTCCTCTCTTCACAGTTCCCTTCCTCTCCTTCACTTTCACTGGTGGATTCCTCATGAGTGCTTGAGGAATTTTGAGAAGATGAATCCAAATCATCTACCCTCTCATGGCGTTGGCTTCTTCTAGATCCAACGGAACCTTCGGGACTATGAGCTCTTCTTCTATGGTGCATTTTCTCTCCATTCCTCCTTTGATCTACTAATTGGTGGAGCACCTCTTCAATCCTTCCAAGTCTTTCATTGGTAGCGGTTTGTTGTGCCTCCAAAGTGACTTCAATATTCTCAATACGCTCTCTATGAGTTGGTTGTCGATCGGCCATGGCTTCCGCTTCTTGGGTTGGATCTCTCTCAATGAAAGTACCACTTGATGGAAGCCTTGATCACTCTCACTCACTTGTGTTTGGCGTGTTGGGTGGTTAGATCTAGGGATTTTTGCTTGTTGGTTGGCTAGATCTAGGATTACCTCAAGGCAACACAAAGATCTAAATTGGTTGTTGGTAAAAATCAAGACTAGCTCGGACTAGCACTTAACTCTCAAAAGTATTGAAGAGAAAATTCTCATTCATTGAAATAACATAACAATAAGTTGATGAGATAACAATGCAAAGCAACATATAAATAGAAAATCCCCTTAGGGTTGGCGCCACATGCCTCCCCCTCTCTTCCCTTAACCTAGATCTAGATCTAGATCTCACTTTTAGATCCACTCATAAGTTTTACGAATTCTAAATTTAAATAAACAAAATCTAATGCCTAAAATAAAGGAAATTAACTACGAAATAAACTAGGAATTAAACTAGGAAATTACATAAATATATTAAAAATAAATAAATTCATAAATAAAAGGATCATGGCTGGCCACCACTATGATTGGCGCTTCCACCCTTATTTTTTAGGAACTTTTTATTTTGTCACACAATCTTCTTGTCATCCATCGTTGTCATCTTGTCATCCAATCTCTAAAATGAAGGAATTGGCCAACACATGAAACTTCTCTAGTTGCACTTATCTTGGATGTCTATCGCCTCACCACCCGAGCCATGCATGCAACCTTCCCAGTCTCAACACGCCTAACCCTTCTAGTGGCATTGCAAATAGCTCTTCTCATATCTCCATCACCAGGTCAAGATGGCGTCCCCAAAGTCATGCTTCCTTTTCAATGGGTTATACTTATCTCTAATAAAATAGTATAAAAAAATAATACAACACTTTGTGGATCCCACTCTATTAAATATTACAAAAAATCCAATTAATTTTATCTCATCTCTATAAATAAACAGTTAATCTTATCCAATTTCATCTTACCTATATTCAAAATATCTTAATATTATTTACATATATCTCAAAATATTTTATTTCATCTCATTTTATCAGTAAAAATAAACAGACAATATTATCTATATTTGTAATTTTATTTATATAATTAATAATCACATGCTAATGTGTCGAAAATATGAAATTTTAAAATTTAAGATAAAAAGAAATTGAATTCACTAGATATAATAACGTACATGTAACATTATCAAATTAACGACGAGGACGTAAAGGTGACACGGGTTCATAGAACATGCTCTCTGCTCTCTTTGAAGTTCAGTAACAAGACAGAACCTTATCTTCAGGTTTGTTGTCACCCACCGCAGAACCTCTCCTCTCTCCGTGCAACACATCCAGCGAACCTTAGCTCGAATATCCAATACCTAAACCTCACTTTTTGATTCACTGATTTACGTTGTCCTAACCTGATTCCTCTCAACAGGTATTTCTTCTTCTTCTTCAACGTTTTTTGTTCATTTCTCGGCCTTTTCAACTTTAGAGGCGGCCCTCTAAGTTTCCGCTATTCATTTTTCAACTTTAAGTACACTAGTTTTGAATTAATGCTTTTTAATTCTATTAAGAGGAATGAAATGGTTTATGAATAGGAATAACAAATAATGAGTTAAAATATTTCATTGAATTTTAGGAAAAGAAATAGAAAATGTTGAATAAGCATATTATAAAATTAATAAAACTATTTAAATATTATTTTTATTTTGAGATTTGAAAAAGTTGTATAATTTTTTATGTTTGATTTTAAAAATTTATAATGAGTAGATAATGATGAGATGAAAAGGTTAAAGATTTAAAATTAAAAAATATTTTATATTTTAGTGACCTTCGAAAAGAAAATTGAGAGAAATTTTGAATTGAGATTAGCTTATCTCATTTTCTAAATATGGCCTTATTAATTACTATTTATGCAAGTGCATGAACAGTAAGGAAGAATTTGCCATATTCCGCGCGTGGGTTAAATCCCGTATGTAGTCTTGTAGATCCCCATAAATCTTTTACAACAAAAATAATCGTTTCTTATTAAAATAATTTCATTCTCATCGTCATTTTTTTTTTTTCCCTTGTAGTGATATATTACCCGAAAAGAAAACTAGGTGAAAGAAATTAAGAATAAGCCGCTTTTTGCTTTAATCATGTGCTTGTTTTCTCTTTGTGATGTACAAATTAGGAAAAGATCTACGTAATAGCGTGAAAAACATGGAATCGATTGATACAGTACACGACAAGCATAAATGTATGGAACATATATTCTTGGCTTGATCGATCAGCTACTCCCAAGTCTTATATATGACAGTAGTTAATTAGTAATCCCACAAGATATCACTTGACAAACACACACAAGCTGCTAACCATTAATTCTTTCTATTGTCCGTGCATGCTTCTTCTTCAATTTGTACGTACGTATAGTAGCTAGGAGGATCTCATCAGATCAATATAAATGGCTGACAACGTAGACCAAATGAGTTCGAAAACAACCAGGGAGATGAAGAAGAGAGATTTGTTGAAAAATGCGATGAAGGGCCAATGGCGTGAAGTTGTGGAGATATACAAAAACGAGGCATGGATTCACAAGGAAAAGATCACAAGGTCAGGTGAAACAGCATTACACATTGCTGTCTCCGATGGCCAAAAAAAGATTGTCGAACAACTTATAACAGCAATAAAGTCTCAAACATATCAGAATGCCAAGAAAGCTGTTAGTGTTGAAAACAAGCAAGGGAATACCGCTCTCCACTTTGCTGCATCAAAGGAGAAGGAACGTCCCAGCATGTGCGAGTCCATAGCAGAAGTTGATCCATTTTTGGTGTTTTGTCGTAATTGTGAAGGAGAGACTCCCATTTTTTTGGCAGCGTTCCACGGTAATAGAGGAGCATTTCTTTATCTTCACCGAATCTGTGCAGCTGAAACCAATCAGGATGGCTACGATTATTCCACCAAGTACGATGGTAACACCACTCTTCACAGTGCCATTAACGGACAACATTTTGGTGAGTATTATATATATATATATATATATATATATAATTATATGCTTTAAATTAATTAGCGATCAATTACTACTTTGAAAGCATATCATCATGTTTCATTAATGCTTATATATATAATTATGTAAGTGCATGCAGGCAGACTTATATATTGTGGATCAGCAGTTAATATAAAAGCTGCATGATTAATGCTAAAACGTACTACATGTTTCATTTTGCACTTTTTGACAGATTTGGCAATTCAGATAGCTCAATTGTATCCGAAACTAGCAAACAGTGTCAATGAGAAAGGAGTATACCCTCTCAGCATACTTGCGGCCAAGCCTTCCGCTTTCAGAAGTGGCAAACCCCTTGAATCAATATGGCATAGAGCCATCTATAACCGTAAGTATCTGTAAAGAGTAATGCATGTATGCATATATATAATTGAATATATATATAATAGATAGCTAGAGAGAATTGTTAAGTCTACACACAAATCTTGCACAAATTAAGAACTTCACACATGATTGATTTGGTTTAGTCTAGTACGTTAGATTAATTTTATAATAATAATAATAATAAAAACTTGACAATCTAATAGATCGCATTAAACTATGCTATATATCCGGTAAAATATTGTTTTGTGTAAGATTTTTCTATAGACCCAAAAGTTTATAATAATATGGGCATTATGCACAATGATTTGATAATAATTAAATATTGGCGTGATTCACATCCAGTACTATAATCCCGATTGTCTGTCATGCACGAGTAATTATCTTATGCACGTTATTGTTATTTTGGAGGCATATTTGTTGATGAGCTCAAGATGGACAAGGACGAAGATAATCTTCCAAATAATCATCCGAAGAGGGCATGGGCATTCATGACCAACGTCTATATATCTACCATCATTGAACACTATGTTTAAGCGTCTTGGTATATAAAATATGAACAATTCTAGTTACATGAGGTTTAGGCCAGACATTTCAGTGTTTTGAAAATATGTAAGACTGTCTACAGGTTTTTTAGTTGGCCCAAATTTTTTCAAAAGGTTTGCGTAAGCCTTGCAAGCCTTAAATATGCACACGAAATAATCTTCTATAAAATATAATTTAATTTATATTAAAATACTGCATGCACGCGCGCGCGATATATATATATATATACTAGTTATTGATCAAGTCAAAGACATATACATCTCTCTCTTTCATATATATATATATGTGTGTGTGTGTGTGTGTGTGTAAGTTACAACATCGGGGCTTAATTTGCTAACTGCTTATAATAATTACTTTCAAGGTGCACATTATATATAGTTTAATTTACTGCACGCTAAATGGTAATAATTAAAGAGAATGGGACACACAAAGGCACACTGCCTGAATCCAGATTTTTTGTTGTTTGTGATTCATTTCATGATTTTGCTATATATACATGATGATCATGTGCAAGTGAATGTGTTAACGTCGTGTTTCGTATGCTCTTGGGTCGGGTCGCTCAGCTGGACCGAGTCTTTGCTTGAGTCGGATCATAAGGCAAGAGAGAGGTGGCCCTGCGGTGGCCCAAGGAACCTCTGATGCCACAGTTAGTATAAAGATAAAAAATGCTTTAAAGAAGAAGATGACAGTTGAGTATAATTTACAGCAGACTTGAATTCAACCCCTTACCTCACAGGTCTGGGTGACCTTTATACCTGGTCCTTTAGGTTAGGTGGGACATGCTGCATTTAATGCGGTGTAGTTTTCTTAGTGTCAGTTATTTAATGTGGCGTGGCTCTCTAGCAGTATTATGGGCTATGGGCTCTGATGAAAATATCCCCTAACAGTTACCCTGCTAATTCTCATCGGGCTAGCTTGATGGTAATTTTCATAGTTTAGTTGCCTGTCACAGCTGATCACTCTTCTTGTCACCGAATGGTGGCATGGGCTGGTCAGTGGCTGCTCCACGTGTCCGATGTCGATTCCCCAAACGCTACCCCCTGGGTGCCGATACAGCTCCCGTCGCTTCATATACCCTACAATTAGGCTATCAGACGCTACCCCCTGGCTGCGACTGTGAGACTATATCTTTAAATTCGCTTCCCCTCCTGTCAGCATTGCTACTGTTCTTTTGTCTTCTGTGTTTCTGTTGTGCTCGTTGCCCTCCTTTTCTTGCAAACTCAACCCTTTCTTTCTTTACTTAGTCTTCCTAACTCTAATGGCTTCCCAAAAACCCACCAACCTGATTGGTTCTGTGCACCGTTCTGAGGCCAACCAGTTGGAGCCCGGATTCTTGGGTCGTCGCTGGCACTCTGGGGTCACCCCGACCTTTCTTCAATTTTTAAGATTGACCTACCACATTCTAGATTAGGTTATTCTTGAAGTTCCTGGGCCGCGTGAAGGGGCCGTAAGTGCAGATGGCTCTACGATGAGGGTCGGCCTTTTTCCCGGCATGTTTTCCTATGGGCTAAGACTGCCCTTTCCCCATTCTGTCTGTGAAGTCCTGTACTGCTTACGACTGGCTCCCGCTCAGCTTCATCCGAATGCTTAGCAGATTTTGGTATGCTGTTGCGTGCTATAGTGGCGGGCTTTGTTGAAGTCTAACCCAGAGAATGCGGATCTTACTTATCGTGAGTTCCTCCTGACTCATCATATACAAAGAGGAACATGAGAGATCCGAAGCTTCAGGGGAGTGGCACTGCCCTAGTTGTGCTGGAGTCGAGATACTGTAAAGTCTCGAACTGGACCGGCAAATTCTTCTTCGTGGGTGGCCAAGGATGAGAATTCCTAATGGGACAAATTTTCCAAGCTTAGTTCCCGAAAAAGGCGGCCTTGGGGGGTTATGACGAACAATAAGGCAGTGCGCCCTGTGGCCACATCGGATGAGTTGTGTCGTATCATGATCGTGCAGGACTGGGCAGCTTGACATTCACTCTTGGTTCACTTTAAGATCCTCCTCGGGGAAGATAGTCTATTTGCCTTCCTTCCTTCATTGGGTCATGTGGCTCATTCTGCTCGGGGTGTGGTGCCTAAACCTTTGCTGTGCTCTTTGAGGAAACGGGCCACTGAATGCTATCATGAAGATAAATGGAAGATGATTTGTCTTGAGCCAAGGGGGGAGGTCTAGACGTCTCCGAAGGCCTTGGTTCTCCAGACGATTAGTGCGGCTCGTCCCGTATCCGCAGAGATGGTTGGCCCTCTTTCCTCTTCTGCAATGCTCTGCTGACACCAGCAGGCTGGGGCGTTGTGGGGCCTGAGTGCAACTTCTAAGTCCCTTCCTCCTACTATCTCTATGAGGGATCCTGGCCGTAAGAACCCGTGCATCTCGGTGATGCGACCGACACTTCGCGTAGGGCAGAAGTGGTCAACATGCACTTATGGAGTGCTCTTCTGGATAAGGAACCTTGGCAAAACCGGATGATTGAACCCCCTTCGGCATTAAATGTCAAGACATCTCCCTCTCTGTCGTCCACTTCTTCGTCCCTGATTGAAGCCTTCGACCTTGATAAGGCTTTGGATCCCCCTCAAGTTGATCTCGATGACGAAGGCGCCTCTGATTTTGGGTGCGTCCTCACCACGGGTGAAAGCCTGGTTGCTGCAGCCCAGGCCGGGTCTGGAGAGGGGAGGCCGGTAGGGGTGCGAGATTCTTCCACTCCGTCAAGCCTTGGAAGGGAAGCGCCGGAGGTGCCTTTAGCTCGCACCTTTTCGAGCCTTGGCAAATTGGTAGCTGGAGCAGTTGGTTCCTCTAGGGATGACGGTTGCCAGCTTGGGGGTGAGAGTGGTCCTTCTATGGTGGTTCCCCCAGTTTTGTCGATGAGTTAGGGTGCCTTGACCGGGCCTGGCGGAGGTGATCTAGTCGAGTCCCCCCAAAGGGAAATGAATTCTTTGGAAACTGCAAACACGATAGTTCCTCTCGATCCTCTGAACGAGTCCCTGCGGGAGGATCCCACCATAGGCCGTGAGATGGAGCGGCTACAAGAACTTCTCTCGAGGTACTTCTCACATTCCGCATTCCTTTTCTACTCTCTTCGTCTTGAGTCTGATGTCTAACCTCAGAGCCCGTTCAGGAAATAAGTGCGCTAGCCCATCGCGTTGCTGAAGGTGAGGTACGGCATCTCCGGTCCATAGTCAAGCAGGGGAGGGAAGAGTGAGAGTGCTTGGAGGTAGAGCTAGCTGTGGCTCGGGAGTGGGCTTTGAAGACCCAAGAGTCCTTGAGTAGGCTCCAGGAATCACGGGACCTTCTCCAAATGGAGAATGAGGAGTTGAGAGGCTTGGCACAAGGATAGAGGACTCTGAAGATCCCCTCGGTTAGCTCTGAACAAGAGCGGAACCCTGCCGAGACAAGATTTTCTAATTCGTGGAAAGGCCTAGAGCTTCCAGGTCCTAATCCTCCTCCGCGGATGTAGTTCTTCTTTTCCTTGTTGTGTACTTTCTTGGGGCCGCATCAATAGTAAATGCAACGTGGTCCCTTTGTAAATTGTAGACGGATTAATCAATAAAGATGTATATTTATTTCCTGACTTTCTTCCCACACTTTGACTTATCCTCTCGCACTGTTTGGCTGCCGCTTACCTGTAGCGTTTTTCTTTCAGAGATGACGCTTTGAATTTTGTTCTCCTGTCATTAATGTTGTACTTGCCCTTTAGCCTTCCCAAGGGAATGCGTTAATGGCTGGTGTTTCTCCTGCAGATTCGGAGGAATTTTGAATAGTCGGTCATTCATTGGTCATCTGTTGGTTGTCCTACCTTAATGGCGTGGATGCCGTTTTTCCATATATGCCACGAAATCTATGCTGGCAGTTTTGCTAGATTGGCGTCTGATCTGATGGAGCCCTTCGACATGCATATACTCTAAACCTCAGGTTATGAACTGTCATTCCGAGCCTATATATAGGTCATCTCCCTTCGTTGCTTCCCACCAAATCTTCCTTCTTGCTTCCTTAAGCGTTCTGAAATTCTGCCTTCTCTCTTTCCCCCTTTGCCCTAATACTGGTTGCTCTTAACTTTGATGGGTACCCTAACCCAGGGTTGGCTTTGAACTCGAATCCTGTGATGAGTTCTTATGGAGACATGTGCATGGTAGCCTTCTTGTGGCTCTCACAGATGCATTTCCAAAAGTTATGTTGTTCTTGATTACTGTGAGATGTTTTGAAAAGATGGCATGTCCCCAGCTTTGTAGGACAATCGTTCAATGGATTCTCTGCCTCAGAACTCCTTTTGCAGTTCGCAGTTCTTCCTTACATCCTGGGTTGCCCTCGCATCTAGGATGAGCAGGGCTTCCTTACCTGTCCTGGTCAGCGAAGGGGATTTCTGGTGTCCTGGGCTTGCTCAGGTCCAGACACTTCCTCTCCGGCCAGGGAGGAGTAGGAGTAGGAGAAGGGTCTGCGACGGGAGGGACGTAAGAGGATCTCTCCTTCAACTCAAGCTCTTCGGGGAGTCCATAAAGCTCGAGTTGACCACACCCCCTTCCCCCTCGAGGCGATTCATCTCCTGCTTTCCCTCCTTGCCTTGGTACTTGTTGGATGGTGCCTTTTCTGGGGTTGCTGTTTGAATCATGGGCGCCACCGTTCCTTTTTTTTTTTTGGTGGTACCATATCCCGCCAGGACTGACTTGGGCTTTCGAGCTGTTCTTTCTTTCTTGTATCTCTTTGGATGGTTTCTCACTGTTGTATCGTATTCCTCTGGTTGTAATTGTCTTGACAGTTGATGAATAAAATTCTCTTTTTTATGCCTTCCCGTTCAGTTGCCTTTACTTTTGCTACTTTTACTTGCAATGCCTTCTATTACGCACGCCTTTCACGGGCAGCGGTATATCGTCTGCTTGCTCATGTCACAGTGAGCGAATGATTATCCTGCAGGTACCCCGCTGGGCGTAACTGAGCTTCTGCCCCTGTCAACCCCTAAGGCCATTTGTAACATAATCGGCTTACGATCTTGTACATAAGGTCTCAATCTTGCTTGAATTACGCTGCATAGCTAAAGTCGAGATGGAAATTCCCTCGATGTGCCATCATGTAGACTTGGTGTATTTTCAATAGATGGTCGAGCGGCGTATAAGCCAAACCCAACCAAGTTTACTGCAAAGGTTATGCGCAGGTGTATACATGTAAATTTAACTTAACCATCACCAACATGTCTTGTTGACTCGGCGCGGTGGGGCCTCAGGGCCTCTACGTGCTTAACTGGTCTCCGGACCTTTCGCATTCCTCCGAGAGAGGAGCATGTTTATTCCCTTGGGGAACTTTCCCACGCTGGGGAGCCTTTGTTCATTCCCTTACAGGAGCTTTCCGACACGAGATGATTTCCTTGGGAGAGGTCAATCATTCCCTCAGGGGAGCCTTTGTTCATTCCCTTACGGGAGTGTTCTCATGCCCGAGGGCATTCCCTCTTAGGAGAGGATCGTGATCCTCTCAGGGGAGCTTTCCTTGACAGGGGCTTTCCCACGCGAGGAGTATTTCCACGGGGGAGGTTCGTTTCTTCCCTCAGGGGAGCTTTGGTTCATTCTCTCAAGAGAGCATTCCATCGGGGGAGCTTTCCCGCTTGAAGTGCGTGATCTCGGGGGGAGGTTTGACATTCCCTCAGGAGAGGGTGATGGTCCCCACTGGCTGAACCGTTTCTCCTGAAAAGCCTTTAACCAGCATTGGGGCTGGTTGGAGCCAAGCTGTGTCTATCCCCATGAGGGTGAATGCATCCCAGAACAAGATGTCTACCGAGTTGCCATTATCGATGAGGATTCTTCTTGTGGTGAAGTTGGCGACCTACATGGTGACCACCAGTGCGTCATCGTGCGAATAGAATACTCTATCCTCGTCAGCTTCTCCGAAGGAGATTACTGGAGCTGGCTCAGTTCGGGGGAGCTTCGCAGGTAGGTAGGAGGCTGAGTAAACTTCTCGGTATTGGGCCTCTATGGCGTGGGCCTTTCTCCCGGACGAGGTTGTCCCTTCACTGATGAAGCCTCCCGCGATGGTGTGAATCTCCCCTGCAAGGGAAACCGTTTGGTGCACTTGCTAAGAGGGTGGGGGCGGTTGGCATTATGTGTCTCCTCTTCTTGGGCTCGCCCGCCTCCTGTGTTGGTATTCCCGGGCGAGACTGCTTTCCCTGGAACGCCCCCTCCATGGCTGCTCTCTCCGCTGGGAAGGTGAATACCGTGGTGGACGGTAGCCTGTTGGAGATGATCAGCACTCCTCGATGTGGTGAGAAGTGGTTCGATGGTGGGTGCAGTAGCAACTTTTCTCCAGAGAGTGCCGCTCCTCCTCTTGGTGAGAAGTGGTGAGAAGTGATGATCAGCAATCCTCGATGTGGTGAGAAGTGGTTCGATGGTGGGTGCAGTAGCGACTTTTCCCCAGAGAGTGCCGCTCCTCCTCTTGGGTGACAGTAAACGTCGAACAATCTGACTTGTTTTGCATGCCTCTCACAGCGAGCTCCTTCTTTCTCGACTCTAGCTGTTTACGTTCCATCTTCTCTCAGATGAGGCCTTTGGTCAAGGCCTTTTCCTTTTTGCACGTTCCCTCCATCTCCCTCCACCAACGGCTTAGTTAAGGTGTGGAGGGTATCCTCTGCATTGGTGAAGTTATCGGCCTGATCCATAAACTCTCGAAGGGTGGCAGGAGTCTTTTTTGCCAGCTCAGCCACAAACATCGATCGGGGCCAGACCCCTTTGAGCAACGCCACCAGCGTGATCTTCTCATCTTGGTCTTTTGCAGTCATCCACTCATTGTTGAACTTGACCAGGTAAGCCTTCAGGTTCTCATCTTCCTTTTGCTTGATGGTGAGGAGGTAAGCGGCCGAGTGTCTTCGTCTTTGACTGGCCATAAAGTGAGTGAGGAACAGGCTGGCCAACTCGTCAAAGTTCTTGATGGATCCAAGCGCCAAGGATCCAAACCACATTCTCGCAGGTCTCTACATGCCACTTTCCAGGGGTACCCATGCATCGTCATGTGGGCCTTGAAGGTCTCGAAGTGCTCCACTGGGTCTCGAGTCCTGTCATACACTTCCATGGGTGGACTTGGAACTTTGGTAGCAATGGGGCCGCCATCACCCGTGTGCTGTACGGTAGGCCCGTGCTGACCAGTAGTTGGTCTACTAAGGACAAGCTGCCCATCTTTCTCAATACCTCCTCATACTTTCCCTGAAGATTAAGCAGGTCCTACTGCATGCATTTCCTTTCATCCTAGGCATTGTCACCCTCATTCTCTTTTCTTGAATGGTGTTCGCACTGGGCTTGTCCTGATGTACCGAGTCACTGGAGGTATCCTTAAGGGCCTAGTTTTCCTCCCGAAGGTCCTTCACCTCGTTATTGAGTCTTTCAATGAGTTGCTCCATAGCGGCCAACTTTGCTTCTGTGTCGCTTGCCATGCCTTCATCCTGCTCCCATGCCAACTAAGAACGGGTCCTCGCAGGCATAAGAAGGACATGCTCGACCGAAAGATTAGTTGAATCCCACTGACGACGCTAAATGTTAACTTCATATTTCGTACACCTTTGGGTTGGGTCACTCAGCTGGACCGGGTCTTCACTCAAGTTGGATCCTGAGGCAAGAGAGGGGTGGCCTTGCAGTGGCCCTGGGAACCTCTGATGCCAAAGTTAGTATAGAGATCGAAAATGCTTTAAAGAAGAAGATGACAATTGAGTATAATTCATAACAGATTTGAGTTCAATTCCCTTACCTCGCAGTTTTGGGCGACCTTTATACCTGGTCTTTTAGGTCAGGTGGGCCATGCCCTGTGTTATAAGGTAGAGGGACACCTCTTCCCGGAGTCTCTACCACCATGCTGCATTTAATGCGGCGTAGTTTTCTTGGTGTCAGTCATTTAATGTGGCGTGGGTCTCTGGTAGAGTTGGCGTAGTTTTCTTGGTGTCAGTCATTTAATGTGGCGTGGGTCTCTGGTAGAGTTGCTTGGTGCTATCTCTTTGCCTTTTTCCCAATTATGGTTTCCCGCATCCTTCTGCAACGTCTCATCCCAATGTTGATGATTACCTCCGATTTGCACAGGTCTGGAGCCCGCCTGACTTGCATGGGTATGGGACCTGCCCCAGGCTACCAAAGGGGGCCTTTCTAGGCTTGGGCCGATGTTTTCACGACTCATGGGGCCTGACGAAATAATGGGCCTGAGGCAGTATTATAGGCTATGGGTCCTGACGAAAATATCCCCTAACAGAACAAATTAGATGTATATATATACAGTTATTTAATTTGTTTTTTTTTTTTTCCCTTAATTAGCATCTACTTCTGGAACAAATGGAACTGGCGAAGGAATACATGCAAATGAATCAGATCCGACCATAGGCACAGACGTTGAGAGTAATAGATCACCAGACGAATATTCAGGAAGACATGATGATGATCATGATCATGGAGGTAAACAAAATTACATGCTCTCAAGGGTAGCCGAGAGGCTAGGAGATAAGTGTGTGTGTTTTAATTACGTACTAATATTAATATTGATACATGAGGCCGTACGCATGCATCTAATTTGCCTTTTTCAATCTTGCAGGCATCTTTTCTAGGCCATATTTCAAGCTCGCATATTCCAAGTCAATGTTGATCATTTCATGGTCAATGTGGATCAGTTCATGGCTTCTCTACAATTTCACCAGTGAACTCAAGGGAATATTTCTGTTACCATTTGGAATAAAAGGTACGCATATATATTAATGGCTCTATATATATATTATACACTACAAGAAAAATGACCTTTTACGACTAATTTATAGCAGCGAAAAGACTATTAGCAACCAAATTTGGTTGTTAATAATCTTTTCGCCGCTATAAATTAGCCGTAAAAGATCATTTTTCTTGTAATGATAACAAATGTATGTATGTACGTATGTACGTATGATCACATCGAATATTCTGTTACTAAATGACACAAATTAATCTGAATTAATTATCGTGGTACGTGACATCAACGCCCTGGATCGATGTACATATGATTTATTAATAATGATTAATTTGTACAAATACCGAGTAATATTATGCGTACAGGCTTTTTAAAAATATGTGGACTCCATGAAAATAAAAGGCTACTCTGATCACTTTTTTTTCAAAGAGATTTGATCCTCAGGCCCGCTTATGAGTCTGGAATTTGTACTTGGTATTATTTGTTTATAATATTCATTGACTTTAATTAACTGTAACTTGTACGTTTATATATACTAAGTATCATGATCTAATGTGCTAAAAAAAAAAAGGTATCATGATGATCTAATGTGCGGACGCTATATACTCAATTCTATTAATTTTAAATATCAAAGGAATCATATATATATATATATATATATATAATGGGCTTTGATCGATAATATATATTGTTTTTTTTTTATTATATGTCAAATGCTTATGATACAGTACATATAAATATAATTTATAATGAATATTATAATATATTCATAACCATGGCACTATCATGGGCCTATGAGTGCCATGGATCTCTTTCATATCTACACACATATTTGCACATATCAATGGGTGGTCAATATCTAGTTGATTGTTGGCCAGATTTTTGGATTTGTGATTGTTTTTCTGGATTGGTGGTTGAATTTTGTTTGGTTGGTTTGTGGGTGACTGGCAAACGGATTCAAGAATGCACCGTTTGTTAAGGACGTGTTTCACACCCCACTTGTCTCTATGTCCAACTTGAGACAAGGAAGTTTGGTGGCCTAAAGTATCGGAAAACACCTCCAATGTCTAAGTCAGTTTCCGTTTCAGAGAAAGAGGGTGTGTGATAACATATCATCGAATTGTACATGTACGAAGGCTTTTATACTTCCATCTTTCAATGGGGTCACTATTCTTTGTGTACCTTGGATGTCCACCCCTGCTCCAGTCGGCATGTCATCCCATTTAATGTGGTAGCCTCTATCAGGGACAAGGTCCCGAATTATGCCGAGTCCTTGTGCTTGGGAGCGGCATCATGTCACATTTAATGTGGTAACCCCTGTCAGAGAGATCTCCTTTTAATGCTGTCTGGCTGGAGGTGTGTCTGTATGGGTGCTCTCCCATCTTTCCTATGCTAGTCTGGTCCTTTTTCTTGCCATACGTTGAGTCTTTAATATATGGGCTTTTAGCCTTGGTAAATCGGGCCAGGCCCAGAATGGCAAGGGACAACTATGTCCTTTCAATTGCCCCATGAATTCTTGCGACGTGGGCATGGCAAGAAATTTTATTACCCACGACAGTTTTGTCCTTATCCTCATAAATCTCCTTGGCGTTACACATTCCCATGTCTCAGGATATGGAACTAACACTTTGTACCCAAATCCTATCACGTTGCGTGGATTGTGGGAACTCTTAGTGACATTTTCATTCCTCATACACTTGTCAGTCGCTCATTAGGGCTACTCAATCATCACCTATCCCTTATTTATACCCCTTCCCTTTTTCTGAATGTCTTCTACTCTGCCTTAGTTTTTACTTTCTTCTTCTGTTTGTTCTCTATCCATAAGCTCCACTGTCCCTCTTTTTATCATTGCTTCTTCATCCTATCTTCAATGGCTCCTAGAAACACATCTAGGCTTTCTTCAAGGGAATCGTGTTCCCCTCACTGTGGTTGAGTCCCTGAAGAGGTGTGATGACCCGCTTTTAAGTGTATTTTCGCTGAAATAATTGTTTTTATTTTAATTAATATATCAGATATTTTATTTTATTTTAATTGCGTTTTTAAAGTCGGTTTTTAATTTATTTTAATTTATTTGAGGTTGTGTTTTATTTCTTTTAGTTGTTTTTGTGGTTTTAATCTTTTTGGCGGTTTGTTTCTTTTTCCCGGAGTGAGGACTGGACCTCATTTCTTTTCACATCTTTTTTTCTTTTTTTCTTTTTCCTTTTTTCTTTTTCCCTTCTTTTCTTTTTTCTTCTTTTTCTTTTTTCTCTTTCTTTTCTCTCTCCTCTCTCCCGCTCGACCCGGTCACCCCCCCCCCCGTGCTTTCTCTCTCTTCTCTCTCTCTCCCTACGCCGGCGTCACCTTCCCTAAGCCCTACCGCCGCCGTCCGGCCACCGTTCGGCCTCCCACCGGTCCCATTCTCTTCCTCTCCTTCCGGTCTACCTTCCCTCCAAAACCCACCCCCAACCGGCCGGCCATTTGGCCGGAAAAAGCTTCCAAAGGGCGCACGGATTTTGCTCCGATCCGCCGCCGTCGCTCCACCTCCGGCCACCATTTCTTCACCACTTCATCACCGACTCCTTGCCGTCCTAACCCACCCATTTCCGGCCTCCAACGACCACCGGAACAGCTCCTACGAGCTTAGTTTCCGTTTTGGGTAATCCGGCCATTTCCGGCCATTCCGCCGCCACCCACGGCCGTCCGTCACTTCCAATAGCTTCACAACCATCCCTAGACCATTCCCTATCAATTTCGTGAACTAGTTTGTCCCCGTTCAAAAGTGGGTTTTTCGGACCCACGGCCACAGTGAATTTTCACTGTGACGTTGCTGTTTTTTTCCGCCGTTTGCAACGCCTCGTGTTTTCTAAAATTGCCGTATAGCGCTGTAAGTATTTTCCAAACCCTATTTTCAGATTTAAATATATATTGCTCATTCAATTTATTTATTATCTGTTGTTGGTTGTTGATTCCGGACTGAGTCCGAGGAGTTTCGGGGGTCGGATGGATGGAGGATGGAGTTGCTTGATTATTTGATTTATGTGATTGGATCATTTTAATGTGCTTTGTTATGGCATTACATGATGCATGCACGTGTGTTGTGGGTTTATGAGAAAAGCCTGTGTTTTGGCGTGAGTGTGTTGCGGGTGCGTGTGTATCACGAGCCCAAGCCGGGATGGGTTATTATCTCGGTGGAGCTCCTCTGGTCACTCGGGAGCGGAATAAACTGAGTGATGTCCCCTGAGTTATCGAAAGCGATAATGGGAGCGGGACTAGGGGGTGCTTGGCTACGAAAGCGCCGGGCGCGGAACCGGGCATCGGCCTACTCACCGACTCCGTGGCCCTTCGCTGGCGAGGGCTAGAGGATGCTTGGCTACGCACGCGCGGGGCGCGGAACTGGGCATCGCTCGTTGGGTGTCACATGCGTGGCGGTACTCTGCGGTGTGACACTGGAGCCAGGGTGTGCGGATGACCCCTAGGGGAGGTCATGGTGCATACGGTTAAAATTGGATAATGGTTTGAGATGTCAAATGTGTCTTTTGGCGTGCGTGGAAAACTTGTGTTTTACGGGTTTGTGCATTGGGCATGTTTCATGCATCTTGTTTGAGTTATATGTGTTTTTATCTGGTAGTGTTTGGGTTTTACTTACCTGCGGTACCATTCGTGGTTCCGTAGCTTTTGGTGCAGGAGATGAGGTTGAGGAGGAAGAGGCTGAGCCCGAGGATGCGGCTCCGCCGGGTTGCTGATGTTATCTTTTTGTTTGTTTAAAACTGTATTTGTGGTATATGTAATATTTTATCTATGTACGTTTTAAACAGCTTGTTTTATGTTAAGAAAAATTCTGGTACTTAGTTATGACTTTCTTATCCGCTGCGTGTATCTCTGTACACTTTTGCTGCCTTGCACACACTTGGCACCCGACGATAGGATGGTGATCCGGGTTGTCACCATCCGGACGTCTCAATTTCCCCGTGTTCGGGCGTGGGGATTTTGGGGGCGTCACAGGTGGTATCAGAGCGGTTTGGCTCTGGGTAAAACCATAAGTCCCGTAGGTAGTACCAGAATGTTTTTAAAGTTGTGTTTTAAAATTATGTTAAGTATAGTTGTTTTATTTGTTTTATTTGTTTATGTTTGTTTGCTTGTTTTATTTAGTTATGATTTGGCACGCGGGTTTCTTTTGTTTCTTGTTGCGTGGTGCTGTTTTGTTTTGTTGGTTTTATGATGGTTTTTGTTTGTTTTCTTAAAGGAGGGTCAAGAGTGGTGTTGTGACAGAATTATGGGGAGACCAGGTAGACCAAGGAAAAATACTCAGGAACCGCAAGACAATACATCCAGGGATGACTCCATAGCCGAAGCAATTCGGCAGATGACGGAGTTCATGCAACAGAATATTAGGCCACAACAGGCAGGGCCTTGGCCACCACAAGGTCCTTGGCCACCATCAGGAGGGCCTTATCCACCATCAGGAGGGCCCTATCCACCGTCAGGAGAGCCTTGTCCGCCACAGGGAATGTATTGGCCATAACCAGGAGGTCCCTGGCCATATCAGGGAGGGCCTTGGATGTATCAAGGAGGGTCCAGTAGCATGGTGCAAGCTGGGTGCACCTATGAGCGCTTTTTGGCGCATAGGACTCCACACTTCAATGGGAATGAGGATCCACTTCAGGCTGGGAAATGGATCAAAGATTTGGAGAAGACTTTTGAGGTGAGTGGGTGCACTGAAGCACAACAAGTACTCTATGCCAGCTACCTCTTACAAGGTATCGCTTCTGATTGGTGGGATACCAGGAGGGTGATGTTGGAAGCTGAGCTGGGATCTTTCGCTGCGGTGACCTGTCAGCGTTTCAAGAAGGAATTCAATGACCGCTTCTTTCCCGCATCGGTAAGGAAGCAAAAGGCAAGAGAATTCTCTAATCTGGTCCAAGGGGGCGCAACAGTGGAACAATACGCCCGGAGGTTCATAGAACTGGAGCGGTTTGCTCCTCATCTTGTTGCCACAGAGGAGCTGCGAGCTGAGCGTTTTCAGGAGGGACTACGCCCTGATATACGCCGATTGGTGGTCAGCCATCGGATATCCACTTTTCAGGAGTTAGTGGATGTGGCCACCCTTATAGAGCGGGAAAATAATCTGTGTATGGGATCCCCTTCAGGGCAAAAGAGGCGGAGTTTTTCTGGTGAAGGAAGCAGCTCGGGTTCGCCTCAGAAGTTTGTTCAGCGGACTGGAACCCGATCTCAAGCATCCTCCAGTGTTCGCATGGGAGGACGTATGCCTGTTTGTGGGGTTTGTAATAGAGCTCATGAGGGCGAGTGTCGCACGAGTAGCGGACCCCAGTGTTATCGGTGCGGTCAAGTGGGACATATAGTTCGGGATTGCCCCGTTAGAGCTCAAGGAAGCCGTGGAGGTAGACACGGTGGAAGAACCAACCCGAGACAAGCAGTGCAAGCCCGGGTTTATGCTGTCACGCCCGGAGAGGTGGACGATGAGGCACCAGCGACCCATGATGCTGGAGTAATCACAGGTATGGATTAATTTAATCTTTTAAGTTGGATTTATTTTTGGTATATTGGGTTTCTTCGCTGTTTTTTTTGGATTTTATGGGTTGTGTGTTTGGTTCAGGAAGAGTTCGTTTGTATGAGTTTTATGCTTGTACCTTGTTTGATTCTGGTGCTTCACGATCGTTTGTGTCTTCCACATTTGCTCGGGTGTGTAACTTGGTCACGGAACCGTTGCCGAAGGCTATGGTAGTGGCGCTGCCCGACGGCGAGATGGTGTGGTGTTCCAAGGTTGCTTTGGGTTGCCCGTTAAATTTTGAGGGAAGATTTTTGGATGCTGATCTGGTGGTATTCAAGCTGTTGGGTTTTGATATCATCCTCGGGATGGATTGGCTATACCGATATTCTGCGACTATTAATTGCAGAAGTCGGACAATTAGCTTTCAGCTTCCGGATGGTGATTGTCTGGAATTTGCGGGGAGTAGATTAAAAGAAAAGCCGATGATTATATCGGCGATACAGGCAAGAAGAGAGATTGCATGGGGAGCGGATGCATTCTTGGTCCAGATGGTGTCCACGCCGTCTGAGAAGAAGTCCTTGGCAGACATTCCAGTTGTGGAAGAGTTCCCCGATGTGTTTGTGGATGACTTGCCCGGACTACCCCCCGTGCGAGAGATGGAGTTTGTTATAGACTTGGAACCTGGAGCGGCTCCTGTGCATAAGGCTCCTTACCGCATGGCACCGGCTGAATTGAAAGAGTTGAAGACTCAGTTGCAAGAATTAGTAGAGAAGGGGTTTATTCAGCCTAGTACGTCGCCGTGGGGTGCTCCAGTTTTATTTGTTAAAAAGAAAGATGGAACCCTTCGTATGTGCATTGACTATAGGGAGTTGAACAAGGTGACCATCAAAAATAAATACCCTCTCCCGCGGATTGATGACTTGTTTGACCAACTTCAAGGAGCAGCGGTGTTCTCTAAAATTGATCTGAGGTCAGGATACTACCAGCTGAGAATCAGAGAGCAGGATGTGCCGAAAACTGCCTTCAGGTCGAGGTATGGACACTATGAATTTAAGGTGATGCCATTTGGGCTAGCTAATGCTCCTGCCGCTTTCATGGATTTAATGAATCGGGTGTTCCAACCTTATCTGGATTCTTTCGTGGTAGTATTTATTGATGATATACTGATTTATTCCCGAGATATTGAAGAGCATGTGTATCATCTTAGTTTGGTACTTGAGAAATTGAGAGAACACCAGTTGTACGCCAAGCTCAGCAAGTGTGAGTTCTGGTTGGAAGAAGTTAAATTTCTTGGGCATGTAATTTCTCAGGGTGGAGTGGCAGTTGATCCCAGTAAGGTAGAAGCCATTTTGTCATGGCCACGCCCAACTACTGTACGCGAGATCAGGAGTTTCTTGGGGCTCGCCGGTTACTACCGAAGGTTTGTAGAGGGTTTTGCTCGCTTATCCGGACCTCTCACAGCTTTGACTCGGAAGAATACAGAATTTGTTTGGTCAGAAAAATGTGAGAGAAGCTTCCAGGAATTGAAGAACAGGCTGACGACGGCACCAGTGTTAGCACTCCCAGAACCGCATAAGCCGTTTGTAGTCTTCAGTGATGCGTCTAAGTTCGGTTTGGGTTGTGTCCTTATGCAGGAAGGACGGGTTGTAGCCTATGCATCTCGTCAGCTTAAGGACCATGAGAAGAATTATCCGACGCATGATCTAGAGTTGGCTGCGATCGTTTTTGCACTCAAGATCTGGCGGCATTTCTTGTATGGGGAAGCTTGTGAGGTATTTACTGATCATAAGAGCTTGAAGCATTTGTTTTCCCAGAAAAATTTGAATATGAGGCAGAGGCGTTGGCTAGAGCTAATCAGTGACTATCAGTGTGAGATCAAGTACCACCCGGGGAAGGCTAACATAGTTGCTGATGCTTTGAGCCGGAAGTCTCATTTGGAGGATGAAGCCGAACCGTCAGAAATGGATTCGTTACTTTATGGGATGAGAAGGCTCCTTATAGAGAGTTCGCAGCAAGTAGAGATTTTGTCTTCGGTTCTGGACATTCGGGTAATAGATTTTGAAGAATTGAAAGCTCTCCAAAGAAAGGATCAGAAGCTGCTGAACATCAGGAAAAGAGTCCGAAAATCTCGAGGGCCGTTGCACTATAGCATGGATAGTGATGGGGTACTTCGGTTCCGAGATCGCAGAGTGATCCCGAAGGACGCAGATTTCAAAGAACGAATCATGGCGGAAGCTCATGCGGCCCCGTATTCAGTTCATCCCGGCAGTACAAAGATGTATCGAGACTTGAAGAAAAATTACTGGTGGGATGGAATGAAGAAGGACGTTGCCTTATATGTGGAGAAATGCCACACGTGTCGTCAGGTAAAGGCCGAGCATCAGAGACCTGCAGGTATGCTCCAACCCCTCCCTATTCCTGAGTGGAAGTGGGATGACATCACGATGGATTTCGTAGTGGGTTTGCCGAGAACACCTAGTGGGAAGAATTCTGTTTGGGTGATTGTGGACCGGTTAACGAAGAGTGCTCATTTTCTGCCTGTTAACAACACTGACTCTTTGGGTAAGTTGACTCGTTTGTATGTCAAGGAGATAGTGCGACTACACGGTGTACCGAAGAGTATAGTGTCGGATCGAGACCCGAGGTTTACGTCGCAGTTCTGGAAGAGTTTGCAGGCAGCTTTGGGTACTAAGTTGAAGTTCAGTACTGCTTATCACCCGCAGACAGATGGCCAGTCAGAGCGCACCATCCAGACTCTGGAAGACATGTTGCGAGCATGTGCCCTGGAATTCCAAGGGAGTTGGGAAAATCATTTGCCGCTCATTGAGTTTGCCTACAATAACAGCTACCATGCGACCATTCAGATGGCTCCCTATGAAGCTCTTTATGGGAGAAAGTGTAGGTCGCCCTTGTGTTGGGATGAAGTTGGGGAGAGTAGGGTAATTGGACCCGAAATAATTCAGGAAATGCAAAGCCAAGTCCGGATCATCAGAGAAAAAATGGCGGCAGCTCAGAGTCGCCAGAAAAGCTACGCGGATACCAGGAGGAGAGAATTGTCATTTGAAGTTGGTGATTGGGTTTATCTTAAAGTCTCTCCCATGAGAGGTGTTAAGCGTTTTGGTAAGAAAAGGAAACTAGATCCGAGGTACGTCGGCCCTTTTCAGATTCTGGAGAGAGTAGGGTCCGTTGCCTATAGAGTTGCTTTGCCGGATTATTTTGGGGATGTTCATGATGTCTTCCACGTGTCATCCCTGAAGAAGAGCTTTGGGCAGCAAGAGCCACGTTTCGTTGACCCAGCAGGTATTCAGTTGCAACCGGATCTCACTTACGAGGTTGTTCCGTCGCAGATTTTGGATTGGAAGGAGCAACAATTGAGGTCCAAGACGATACCGTTGGTTAAAGTGGCTTGGGGAGATCCGTTAGCTCAAGACTTCTCTTGGGAGCGAGCAGCGGACATGAGGGAGCTATATCCAGATTTGTTTGAATGATGAAGGTATGTAATTTTAATCTTGGTCTCAGTTGGTTCATGTGCGTTTGTGTGGCTTGGTTTAAGTTGGTGGTGATCTTGCAATTTCGAGGACGAAATTGTTTTTAAGGAGGGGAGGATGTGATGACCCGCTTTTAAGTGTATTTTCGCTGAAATAATTGTTTTTATTTTAATTAATATATCAGATATTTTATTTTATTTTAATTGCGTTTTTAAAGTCGGTTTTTAATTTATTTTAATTTATTTGAGGTTGTGTTTTATTTCTTTTAGTTGTTTTTGTGGTTTTAATCTTTTTGGCGGTTTGTTTCTTTTTCCCGGAGTGAGGACTGGACCTCATTTCTTTTCACATCTTTTTTTCTTTTTTTCTTTTTCCTTTTTTCTTTTTCCCTTCTTTTCTTTTTTCTTCTTTTTCTTTTTTCTCTTTCTTTTCTCTCTCCTCTCTCCCGCTCGACCCGGTCACCCCCCCCCGTGCTTTCTCTCTCTTCTCTCTCTCTCCCTACGCCGGCGTCACCTTCCCTAAGCCCTATCGCCGCCGTCCGGCCACCGTTCGGCCTCCCACCGGTCCCATTCTCTTCCTCTCCTTCCGGTCTACCTTCCCTCCAAAACCCACCCCCAACCGGCCGGCCATTTGGCCGGAAAAAGCTTCCAAAGGGCGCACGGATTTTGCTCCGATCCGCCGCCGTCGCTCCACCTCCGGCCACCATTTCTTCACCACTTCATCACCGACTCCTTGCCGTCCTAACCCACCCATTTCCGGCCTCCAACGACCACCGGAACAGCTCCTACGAGCTTAGTTTCCGTTTTGGGTAATCCGGCCATTTCCGGCCATTCCGCCGCCACCCACGGCCGTCCGTCACTTCCAATAGCTTCACAACCATCCCTAGACCATTCCCTATCAATTTCGTGACCTAGTTTGTCCCCGTTCAAAAGTGGGTTTTTCGGACCCACGGCCACAGTGAATTTTCACTGTGACGTTGCTGTTTTTTTCCGCCGTTTGCAACGCCTCGTGTTTTCTAAAATTGCCGTATAGCGCTGTAAGTATTTTCCAAACCCTATTTTCAGATTTAAATATATATTGCTCATTCAATTTATTTATTATCTGTTGTTGGTTGTTGATTCCGGACTGAGTCCGAGGAGTTTCGGGGGTCGGATGGATGGAGGATGGAGTTGCTTGATTATTTGATTTATGTGATTGGATCATTTTAATGTGTTTTGTTATGGCATTACATGATGCATGCACGTGTGTTGTGGGTTTATGAGAAAAGCCTGTGTTTTGGCGTGAGTGTGTTGCAGGTGCGTGTGTATCACGAGCCCAAGCCGGGATGGGTTATTATCTCGGTGGAGCTCCTCTGGTCACTCGGGAGCGGAATAAACTGAGTGATGTCCCCTGAGTTATCGAAAGCGATAATGGGAGCGGGACTAGGGGGTGCTTGGCTACGAACGCGCCGGGCGCGGAACCGGGCATCGGCCTACTCACCGACTCCGTGGCCCTTCGCTGGCGAGGGCTAGAGGATGCTTGGCTACGCACGCGCGGGGCGCGGAACTGGGCATCGCTCGTTGGGTGTCACATGCGTGGCGGTACTCTGCGGTGTGACACTGGAGCCAGGGTGTGCGGATGACCCCTAGGGGAGGTCATGGTGCATACGGTTAAAATTGGATAATGGTTTGAGATGTCAAATGTGTCTTTTGGCGTGCGTGGAAAACTTGTGTTTTACGGGTTTGTGCATTGGGCATGTTTCATGCATCTTGTTTGAGTTATATGTGTTTTTATCTGGTAGTGTTTGGGTTTTACTTACCTGCGGTACCATTCGTGGTTCCGTAGCTTTTGGTGCAGGAGATGAGGTTGAGGAGGAAGAGGCTGAGCCCGAGGATGCGGCTCCGCCGGGTTGCTGATGTTATCTTTTTGTTTGTTTAAAACTGTATTTGTGGTATATGTAATATTTTATCTATGTACGTTTTAAACAGCTTGTTTTATGTTAAGAAAAATTCTGGTACTTAGTTATGACTTTCTTATCCGCTGCGTGTATCTCTGTACACTTTTGCTGCCTTGCACACACTTGGCACCCGACGATAGGATGGTGATCCGGGTTGTCACCATCCGGACGTCTCAATTTCCCCGTGTTCGGGCGTGGGGATTTTGGGGGCGTCACAAGAGGCCCAAGTCTTCTTCCCGTAGCAACCCCCTTACTATGAAGGGTGCGACTGGTCCTCCACCACTAGTTCGGCCAACCTCAGGGTGCTAAGGGATACATATGGGGTGCTAGACTCAGTTGTTTTGGAAGTCCCAGGTTCCTATCGTAGGGCCATTAACTCAGAGGAGCTTGTTGAGATGGTCGCTCAGCACACTAGCACCTTTTTGCACGAGCTGAGACTCCTTTTCTGTTGCCTTGTTCGTGACATTCTGGAATTTTTGGGCATGGCCACTACCCAGCTATACCTCAATGCGTGGAGGATCTTGATGTCATGCTACACTGTATGGTGCATGGTGGTGGAGCCCACCCGCAAGGAATATCCAGATTTGATTGCCCAAGAGTTTGTAGTTACTCATGGGATTTGATCCTTGGAGGCCAACATCTATAGCTTTAGTTCCTAGTCCAAATACCAAGTCGCTTGATTTGAGAGCTATTACTCTGACACTAAAAACTAACAGCACAAATTCTTCTATGTCTGGCAAAGGGTGGGAATTCCCTAGTAGCGAAGTCACCAAGCAAGAGTTCCTTGTTCGGGCTATGTAGAGACTTTTCCTAATGACAAGGTGATTACTGTGACTCTTTCTGAGTGAGAGCAAGCTTGCATACAACTGGTTTACTCCTAGGTTAGCTTTTGGTGATGCTGAATCAATCTCTCGTGGTTGGTTGCCATTTTATGAGGGGCCTTGTTGTTTCTTGGGATAAGGAGAGAAAATAGACCTCGCTGTGAGGGCAAGGGGAGGCTCGAACACCGAAGGAAGCTCGTGATTGCCTGAAGTTTGAACAGCGGGCTCCTCACCCATTGGTAGGCTAGTAGCGATAGGCCCCGCCACTTCCAGTCATCCTAGCCCCTGTTATAGAGAATTCTCTTGACTCAGATGGTTTTGATGCTATTATGGATCAAGCAGGCACTGATCTAGCAGCAACGTTGGACTTCGAGTTTCCAATGCCAGATGCTCAGTTTGTTTCACCAACCCTAGATCTCCCTTCCATCCTGCCTGGCGACCAAGGGCTGATGAAAGTTCTCGACCAGGACCAAGCAGATTTATAGATGGCATTCTTTGAAGCCCTACTCAATCTGATTTCTGGTGTTTCCAAAAGCCCAACTCCCATGGAGCGTCTTGAAGAGGCTAGTAGCGCCCCTGTTGCTTTGGAAAATATCGCCTAGTCGAACATTTATTTTTGAGGTGCCTTCCATAGTCTTTGATGGTGAGGTGCTCGCCATGCTTTTTGGTTGTAAAGGTCTCGTTCGGGATGATCATGTGGCCCATAGCAAGTACAAGGTTTCGATTCCCTCTTCGCCCTTCAGGGGATATCTTCTTTGTTTCCTCCGCAAGGTGGGGATGAGGAGACAGACATGCAAGTCCTATTGATCTTGCAAGCGAAGGACCTTTGTTGTGGCCCAGTGGCGAAATGGCCAATGATTCGAACCTGTGGGAGCCTCGGCACCACCATTGCCTCATTTTCAACCACTTTCCCTAGGGCCACTTTACAGCTCAAGGTTAGCTCCTTGAGGCGAGGAGCACAATTCCTCAGGATGCCCCAGTCCCTCTAGATCTCATATCTCCGAGTTCGATATAGACAAGGCTAGGGCCAAGTTCATATGTGGGATGGCCAACCAGCTCAAGGATTTCCTCTCTTTGGTAAACTTTCTTGCTAACTCTTATTAGGTTCTCTTACTCTTTTTTGTTGCTAATTAACTCGCTTTGTCTGATAAAAGGTTGATGATCTGTCGGCTAACTTGGAGAAGGAGGCCCCATACTACTGAGCTATGTTGAGCAGACTTATTGCAAGATAATTAAGCTCAGGGTGGAGAGAGACCAAGCTAAGCGGACTTTTGCCATGGTCAACAATTATAACCAGTCTCTGGAAGGAGACATTGCCTGGCTTTGCAAAAAGGTGCTTGCCCATGTGTCTTACAGAAGGACTTGGGCCAATCAAGGGAGGAAGTGTCCCAAAAACACTTAAGAGGTTGAAGCCCTGATAGGGGAGAGGAATCTGAAGCGGATTTGAGTGTCCTGTCTGGGCAAGGAGTTAAAAGAAACCCAACAGCGTTTTCTCAATTACGTCGCCTCTTTCTCAGAAGCTGAGGATGCTCGATTGGATATGAGCTTGGAGCTCGACAACCTCAAGGCTGAGAAAGAGGAGCTTGAATTCTGGGACGCAGTGTTCACAAGGGACAATCCTGTCTTGGATACTAAGTATGCCATTGCGAAGAAAAAGATGAGCTCCTGCAAGAATAGGTGAAGGGATTGGGTTCCAAGCTTGCCTCCACCACTTAGTATTCATTGTCGAACCCCCATGTTGACTTGAGGGCCCTAGAGTTAGGGATATTCAAGCCTTATCAAGAGGCTCATGAGTTCCTCGACTCCTTGGGTAGAGACCTGATGGCCAATGCCTTTCAAGCCCTACTGCCGAAAACTAATTTTCCATTGCTATTGTTGTATTGTTTTGCACAATGTATACATTGTACAAATATTTTTGGCTCCCATCGTTTCGAGTGACATTCGTCTTTTTTATTTATACTCTTGTTGGTGTCTGTGAAGATGTGCATTTTCTGTTTCCCTCCTCTTTTTTTTTTTTTTCCTTTTTGTGCACTTGCCATGCCCTTTGATTTGAATGAAAGGACTATCGGCCATTGTTTGGAAGTGGAAATATTTAGTCTCAAATGACCAGGCGGGAGATGAACCTAACCGTGCTGGGCGTTAAGGAGAGATGGGACATTTAGGAAATGTGTTTCCTCCTTTGTTCACCAATGAGAGCACGAAGCATTAGCTTAGATGACCAAACGGGAGATGAATTTAGGCGCGCTGGGTTGCAAAGAGATATGGGAGATTTAGGAGAGGTGTTTCCTCCTTTGTTACTCAATGCGAGTGCGAAGCATTGGCTTAGATGACCAAGCGGGAAATGGTTTAGCTGCACTGGATGGCGAGTAGAGATGTGACACTTAGGAAAGTGTTCCCTTCTTTGTTCGTCGGTGCAAGCACAAAGCATCGGCTTAGATGACCAAGCGGGAGATGTACTCGATCAGGCTTGGTGGCAAGGAAAGATGAGACACTTAGTAGACGCATTCCCTCTTTTGTTCATCGATCTGAGCACAGAGCATCAACTTAGATGACTAGGTAGGAGATGGACTCGATTGCACTAGGTGGTAAGGGGAGATGAGATACTTAGAATAGGAGTTGCTTCCTTTATTCGACAGTGTGAGCAGGGAGCATCAACTTAGATGACTAGGCTGGAGATGGACTCGACTGGCTAGGTGGCTCCCACGATTTTTGTGTAGTGGTAAACATTTGATTGTTGGAAATGAAACATAAGGGGTATCATGAAATATACAGCAATTCTATTGAGTTTACGAGGTGTGCTTACACGAGAGCGTCATATTTCTTGCAATGTTAGATCCTTTTCCCTTCGTCATCCTCTAGTCAATGAGCTCTAGGTAGCGGACTTCCCTGATAGTCCTCCCAGCAAGCAGGAATTCATCCTCTTTGACCATGCCCACATCTTTCCTCTCCTTCTATTCAAGGCATGCTTCACTCAGTGTAATTGGGGCTTGTTGGCCTCTCCTTGCCTTTAGGCTTCGCCCCTCCCTAGTGTCTGCCACTAGTTTGATGAACTCGGGCTGTGGAGGAGGAACTTGCTTCTTGATCCCTACCACATGCACGTGCTTTCTCCACCCTTCAGTTCTTGTATGTAAAATTTTCTCGCCACGCACTTCACCTACACTCATTTCTATTGAAAATTTCAATTTCAGGTGGTATGTAGAGGTTATGGTCTTCAAACTGTTTAGAGTCGGCTGCCCAATTATGGCATTGTATGAGTAAGGAGTCTTAACCACAAGGAAGCTTGTCATCATGGTGGTAGTGTATATTCCCAAACTAACCGGCACATGTAAGGTTATGCAACCCCTGGATTGTACCATTTCTCTTGAAAATCCCTTCAATAGGTTGGTGATGGGTGTAACTAGAACTGGTGAAGTTCGCAACCAGCATTGTCACTATCAGGGCATCGTCGTGCTAGTAGGTCACCCCTTCATAGTCGCTTTCTTTGAAGGAGACGGTCGTCATCTTCTCAATCTAGTCTTGCTTCGTTGGTCTTCCAAAGCTAAAATTTTCCTCATACCTAGGGTTGTAAATGAATCAGTCTATTCAGTAGCCTACTCGGTACTCACCCGATTAAATTTGAATCGAACTCACTTGTGAAAAAAGAAAAAGGCTCTCCCGTGAAAGCATATACCCGCTCGATTAGTAAATGACACATACCCAACTAAACTTGATTTGACTCGGCTAAACTCGTTAACGCCCGCTTATTTATGCTCGAGTCGACTCTTTAGCTCGATTCGATTAAAACTTATTTATATATTGATAAATATATATACACCTATGTATATATACATATATGTATATATATCTTAGCTAATAATATAAGTATAGAACTTTTATAATTAAAAATATAATATGTATCCTAATTACTATGCCTATATATTGACTATGCTTCATGGCTATATTTTATAATTTGTAAAAAATTAGCTGATAAGATTTAATAATTTCATATATTAGTATATGTAAACCATATATGAAATAGATATATACTATCAAATTATGTGTATGTATTAAAAATTTATATAGGCATATATTATATTGTTATTATGGATAAATATCAACTAGTTACATATTAATTATTTATAAATTTTAAAATCTTATAATTCAATAGAGGTTCTACTTGTTAATTGTACATAGTCAATATTAGATTTTTTATTTTTATTTATATAATTTATTAATTATTAAATCTTTTTCAAAAAATAAATAAAAGATAAACAACTTGAGTCAAATTTGAGCTCAAGCTAAAGTTGAGATTTTAGTTTAACGAGTCGAGATTGAACAAAGATTAAATAAAAATCTCGAGCTTGAAAAAAGATTAAATAAAAAGTCTTGAGCTCGAATTTTTTGAGTTGAGCTGAGCTTGGCAAGCCAAAGACCAGCTCAGCTTGACTCATTATGCCTTTCTGCCAGATGTAGACATGCCTCTACTAGAAATCCCCTAGCAATAGTTTGGATTTCTCCTAAAGGGACGTTGTTCTGATTTCGGCATAGGGGGTTCTCCACGCTTCTCACTATGGTCCTTCTCGACATGCTCTCTCTCTTGCGATCTCTCCTCCTTCACTCGTTCCCTTCGCGATCTACTTGCCTAGGCGATGACGAATACTGTGCGATCAGCCACCCCAGCTCCCCATCTTCTTGCGTCTCTTCTATCCTTTTATTTCAAATGATGTCAATCCTCAATTCTGTAATCTTCTACATTGTGAAAAGTGCAAAATCTGTGAGTTATTTAATTACGATCATCATTGCCTCAGGGTTGTTTCTCATTGTTTGTTTGTGCTCTCATACTTGAGTGTGTTTTCCTGGAAGAAGTACCATCATCTTTCCCTTTCTTGTACTACTCCTTCCTGGTTTTTGACTCTTTTTCATGTGCTCCCTTACTTGTGCCTCTTTTGTCCTCATTCTCTAATCACCCCCCCCTAGGACCTTCTTGGGGTGGTTAAAGCTCGGAGGGTGTCCTCGGCATTGACAAAATCGTATGCTCAGTCCATGAATTCTCGCAACATTGTAGGTGTCCTTCTCGCCAATTTGACCATGAACCAACATCCCCAAGTGCTGCTAACGTGATCTCCTTGTCCTGGTCATCCGTTGTAAGGTGGTCCTTATTGAACCAAGAGAGATAAGCCTTCAAACTTCCATCCTCCAACTGCTTCACGATCAAGAGATAGGCTTTTAGACCCGTCCTTATTTTGCTGGCCATGAACTGGGTAATAAATTGCCTACCCAGTTCCTCGAAACTCTCAATGGTGCTTGGCTGCAAGGCCCTGAACCATCCCTTCGCCGTTCATTTGAACGTCAGGGGAAAAGCTTGACATGCAATCTCCTCAGACAAATCGTGGAGTGTCATGTGAGCCTTGAACGACTTGAGATGTTTGACTGGGTCTTTGGATCCGTCGTACATCTTAATTTACGGGACCTTGAATTTTAGCGGAAGCGGGACTACCATAACCTTCGCACGGTAAGGGAGATTTGTGCTACTTAACAACTGGTCAACCAAGGATGATGCTCTTAATTTCTTGGCCATCTCCTCATACTTACCATGAGGTTATGTAACTCAAGGTGCATCTTTTTCTTTTCCTCATCATCATCAGCGACCCCTCCTGCATTTTGTAACTTTACCTAGATTCAGTGATTCTGACTCATGCCAACGCCATTCTGGGATCCCGAGTTCCTTTGCTTAAGGATCTCGTTTTCTCACTGAAGATTTTCCATTTCTGATGCCATCTTTTTCATTTGCTCCTCCATTTCTACAAACCTTCCTTTCATGTTGGTTGAGGTAGCTTCCTACTCACGGGGTGCCTGGACCGCATTGTGGTAGGCATACGAAATGCACATTGATTCTACTTAATGGATCTCACTAATGGCGCCAACTATTAAGGACATGTTTTGTACCCCGCCTATCTCTGCGTTCAACCTGAGACAAGGAAATTTGGTGGCCCAGAATGCCAGAAAATACCTCCGATGTCCAAGTTAGTTTTTGCTTCAGAGAGAGAGTGTGATAACATATCATCGAGTTGTATTTGAATCAAGGCTTTTATACTTATCTCTTCCAGTGGGGTCACTATTCTTTCTATACCTAGGATGTCCGCCCTTGCTTTGGGTAGTATGTCATCGCATTTAATGCTACAACCTCTATCAGGGACAAGGTCTCAACTCATGCCAAGTCCCTGTGCCTAGGGGTAGCATCATGTCACATTTAATGAGGCAGCTTGTGTCAGAGATGAGATCTCAACCCATATCGAGTCATTTAATGCGGCGTGGCTAAAAGCGTGTCCATGTGAATGCTGTCTCATCTTTTCTGTGCTAGTTTGGGCCTTCTTCCCACCATATGCTAAGTTTTTGATACTTGAACTTTTAGCCTTTGTAAATCGGGTTGGACCCAGGTCGGCGGGGGACAAATATATGTCTTTCCACCATTCGTTGAATGGGGATGGGGTGCGGACAGATGTGTAGGTAGCACCAGTACTACTTTTCGCCACAAATTGGGTTCTAAAGATGTGGTATTTGGAGCCGGAAAAACAATTACATCCCTAACTGTGGACTTTTTATATTGAGGTATATCTTGTATTTCCAAAAAATTTTCCCAAAATGCAAAATTGTTTTAGTGAATTTATTTTAATTAATTGTATATCCAGTTCAGACCAAATTATCAATGCGACATTGTCACATGCATATATAAGCTGCCACCAACATAGAATATATTAGTCTATATACACATGATATATGTACATGTGTGTATATTCATTATTAATTTGTTTAATTCTTATATATCTATGTACATATTAGAATAATCTTAATTATTATGTTGATTAGGATATAGCAGGAGAAGAAGGATGGAGCATATGCGCCGGAGTTCTTATTATGTCGAACAGAATCACACATGGGCCGTTCAAATTATGAACAAGCTTTTAGAGCATACAGAATTATACCAAGCTTCTGAAGGCATTCATTATCGACTATCTAATCGAGGTATATATTATAAAAATAATTCTATTTGAAAGTTTTTACATCATATATCATTCATATGGTATAATTTAATTTGAAAAGTAAACTTTAAATCTTATAAATCAAATTATGTAGCCATATAAATGATGTGTGGTGTAAAAATCTTCAAATATCGCTACTCATATTATAATTCCAATCAACATTAATCCTTGCAATACCAGTTTCCATTTCCTTAGTACAAAAGAACCTCCCCACAAAAAAAAAAAAAAAAAAGTGAATAAAAAGAGTGCCGGCCAATGAAATATTGACCCCTTGTTTATACTTAAGCAGGCCCAAAATGAATTTACATTTTAAGTGCAGTGCAGCTTAGATATAATAATTGTACTTGAATGCATTCTTGCGTTTCATTGGCAGACAGGGAGACTCCCATACTAACTGCAGCTAAATATGGTGTCATTGAAATGATAGAGAGAATCTTAGAACTATATCCCCTTGCCGTATACGATGAGACTCCGGTTACGAACAAGAATATAGTGCTTTTGGCTGTGGAGAATAGGCAAATACATGTTTATCAACTATTGCTGCAAAAAACTATCCCTAGAGACAGCTTGTTTGGGCATGTGGATGACGATGGGAATAGTGCCTTGCATCTCGCCGCAAAGCTTGCAACCAATACGCCTGGTATGGTTCCGGCCGGTCTGCGAGTACTCTGGGAGATCCGGTGGTATCAGGTACGACAATCAATTTATTGGCATGCATCCCAATTTGTACTAGTTGTATACCACTTTAACTAGGGGTGCTACCCGCACCATACGGTGCGGGGTAGCCCCCTCCCCGCACCCCGCTCCGCATGCCAATAAATTAAGATTGAGCCTCTTTTCCAAATCCATTTCAACAGCAATTGAAGTCAAAATAATTTTGCTATAAATAAATATAAAAAAATGTAGAACAACGAATGAATTAAGATACTTTTTCCAGTGTAATCAACCTCTTCCCCCTCCTCGTAGCTCTCCGCAAAGTCCACCACCTCCCAAACCTGAATTCACCTTCCTTTTATCCAATTGTGTTCAAATCAAAGCCCCATGGTGCTAGGAGACAAAAAAACTTGTAATTAAATGCAATATACGCCCCTCGATGCTAAATCATGCAGACTCTGAGATTACGGTAGATTTAGAGATGGTCAAAATACTACGAGCTATCTTTTCAAGGACATAATATTTAATGGTACTTACCTTCCACCAACCTATTCCTTCATATATAGGTGTAACTCAGCTAATAAGTGTATTTCCAAGTTTGAATGGTTGTCTAAATTCTTCTTTAGGTCGTGGATATCACCAAACCTCATATATCACTTACACTTTCTCGGCTTACCAGCTTAGGTAAGAGGCGATGTGTAAATGGAGGAACTTCGCTATCAACCTTCTTGAATGCAATGAACTCATCATATAACCTATTGATGATATCCTTATCAGCCCATCCCCGCCGGCTAATGTTTTCCAGCCCATGCACCATTCCATCGTTTTGGTAATTCTAGTCAAGAATAATTGCAACATATAACACAGCATTGATACTACTCGAATCGATCTTCATAATATTTCTTAGACTTGAGCCTTATGTTCAGTGACATATATGTAAAGTAGGCTTAACACTCTAACAGATTTTATCTAATTGCTCATTTCCGTCACAAACTATTTGATAATATATTCATTTGATGCAACATTTTCTCATAAAAAACCTCAAGAATTCAACAAAGACGCAGACATTTTTCTATACTATTTGTCAATTTCTACCATAAAAAAGGTTGAATTTCATTTTGTAGGAACATCAAGTCACAACATCTTATTACATTCAAGACCCACAGCATGAACAAAAGTTTTGAATTTCTCAAGCCTAACTGGTAAAGATTTCACAAACCTCATTACATTTCTTACTCTTGCAACTGACTCATGAACATCTTTTAGACCATCGGTCACAATAAGATTAAGGATGTGATATCTACAACATTGAACATGTAAAAACTCACAATCCAAGATTGACATATTTAGTACCTCTCTAACCTTATTATCCAAATACTCAAGTGTGGTGTTATTAGAAGAGATAATATTATCTACCATAATTTTCACTACTCATTCTAAACATCACCCCTTTATTCCAGACACCAACACTTTCCTAATGGTGTTACCTTTATAATTGATAATTAAATAAAATACGGGTGGGCAAGTGTATTCTAGATGGGTGTGGATCCTCACTTGGCAACAGCTTGTCCCGCATTTGTTTTTCTTCAAAGAACCATTTGGTTGCTCGCCAATTCGATCAATTTAAGTCTCAGGCGGGGGCGTCGAGCGGGCTGTATGCAGGTACTAGGGATGCAAGTTTAAACCGGAGAATTGGCTAGAATCAGACAGGACCGGTTGGCTTGGTTTCGAATCGGTTTGATCTGAAATCGGTTTCTACATTTTAAAAACTAGTTAAATTTAGTCCGGAATTGGTTCTTGGCTTTTTAGCACGGGACCAGACCGGTTTATAATATATATATATAAATATATATAATTAATTTTTAATATTATATAAAATATTTTATATATGTATATATAATTTATATATATAATATATATAATTATATTAACACTTGATTAAAACTGAAAAATCGGACTGGAACTGGTAAAACCGAAAGTACCGATTTAGGAGGGTAACGGGTCCAAAATCAGTTTTTGAAAGTACAAAACCAATATATACCGATTCGGTCTTAAAATTTGTACAAAACTGAATCAAATTGGACCGATTACATCCCTAGCAGATATGTACTACCCAACTAACCTAGCTACCTGTAGTAGGTGGCCCCGTTTTCTGTTTTTATTTTTTATTAGATTTTAAAGAGAGCATTTTATATAGCTTGATCGGTTGAAAGTCTTATATAAGGATATGTACAGATCATATATGTAACAAGTCAATCGACCGGAAGGTAGAGATTGAAAGATAATGGGTGTTAATTATTGACCTGCTTGGTGCAGTTTGTCAAGGACTCCATGCCATCCAACTTCTTCCCCCTCCACAATAGGGAGGGCAAGACACCCATAGAAATTTTCACCGAAAGCCACAAGGAAGTCATTGAAAGTGGTGGAAAGTGGCTAAGCAGCACCTCCAGTTCCTCCTCCGTTGTGGCTACAGTTATCGCTAGTGTGGCCTTTGCCACCGCTGCCACAATACCAGGAGGCTTGAAGCAGGATCGTGGCACTCCAATGTACGAAAACCAGCCCACGTTCTACATCTTTGCCATCTCATCGCTATTTGCACTCTTTTTCTCCATCACTTCGGCGGTCATGTTTATCGTCCTCACGTCATCACCGTACGAAGTCAGAGCTTTCAGCAGTGATTTGCCGAAGAAGCTGTTGATGAGTTTAATGATGCTTTTTATGGGCATAGTTTCAATGATGATATCCTTCTGCGCTTCACATTTCTTTCTGTTTCAAGATAAACATGAGAAAACTGGGGCGTTGGTATTTTATGTTGTGATGGTTGCGTTGGTAATTTACTTGACTATAAAGAATTCTTCGGTGTTTTTAAATCTTCTTAGGTTTACTTTCAGCGATGTGCCAGAGCGCCTTGACGAGGATGATTTTTAATGTATTTGTTTATATTTATTTCATTTGTTTCCCTTTTAAGCTTTCCTTCTATTTAATCCATCGAATTTGTACTACACATATATAAGTTCTGATCATCTGATGATCCTATGCGTCTATAATTATATGCTTGACAAGAATACTGTTTGATCTCCATATGAAATGAAAACCATGGAATATTATTGCTTGCTTCTATTGGAGTTATGACATTTCTTTCTTGTCTTTTTTGTACTACTCGATAACTTCTTCTTCTTCTTCTTTTTATAACTCTTTCAAAATACATGACTTTCTTATTTACTATTTAATGTTGAACGCAAGCAACAATTATTGTGAAGTTTAGTAAAAATTGAACTTAGAAAAATTCACTTATTTACTCATTAATCCATCATTTTCAATTTGGGATGAACAACTATAATTAAAAATTAAATTACCCTAGACTTCAATTTTTTCTTCAATTTATGAGTTAGGGTTGGATTTGATAGTAATGATGGTTATTATAATTTGAATTGGTGGGTTTTAGTGGGAACCACCTCCCTTATGTGCTTGGGTAGGGTAGTGATTTTCGTTCATGTACCCTGGCACCGCCTCCATCTCTTCCTAGACCCTGCCCACCCATTGAACATGCAGGTTTCCCATCCTAGCTACTACCATCTGGCCTCCCGTATTAACAAAAACACTACGCAATGCACATCAATAGATCTACCACGCAGTGACAAACTCATGTCAAAATGCACAACATATCTACCAAATGATTGCAAAATACACAAAAGATATACCAATAGAAGGCAAAATACACAATATATCTGCCAAAAGATAGGCAAAATACACAATAGATCTACCACGGTTAGTGCACGACAAACCCAAAGTCAGCTTGTGACATGGGTAGGGTCATGGCTTGGCGGGAATATTTGTTCATGCATGTGCACAACACTACACATGATAGATGAGCATAAAGATTCAAATAGAAACCGAATAAGAGAAGATAGAAAAGGAAAGGACACGGATGAGAAGAAAAAGAAGGAGAAGGAGAGGGGTGAAGAAAAATAGGAAGAGGAGGTTGTGGGGACTTCAGATGTGGGAGAGAAGTGAAGATTTTTAGCATTATATATCTGTGTTGTGTGTAACAAGGCAGGCTAAAGGGTAGGATAAGAGCACTCTATTGGAATAGAAAAATACAAACAGGTTTTAGCTAATATGACTTGAATTTGTCTGTCTATTCCATTCATATCTAATTGTCATCTTGGATTATCTATTTATTTATTATATAATAAAAAAATAATAAATTAATATTATTTTATATTATTTATTGATTTATTTTTATCCTATTTTACCATTCTACCATTTATATATGAATTAGTAATAATATTCTAATTAAATACGTGGTTAATAATATTCTATCAAGAAAAGAAATACAATGCACAAAGTAGAACAAAAGTAATATTATTTTAAAATTTGGTTCATCTACAGTAAAGAGCAAATATCACTTCTATTTTACATTTACGGTAGCATAAACTAACTATTCATACACTTTGCATAATCCAATGCACACCGTATTTTATCCTAATAATTCTCAATAGGCATTTTTTTTAGTTTTGCTAGGTACAAATAAGTTTGTATACCAATTCGCGCACCAATGATCTTTTTTATTTTAAAAAAAAATATAAAAATTTTTTTGAGAGAAGAAGAAAATCTCCTATCTCATAAAAATTATTTATCTTCAATTCACATTATTTCATTAAATATCTATCTTACATATCAATATCGGAACATGAATTAGTACACGAACTCCACTTATAACAAGATTTTTATTTTTATTTTTATTTTTTAATCTTTGAACTAATCCATTAAGATTGCTCTAAGGGCGGGTAAGCAGCAAGGTAGGATAAGGGTGAGGTTAATGAGCGGATGTTCCACACGTTACCCTTGAGTGTGGGGCAAATTGGATGAATGGGCCAGATTGTGAGGGCCCACTACCCAACCATAGGATAGGTTATAAGAGGGCTCTATACGTGGACTTCAATGGTTGCATCGCTCAGATAGGCCATAAGTCTAGCCTAGACTGTCTAGGTCTCCTAAGTGGGCTAGCTTTGAGTTTTGTAAAGAATTATGGTTATTGTGATTATTAGAATATTTTAAAAATATTTTACTATTATTTATTATTTTATTATTAATTTTTATTTATTTTTAATACTATTTAATATTATTTAATATTCTTTATTACTATATATATAATGTCTGAAATCATAATCTTAATCATATTTCAAAAGTGTGGTTTGATGGTGCAGTCGAGCAATTGCTTGTTAGCCGTTGCCTTTGTTTTAGGTATTGATGCACAATTTTTTTTAACTCATTTTGCAATTCATCAATACAAGCATGTAATTTTATTCAAAATGAATTTTAATTTTTTAAACTATCATCTATTCAATATTAAGTGGTAAGATAATTGTAAGTTAATCATTTTCACTCTTAGTGCACGTTAGTGTTACTGCCCGGCCAAGAAATTATTTTAACCAACCAACATAAAACCATTTTTTTTTTTTTACCTAAAAGTATTTTCCATCAAACAAAAGGTTTTTTACATTAAAAAAAAATTAATATTCAGGTAAAATTACTTAAACTTATAGAAGAATTTACTCAAGACCAACAATTAATATTTGCCGGTAACAACACTGTATAAAAAATTGTGATGAATAAGGATGCTTATTTTTTAATTTTGTTTTTAATTATTCTTGGTATTGAGTACCCTAATAACTAATTAGGAAAGATGAATAATCGCGCAAACAATTAAAAAGAAAACGAGCTATTACTAATCAAGTTCCTGAAAAAGTGCTGCGTCAATTACAAGATTGGATTTGTTGTAAAATTGAGATTATTTTGACTCCTTCCTTATTAGAAAGGGACCCCTTAGGAAGTAGGGCTTATTTATTGTGAAGAATGGGGAGAGAGAGGGAAATAGGGGTAACAAAATGTGACACGATCCGTGAATCCAACATAAATATGATATGAGATTAGAGAGTTTGGATTTGATATTAACGGATTTGGGTCAAAACGGGTTGACCTGTTAAGACACGATTTATAAATGAGTCAATAACAGGTCAACTTGCTTAACATGAAATCACCCTGTTTTGACTCGTTTAGAATTTATTTCAAAATTAAAGTTTTATTATTGTTAAGTTGTAATATTGGTATTTCTCAATATACTTATATTTTTATTGTTTTTATTATTGAGATTGTAATTTTAGACCTATGCTCATATTTGTTATTATGTGTTAACGTCATGTTTCGCACACCTTTAGATCAGTATCCCACACCAATAGCGTTTATGATCAGCATACTTAACTGTGTATCGATAGAAAGGCAGAGTAGCACAGCCCCCAACCAAGGGAGTAGTTATGTCCAATATGTCCTCCTTTATTCCCAAAATGCTTTGGTGTATCATGGTGTATAGGAGCAGGTCAAATCTATATCACCATGATGCAAGAGTCATGCCTGAATTTGAGCTATCTACCCAACAATTCATCCAGTGACTTCACGATCACCATGATGCAGGATATGTTTTTATTGCTTATGGGGGGGCTATTAGTTGAAAGTCAAATTTGCAATCTGTTGTAGCTTTGTCTATAACAGAGGCTAAGTATATAGCTATGATAGAAGCAATAAAGGAAGCCATATGGCTGAATGGTATATCACATGAATTAGGTATTTTTAAAGGAAATATAATTGTACATTGTGATAACCAGAGTTCAATATATTTGGCTAAAAATCAAGTATATCATGAAAGTTCTAAGCATATAGATGTTAGGCTTCATTTTGTAAGGGATGTAATTGAGTCTAGGGAAGTTGGAGTGGAGAAATTTTCAACTGAGGAAAATCCCTCAGATATGATGACTAAGTCCTTACCGTTAGCAAAGTTCAAACACTGTTTGAACTTAATTAATATGCAATCTGTTAGGGTCCTTTAGTAGAGGGACATAGCAGGAACAACCAAGATGAGAGTAGAATAGGAGTGATGAATAAAGTATTGTCAAGGTGGAGAATTGTGATATTTGGTCATATGTGTCAATTATTTTTTTATAATCACTATGTTACTAACTGATGTGCATGCAGAAATTAAAAGGTATACTCGGTGATAAGCAGCAGCTCTTATATTTAAATGAAGTGATGAGGACATGTGCAGGGCATGTGTTATTAAACGGTACCGTCTCAATTAAGGATGTAAAGTGAAGGAGAACCGTCCGATCGAGTCACGTGGTGTAATCTGTGCTTCATGTATATATAGGAGTGTTTTCTGTGTTAGGGTTACGGGAGGATGGTCATTTGTGCATTCTGCCGTCAAAGAGTGTTTTCTTGGCTCGATATTGGTTCAATCTTGTACATTGGCACATTGGCTTTGCAGATTCATCAATAAAATGATCTCTGAGGCTGTTCCTACCGTGGATGTAGGCCATTAGGCCCTTTAGAGCCAAGGTTACTTCATGATCCAAACCTTGTCTAGATAGAGCATCCGCTACCAAGTTTTCTCTCCCTTTTTTGTACTCCACCATAAAGTCATATCCCATGAGTTTCAATATCCACTTTTGCTGCATTAGAGTGCCCACTCACTGGTTTAGCAAAAATTTTAGACTTTGGTGGTCAGTTTTGACGACAAATGAGTGTCCCAACAGATAGGGGCACCATTTCTGCACCGCTGAAACCAAGGCCATTAGCTCTTTTTCATAGGTTGACATAGCTAGGGCTCGGCCCTTGAGAGCTTGACTGAAAAAAGCTTGGGGTCTCCCTTCCTGCATCAGCATAGCCCCAATTGCTGCCCCCGAAGCATCACACTCAATTACAAACGGTAATTGAAAGTTAGGTAAGGCCAAGACTGGTGGCTGAGTCATGGCTTTTTTAAGCTGTTTAAAGGCTGTTTGGGCTGTTTCAGTCCACTTAAAGCTGTCTTTCTTCAGTAGTTCAGTGAGCTTGGCTACAATGGCTCCATAGCCTTTCACAAAACGGCAATAATACCCAGTGAGACCAAAAAAACCTCTCAAGGCTTTAATAGATTTGGGCACAGGCCACTTGGTCATAACTTGCAGTTTATCCGGGTTAGATCTAATGCCCTGACCAGAGATAAGATGGCCCAAATATGCAACTTCTTCTTGACCAAAACAACACTTACTTAACTTGGCAAACAGTTGATGTTGTCTCAACAATGCAAAGGTGATTTTTAAGTGAGCTATGTGTGTCTCAACATCAGAACTGTAGATTAGTATATCATCAAAAAATATCAAAATAAAACGACGTAAATAAGGTTTAAAAACCTGATTCATGAGGTTTTGAAATGTTGAAGGCGCGTTAGTTAAACCAAAAGGCATAACTAAAAATTCGTAGTGGCCTTCATGTGTGCGAAAGGCAGTTTTAGGGACATCTTCTGGTCGCACCCTGATTTGATGGTAGCCCGACCTCAAATCAAGCTTCGAAAATTTTTTGGCTCCATGGAGCTCATCCATCAACTCATCTACAACTGGAATAGGATATTTATCCTTAATAGTAACATTGTTCAGCACCCTATAATCCACACATAATCGCCAAGATCCATCAGCCTTTCTCACCAAAAGGCATGGGGAAGAGTAGGGGCTTTGAGAGGGGTGAATAACTCCTGATTCTAGGAGTTCTTTAACAATCTTCTCAATTTCTTCCTTCTGAAAATAAGGATAATAGTATGGCCGGACAGAAATGGGTTTGGTACCGGGTTGTAGGGTGATAGAATGGTCATGGGTACGGGTAGGAGGAAGGCCTTTTGGAGTGGAGAAGATGTCTTGGAAACTGTCTAGGAGGGTTTGTATAGGTGGAGGGATAAGGTGAGGTTTGTGAGAAGGTGATTCGAGGGATAATTGCAACAACAACCCCTTATTCTCCATACTGTTAGCCCCATGTAGCACCCCCTTCTCAAGTAAGTGATGAGCATTCAGCCCTTTGAGAATGACAGCACTATTATTGTGTTGGAATTGCATTGTTAATTCCTGGAAGTTCCAAAGAATAGAGCCCAATCCTTGCAACCATTGGACTCCTAAGACCATGTCACAGCCAGCTAGTTCCAGTAAATACATGTCAACTGGAAAAACAGCACCCTGAATACTAACTTTGACACCCATTACCTTCCCTGCACTTTCAAGTTTATCACCATTAGCAACTTGAACCTTCACTTTCTGGTCAGATAAAACTGACAAGGGTAACCTTGATATCAAGGCAGCATCTAAGAAATTGTGTGTACTGCCGGAGTCAATAAGGATAGTGACCCCATGGTTGCCAATTCTTCCTTTCACCCTCATTGTTTTAGGATTAATGGAGCCAATAATAGCATGGAGTGAAATTTTGGGTTCTTTATCAGGTTGGGAAACGGTTTTGGGTGGTGCTTTTCAGTTTGGGATAAATCTAACCAACATTCAGCCGTGTCTGTAAAGGAATCAGGGGGTTCCTCTATGAAGGTGTTATCCTCAATCACCTCTTCAATGAGGTAGAGCTTTGGGTTTTGGCACCTATGGCCTGGGTGCCATTTAGAATCACAGCTGAAACAGAGGCCCTTAGCACGTCTCTCCCTCATTTGGGTTGGACTAATCTTGTGGACAGGTACAATAGCTTTTGGGTTGAAGTCAAGTGGGGTGGGCTGAACTGGGAGGTTGGAAGTAAGTTTTAAAGGGTTGGGTTCATATGGGTGGGAATTATGGAACTTGGGAGTAAATTTCTTTTTGAGGGATATCTTTTCTTCTTGGATCTTGGCAAGGCCAAATGCAGAGATTAGGTTGGTGGGATTGAACATGCGAACTGTTAGCCTTATCTCATCTCGCAACCCACTTAAAAAACAGCTTAGTTTATACTGTTCAGATAGTGCCCGTAACCTGTTTGATAAGGACTCAAACTGAGCCTTGTAATCCTCAATCGAACTTATTTGTCTGAGTCTAGTAAGCTGTTCCATTGGATCATCATAGCTACTTGGTCCAAAACGCAACAGCAAAATTTTAACAAACACGTCCCAAGATGTTAATGCTCCAGACTCATCAAGGTCTTGGAACCATACTAGGGCCTTGCCCTCCATATGGAATGAAGTTAGCCTCAAACGGTGTTGAGGTAGTGTATTATGAAAAGAGAAAAATTGAGTTACCTTATACAACCAGTCATGTGGATTCTCACCATTGAAGGAAGGAAAATTCAACCGTATAGCCCTTGTGTGTATTTCACCAGTGTGTAACACCATGCCATTATTGTTATTAGAGCTTTCACCATTAAGTGCATCCACTGACTTGTGAGTAACCATTTTTTGCAGATCTGAAGCCATAGTCGCAAACTGGGAATTCATATTTTGGATCATAGCCTCCATTTGCCGTCTAAGAGCTTGCATTTCGACCCCCATAGCTGTGAATTGAGAATCAGTGTGCTGCATATGAGTTTCGAATAGGTGCTTGAAGGAATGGAATTCCTTGTGTAACTCCTGGGAGCGAGTACCTTCAGCCATTGTTTAATAGAGTAGGAAAGGGGCTCTGGATACCACTTGTAACAGGTTGATAGGAATGGAAGTAATGTAACTAGAAATATGAATGAGAAATTGATAGAAGTTTGTATTAATTCTGTAAATTCAAAGGAACTACAGATGCCTTCTTCGAGGGAGGCTCCTCCGATTGTAAGAAAATAGAGAATTCTGGAATGTTTTTGCATAACCGTTCTGTCAGAAGACAGATGCTAAATACTATTGAAAATGAAAAGACTAAAGTGCCCCTTAACAGTTTATGGGCTTATGTTATTACGTCATATAATTGCCATCAGGAAAATGAAGGGCCAGCTGCGTTGAAGCCCGTGACCCACTTCTTCTCCTACGGCCCATGATGGCCCAACTTCAATTAACCTTCAGCTAACTCCCGTATGCCCCCTTTCTCGTAATCCCTTCTGCACTTTAACACTTTCGCCTGTCATCCACTCATCTGCACGCATGCCCTAAGTCTTCTTTTTCTTGCTTCACTCACTACCCAGTTGTGTAACAGTGCATATATATTTGTCTTGAGCATAACTTGTGATAGAATGAAAATTCTAGGCCTTTAGGCTCAAAGGACAGGGAAATAAAAAATCAAAATCGTATTTTAGAAGAAGCCATTTACATTAATGTCTTGAGAGAAAGAAAGTTTTTGTGCATATATGCATGGATTTTCTTTCCAGAGAAAATAATTATATATACAAATTATGAAGCCTAAGCTACCACCAAGAGAAATAGTTGGTTTTTATTTTTATTTTTCAAACATTTATGATCTGTGGTGGCCGTGGGTAGGGCTGAAAGTCGAACGGTCCGGACCGGAAAAACCGACCGGACCGGTCATTTTTGGACCGGACCGAATGAGTCCGGTCCAGTCCCGGTCCAATTTTTAAGGGACCGAAGGTATTCGGTCCGGTCCCGGTCCGGGGGTTTTTCACCCCGGACCGGACCGGACAGGACCGAATAGATTAAAAAAAAAATTATTATTTATATAATAGTTGTATATAATTAATTATATAATTATATATGGTATAAAAAAATATTAATAGTCTAATATAGATTGTAGTTATACTTATACTAATATAGTTATATAAATCTCTATAACTAATACTTCAACAATAGTTATAGTGACCTATACTAATAGTTTACTATTAATACTAATATACTATCATATGATTTATATAGTTATACTAATCACTATAATTAATACTATGTATAGCTATAGAGTATATTTATCACTATAATTAATATAATTTAATTATCAATATACTTATATTTAATTAATATAATTATCACTATATTATAATTTATATAGTTATACTAATCATTATAGTTAATACTTATATAGTTATGCTAAATCACTGATTCACCACAACTAATATTACTAATATATAGCTATATTAATGGTCTAATACTATTATAATTTATATAGTTATACTAATCATAATGAGTTAATAACTAAATCACTAGAAATATAACTATATATATTTAGTATGAATGTATTATTATATTCTTTAATATATAACTATAATATATAGTAGTAGTATATATTAATATATTATAAGAGTTATAGTATAAATATAATATATAAATTATAATATACTAAATCACTATAACAGTATAACTAATACTAATATATAGTTATACTAATAGTCTACTATTATATAGTTATACTAATAGTCTAATATTATATAGTTATACTAATCACTATAATTAAAACTAATATATAGCTATACAGTATACTTATATAGTTGTACTAATACTATTAGTATATTATATAGTCTAAGACTCAATTTTAATATAGTCTATATGGTTATAACTAATATTAATATTTATATTAATACTAATAATATAGAATACAGTTATACTAACTAACTGATTCAAGTTCAACATAACTAATATTACTAATATAATATAGTCAAATTGAATTACTAATAGTCTAATACTAATACAATTATATAGTTATACTAATTATAAATTCATAATAACTAAATCAATGTAAGTCTATAACTATATTATATATATTTAGTATCAATGTATTACTATATTTTGTAATATATAACTATTAACTATAATACATAGTACTAGTATAACCGATCAAAAAAAATATATAGTACTAGTATATATATTAATGTATTAACATATTATAAAAGTTATAGTATCAATTATAATATATCATATATTTGTAAATTTATAATAGTATTAGTATAGTTAACTTAATATATAATATGTTAGCATTAAATCACTATAACTATATAGAATATTAGTAATAAGAGTATTACTATTATTTAATATAATATTACATATATTATCACTATCATCACATATATTTATTAGTTATAGTATTAGTACTAGTATAGTTATTAGTACTAATAGACTAATAGTATTAGTTATTAATATTACATATAGTTACATATATTACATATATTACTATTATTATTACATGATATAGTTACATATATAGTTATCACTATTACTAATAGTAGTAGTGTATTGTTAATATATATAATAGTATACTATATGTATATATATTAAATATGTCACAATATAATTACATAAGTATTAAACAAAATGTCATTGAAAAAAAAAAAAAAAACTCATAGGGTGGACCGACCGGACCGGACCGGACCGGACCGAATGGGATCGGACCGGACCGTATGAAGTTCGGTCCGGTCCAGGGTTTTCCAACCCTGGACCAAATAGGTCCGGTCCGGTCCGTAAAACCTCTCCGGACCGGACCGAATTCACCCCTAGCCGTGGGCAGATAGAAATACATCAGATGTTAGTGGTGATGGCCCAAGTTATTGTCCGTCACAAAAATTAGTATGAATTATGAAGCACTGAACAGCAATTGCTTAGCTAATTTTCAGATTCAGTCCTGCACTTGCTTGCAATTTCAGCCGCCAGCCCACATGCGGTTCTAGAAAACAAATAACAAATCCATTCATGCTAGCTAATTAGCAAGCATCTGCCCAGAAAAATGTTGTATACATGCAACATCTTCGTTGATTATTAATATACTGATCTCATGCTAGCTGGTATGTGATCACGTGAGCCCTAGGAGTGCAGTACAGACGTTTTATCCCGATCGCGATTCTCTTGTACCAACAAATTATGATAGTGCCAATATTTATTTATTAATCTCGGTGAAACAAAGTGAGAAACAGATCATCATCTAGCTATATATCTTTCCGGCTATTCTTCTCAGCTCCAATTCTAGTCTGGCCTAACTAAAGAAAGTATGAGATCAAGGGGCATAACATATTATATATATGATTTCTTTTTTATATTTTTGTGCGAATTATTGATAAAGTATGGTATCATGCATACAGCAAATTATTAACAAGCATATGAATCGTTGCAATATCTTTTTCGCTCCCATTGTCTACGTACTCAAGATCTAGATCACACCATTCGATCTGGATCATTGTCCACCTCTTATGCGTGCGATTAGATACTGCAATAATGAGTGGTGACACTTCCAACTCAGTCTGGCCTACCCTACTCATGTTCTTAATTAAATTCTTATTTATTCTATATATTATTAATATATGGTACTATAAACAAAATAACCTTATCATGGACTGAGGCTTCTGCCCATGTATATATTATCAGTTCCGCTGCTAAGCGGTCGAACCGATTTTTAAAGAATAACAGACCTCCACTCAGCAGCTGCCACCTCAGCTAGCACACTAAACTCACGCTACACTCATGCACACGGGATAATAACTAACGGCAAATTGAACTCCTTTATTCGAACCCGTGCTTCTCCATACGACTTCGACCCTCAGCCAATCCCGAACGATCTCCACCACCAGTTCACCACCACACATCCGTCGAGAATCCGTCCGTCGTCCTCCCGTCGTCCTCCCATCGTCCGCCTTGGCTGATTTGGTCCAGGCCGAATTCTGGCCAAAGGATTTTACCCGACGTGTGAGTCGCCCACGCAAGCGCCGTTCTCATCTTCGACTGGTTTGTTGCCCACCACAAATCCGGACCAATCCGTTCATGGCTGACTCTAGCGCGCTTGGTGTTTCTGAGGTGTTTCTCCATCCCAATCCACAGTTGTTGTTCACTGCAATTTTTTTTTGGGCAAAGTTTAGTACCGGTAGCAGTTTAAACAATAAAATCTGTATTGCTTTCAACTTTATTTTTATGAAATGTAATTTTATGTGATGTATTAAATTTCTGGTTTGCGCTTGGAAGAAACAAAGCATTTGTGGGCTACTGATTTGTTGTTGAGGGTGATTTGTTGTTGAGGGTTTGCAGTGGCCAAAGGTGTTTGACAAAATGACTGAAAGAGATGGCCAAAGGGTTTTTGTTTTACGTAGGACTTTTGTAAAATATATTATGATTGTAAACATCATTTTTCATCAAACATGTTTACTTTCTGGTTTGCTTATAGGGAAGGCTCAAGAATTAGCCAACAAGAGAGTATTCATCTCAATTTATTTTACAAAATGACTAGTAATTCAAAGTTAACCGATATAAATTATGACCAATAATTAGAAATATTCATTTTGAAAACCCTAATTACTGCCAAGAAATGATTTCCAAAAAAAGAAAAGGAAGAAGAGATGTTTTTGTGTTTTAATATCAAGGGTATTTTATGGTTGATATGGATTGAGTTTTTTAAAGAATTTTATTGGAATTTTACAATTTAAAATGAAAAAGACAGATATGTAAATTATATTATATATATAACATTATTTATTGCTAATACAAAATCTTCAAGAAAAAATTAAATACAAAATAAATATTTTAAGATCCAGCCATTTTATATATTTATGTGTCTTTCTCTAAGGTCTAAAATTTGAACAACAACTAAAGAAACCTGATTTTTAAAATACATGATATTTTGGGCAAAGTCGATGATTATTTTTTTATGGAAGTGGAAATCAATACAAAAACTCATATCATTAAAAATTATTGTGATATATATTATTTAAGCTAATGTTTTTTTTTTTTATACTTAGGTGTATAAACGATTTCAATCTAATTGATTGTGTGGTTTTGTATTGAAGGAACCACTTTATAATCTTGATAGTGATGAACTTGAGGCTGAAAGTGTAGACATTCAATGTGATGTGAATGTTGAAGATGGGGTCAATGTCGAAGATGGGGTCAATGTGATGCCCTCTTCGAGTAGTTGTCCTTTGGAGCCATATGTCGGTATGTTATTTGACGATGTGGAAGACGCCCAAGCATATTATAAAGCATATGCAAGGCGTAAAGGATTTGCTATTCGGACGAATCATACTCGATTGTCTAAAGATGATAAAAAACTACTTGCAGTAGACTATGTATGCACAAGGGAAGGATTTCGGCGGATAAATCGGAAAGAAAAAGAACGAATAATGCCTGAACCTGACGAGACAAAGATTGGATGTAAAGCTTTGATGGGTATAAAAAAAGATGGTGAACACTGGATAGTCAACAAGTTTGTGGTTGGACATAACCATATTTTACTCACACCAAGAAGTACTAGTTTCCTACGTGGACATAGGGGAGTTACTAAAGTCCAAAAAAAACTTATAATGACTTTGAATGAGTTCGGGGTACCAACAAGGAAGATTATGTCGGTGTTGAGTAAAGAATCAGGTGGTGACTTCAATGTTGGCTGTATTGGCAAGGATGTAGAAAATTTCTTGGGCACCAAAAGGAGAAAAGTTTTTGAAGAGGGTGATGCACAACGACTATATTCCTACTTTCGTGATCGCCAATTTAAAGAACCTGGATTTGTGTATTCCATGCAAGTTGATAAAGATGGGTGTATGGGAAGTTGCTTTTGGGCTGATGCTAGATCAAGATCGGCATACCAGTATTTTGGAGACGTTGTCACATTTGATGCCACATACCTGACCAACATTTATAAAATGCCATTTGTGCCGTTTTCAGGAGTCAACCATCATCATCAGACAATCATGTTTGGTTGTGCTTTGTTAGTTAATGAGACAGCGGAGTCATATACATGGTTATTGAGAACCTGGCAAGAGGCAATGCTTGGGCGTGCCCCTTCAACGATAATTACCGATGATGATAAGGCGATGGCGAAAGCTATTGCAGAGGTACTACCGAATACAACTCATAGGTTGTGCTTGTGGCACATTCTTCAAAAGTTTCCTGAACACTTGGCCCATGTATATAATAAGTTTCCTGACTTTCAATCCCGATTTCGTCATTGCATCCATGAGACTATTACAATTGCTGAGTTCGAAGAGGAATGGGCATCGATATTGATGAAGTATGATTTAGGAGAAAATACTTGGCTGCAAAATCTTTACATTCGACGAGAAAAGTGGGTTCCGGCTTACTTGCGTTCAACATTCTGTGCCGGGATGTCAACAACTCAACGGAGTGAAAGTATGAACAAATTTTTCAAAGACTATGTTCGATCCAGTACTATGGTCAGTGACTTTGTTCATCAGTATGAGGCGGCTATAGATGCACGTTATTTTAAAGAGAAAGAGAAAGATGTGCGGACGAAGTCTACTCGTGCGATATTGAAGACACCTCTTAAAATTGAAGAGGAGGCAGCACTGATTTATACAAGAAAGTCTTTTATGATCTTTCAGGATGAGTTGTTTGATAGTCTACTGTACATATCAAGAAAATTGTCCACAGAGAGTGAAAGCAAGACTTATGGGGTGACACCCTATGGTAAAGAAACACCTGTTTACCATGTCACGTTGGAGAGTGGTGAAGGTGTTGCCACATGTACGTGCCATAAGTGGGAGTTTATGGGGATTCTCTGCAAGCATATCTTGTGTGTTTTTGGCAAGAAAGGTAAGTTAGATAGATTGGCACAGCATTATGTATTGGAAAGATGGACTACTAATGCTAAGAGTCGGCCAATCCCTGACATACCAAGTCCTACAGGGCTCCTTCAGCTAGGATTAGATGATCCTACGATGAGAAAAAGCAAGTCCATGATACAACTTTATGACATTGTTGAACTTGGGTCGCAATCAGAAGAAAAACACAGTTTCCTCACCCGTGCATTAGAGAAGATTCATAAAGAATTACTTGCAATGGAAGATCACGTAGATACTGAGGGAACACATTATTCAAATAGAGGAGTATTTTGCAGTATTGATCAAGTATTAACAAGTCAAGTTGTATCAAACTTTTCACAAACGGTTCAGGACCCTCCACGGGTGCCAACAAAAGGTCGACCAAAGTCTTTGAGATCCAAGAATCCAAAAGAAACGCAAACAACAAAGAAAAGACGTTGTAGCATTTGCAAGGCTGAAGGACATGCTAAGAACAATTGCCCCTCAGTAAGGTATGTAGATTTTGAATTATTTGTGGCTTCGGTTCATTGGTATTTAATTGAAGAAGCTAGACAAATTTGTGTTTTGTTGTGTTTTATGTAGGGATGTTCGGCCAACATCTGTCAACCTGTCACAACCAATGTAATTGCAAGTTTTTATATGGAAGTCTACGAGTAGAACTACCAAAGTCTTGAGTTGTTGGAGAATTTCTTTATTGCTGAGTTCTAATGTGTACTGCCAATGGTTTTATTGTTAAATTTTGGAGACTTCCGGACTTGGTTGCAATGTTAAGGATTTTGTGACTTTAGCTTTATAAAGTATTTGATTGTTATCAGTTCATGTAACCTTGTTAATGGGACGAGTCAAATATCTACTTGTTTTTGTTTATGTGCAAGCTTTCGAGTAGTTGTGTTTTTTACGTGTTGGATTGGGTTTTTAAAGCCATCTCAAGCCGATTTTATTCTTCAAGTATTATGCTAACATTTTGAATCTGGGATCTAGCAAAGTGCTAGGTGTTTTGCACAGGTTCAACTAATTGTCACGGCTAAAAAAAATTTCTGGTTGTAGCATTTGTTTCTATGACAAGCAAATTGCAAGATTTGAGGATACAAAATCATTACATAAATTAAGCATCATAGCAAAGCAGTACAGGTTTCTTCTCCATAGATTCACAAAAAATACACTAAGTCTTGATACCAATCTGGTCAAACAGGGCTGTATAAGCCTTTACATTCAAAATAAATCCAAGCATTACATCCAAAATAAATCCAAGCATTACATCCAAAATCACAGTTCTGGTAGCATTGGCAGATACATATTGTAGTTTTTTGGAGACATCAAAATTACAACACAAAATAAGATAAAAAATGACCATGATAAGATAAACGCTTTCAATATTCTTTTGTACTTCTTCTCCATTACTTGGAATTTAGATTGTTCGACGCCGAGACGTTGATGAAGTACCCTCTCATTCCTTTGCTCAGCTAACTCCAATGTTATCTTACAGCAGTTGTTCTGATCACTTTGAAGATCAATCCATTCAAAAAACGAACATTGTGCATTATTTTTATAATTTGAACAGTTGTAAAATCTTCTACCAAAACTGTTTGACTTCCCAGAAATCCGTAATTTTGCTTGAATGCCACAATAGCAAAATGGTCTCTCCAGTGGAACTTCTTCTCTTCTTACAGTCCATGAAGATGAACCAGAAGAAGCCGAACTTCTCATTTTCTGTCATAATATAAAAGCAGGGCATCAACTAATTTGAAAAACATAATCTGTCAAACTTAGAAGGGGCATCAACTACTTTGAAAACATAATCTGTCAAACTTGCAATCCAGAACCATGAGAAATAGCATATTGAGACTTTGATATAAAAGAAGCCATGTTCATGGCTTGCAGTTCCCATTAAACAGTCACAAAATATCTGTCCTAACCCATAAAGTTCAACAAACTTACATATAAGAACCATGAGAAATAGCAAAGCAACTATACCACTTAAAGCATATTGAGCTTTTTAAACTTGGACCTCATGTTCATGGTCAGAGTTCGGTTCAAAGTTCCCATTAAACAGTCACAAAATAACTGAACTATTTATAAGCAATTGTTAACAACTCTGTCATATTATATAAGAAGGGCATGACTACTTTGAAAACCCAATCTGTCATAACCCATAAAGTTCAAAAAACTGACATATAAGAAACATGAAATATAGCAAAGTTCAGTTCACATTAAACAGTCACAAATTTGATGTACAATTTAGAAGCAGTTCATAACAAGTCAAGTGGTAGCATTCTGAATCCACAATATAGGACATAACAATATTTTGAAGACAAACTGCAAAATCTAAGGTTATGAATCCACAAATCTAACAGAAAATAAATAACTCACGAAGTGAATCTGTCTATTAATATACAAAGTAGTATCACAAACTTCTGGATTTTGAAGATAACCGAATGAACTTTTCGAATCTACAAAGCAAAATCCAAAAACTTAATAGAAAACAAACAACCATCAATTAAAATACGAGTTTGAATCTGCGAAGAGATATGAACGAGAAAAAAAATTAATCTGTGAAAAGAAAGAACCCAAGTTGTTGCTAGGGTTTCTAAATTCGTCCCAAGGTTGAATCTGCCCGTCTCCTTGCCACGTTCGCGAGATGGGCTGTCGTCACTATTCGAACCAACGGCAGGGAGAAAACCACCGGCAGGGAGAAGGGAATCGAAGCCCTCTGTCTCGATTCGAAGGTCCCGCAGCGAGAAGGGTTTCTCGTCTGAAGCCGTCTCGAAAGGAACCTCCCGTAGCGACAATAAACTATACTTGGTCTCGGGATGGGGCTGCCGGTGCGATTCGAACCACCGGAGCGATTTGGGGATGAAGCCGTCTCGAGATGGGGGGACCTGGATGGTGTACGAGCAGTCTCTGACTTCGAACCAGAAGGGGAAATGAATTGGGACCTGAATGGGTTTGAGAGATTAAATGGGCAAAGATTGGGTGAATCACGGTTTAGACATAAAGTTAGTGAGACGCATACGTGGCAGCTAATAACTGGTGGGCTGTTATTTAAGGGTTAACAACCCAACCGGTCCCCAGGTATTTCCATATATTATATATAAACAGGAAAGAAATTACTAAATTTTGGGCTAAAACCTACGTCAGATTTATGCTAACAATCAGTACCCTTTTCTTACCGTATCATGTGAGGATAGTGCTAATACGTTTACGCTTAATTAATGGTATTAATTACTTCCGTCTTGTGGATGGGATATATATCATGAATGAGATTAATACGCCAAAAGAACCACCTAACACTACGATATCTCTTCAAAGATTCTATTCTTCATGTACCAATATATAATACATGAACACGTTGTAACAATAATTAATATGAACCCTTTTTCCCACCCCGATTCTTCTCACTTGCTTCACCATTGCCCTTAGCAGTCTTCTTTACCCTGTTTTTATCTCTAGATTTTAAGTTTGAGCCTTCAGTCATAGCAAAACCAACATCCTCATTGTGTAATAGCTTATAGTAGATGTAGTAGAAATAAGATGGAAATGAGTAGAAGAAATAGAAACATTAATGAAAATGTCTCCCGAACAGTAGCCACACTTTCTTCGAGAGAAAGCACCTCCACAGTAATGATGAACAGTAGAATATTTCAGATGATAGGTCAAGTCTCATACAGAGACCTTATGTACTACATCAAGCATTTTACTAAAAATTCCTTAACCTAACTGAGCCAAAGGCCCTTACAAACTTAAATCAAAAGATGAAATAGCAATTGCAGCTTCTGGCCCATACGGGCCCAACTTCTCCTTCCTTGAGTCGGTCTATCAGTCCTCTAAGACTCTGGCCCATTAGCAGGCCCTTATCTCACTGATAGCCCACGACAACAACTTAAGCACTTAGCTGGAACTATACTTCACTTCGGATGCCCTAGGTTCTTCGTGTTCTGCTTCATGCTGCCGTCGCCATGTCACAACTCCCCTTCCCTTTAGAAAACCTTGCCCACAAGGTGGGGAAAATTTTCGCAGAGTTGAGGGTACATCTCCCAGGAAGCTTCCTTTGCAGTTTGTCCTTGCCAATGGATCAAAACTTCCACCACAGGTTTGTTCTTGACCTTCTTCAACCTTTAGTTTAAAGCTTCTGCCGGTTCAACCTTAATGGCTCCTTTGTTGTCGATAGGAGGAAGAGTTACTATGGGTGTGACCCCTTGGCTGAGCTTGGGTTTAAGCTGGGACACGTGAAACACGTTGTGGATCTGCACCGTGGATGATAGCTTCAGCCGATACGCCACCTCAGTGATTCGTTGCTCCACCTGGTACGGGCCGTAATATATGAGGCAGAGTTTGAGGCTTTGCTGACGATTGATGGTGGATTGTCGATATGGTTGCAGTTTTAAGAACACCCAATCCCCGATTTGGTACGTTTGTTCCTTCCTCTTCATGTTACCGTATTTCCTCATCCTCTCTTGTGTTCTGATGAGGTTTTGCTTCAACAGGCTCCATAGCTGCTCATGGTTGCACAAGGTAATCTCTACCTCTTCTAACTTTGAGGTACCTGGTACATAGTTTGTCAATTTGGGGGGTTTGTAACCATATAGTGCTTCAAAGGGTGTCGTTTTTATAGATGCATGCATGCTTGAGTTGTAACACCATTTTGCTAATTCAATCCACTTAGACCATTCCTTCGGTCTGTCTTCTACATAGCAGCTTAGGTAATTTTCAACCCATTTGTTAACGACCTTTGTTTGGTCGTCTGTTTGAGGGTGGTAAGCCGTTCTAAAAGCCAGCTGAACTCTCTGTAAAGAAAACATTTCCCTCCAAAACCTACTGGTGAAAGTGTTGTCTCAGTCGGACACAATTGAGCTTGGCATGCCATGTAGCTTGAATACATGTTTCATAAACAGTTTGGCCACATCTTTAGCAGTATAGGGGTGGCAGAGAGGTACAAAATGTGCATATTTTGTAAACCTGTCCACTATAACCCATAAAGAGTTTAACCTCTCCGACTTAGGTAATCCATCAACAAAATCCATTGTAATGTCTGTCTATGGTTTTGAGGGAATGGGTAGGGGTTGTAAAAGCCCACTAGGGAGAGTGTTATCTACCTTCACCTCTTGGCAGGTATCGCAATTTTTTAGGAAAGTCTTCACATCAACCTTTTGTCCAAACCAATAAAAATCCCTTTTTAGCCTGTGTAAGGTTTTATCAAACCCCATGTGACCCTCCATAGGGCTGCTATGAATTAGTTCCACTAGTTTCTGAATTAACCCTTGACTGGCTGGTATATATAATCTATTTTTGCACATCATCATTCCATTCTTGACTGTATAGGGACTGTTGAGATCACCCTGTTGGTGCTTTTACCATAACTCTTGCAGTTTTAAGTCCTTCCCATAATGCTCCTTGATGTCATCTATCCAGTCCCAAGTAGGCAATGAAATAACTGTCAATGTTACCTCGGATTCTGCCCCTTGCCTAGACAAGGCATCGGCCACCACATTTTCCCTTCCTTTTTTAAACTCAACTACAAAGTCATAGCCTAGTAGCTTAGATATCCACTTTTGTTGCATGGTAGTTCCCATTCTCTGGTCGAGTAGGAATTTGAGACTTTGATGGTCAGTTTTAACCACAAAAGCCTACCCCAATAAGTAGGGTCTCCATTTCTGCACTGCTAAAACTAGTGCCAAAAATTTCTTCTCATAAGTAGACATTTCTACAGCTCTTCCCTTCAATGCCTTGTTGAAATAAGCTAAGGGTCTCCCCCTTTGCATTAATATAGCCCCAATGGCCTCACCCGAAGCATCACACTCAATCACGAAGGGAAACTGAAAATCTGGTAGGGCTAAGACAGGAGGTTGTGTTACTGCTGTTTTGAGTCTATCAAAAGCAGCTTGTGCTTCCTCATCCCAATGGAACTTCTCCTTTTTTAACAGGTCGGTTAACTTGGCCGCTATAGCTCCATAGCCCTTGATGAATCTTCTGTAATATCCTGTGAGGCCTAAAAAGCCTCTGAGGTGTTTAACAGACCGTGGTTTAGGCCAGTCTAACATAGCTTTAATCTTTCCTGGGTCAACTCTTACTCCATATCCAAAAATCAAATGGCCCAACTAAGATACCTCTTCAAAACCAAAATTGCACTTGCTAAGTTTGGCAAACAATTGGTGCTGCCTCAACATGTCAAAAGTGGCCCATAGATGGCCCAGGTGTGTAGCTGCATCTGGGCTGTAAACCAAAATGTCATGAAAAAAAAAAAAAACTAAAATGAATTTTCTGAGAGGAGGTTTAAAAACCTGATTCATTAAGCTCTGAAAGGTTGAAGGGGCATTGGTCAAGCCGAAGGGCATGACCAAGAATTCATAATGACCCTCATGAGTTCGAAAGGCAGTCTTTGGAATATCTTCTGGTTTGACTCTGATTTGATGATAGCCTGACTTTAAATCAAGCTTAGAGAAGATCTTGGCTCCATGTAACTCATCCAACAATTCCTCCATCATAGGAATTGGGTATCTATTCTTAATTGTAGCACCGTTTAATGGTTTGTAATCCACACACAGACGCCATGTGCCATCAGCCTTTCTCACCAACAAAACAGGGGATGAATAAGGGCTTTGGTTGGGGCGAATCACTCCTGAACTCAATAATTCTTTCACAATCTTTACAATCTCATCTTTCTGAAAATATGGGTAGTGAAAAGGACGTACAAAGATGGGTGTTGTGCCTGGTTGTAATGTTATTGAGTGATCATGGGAACAATTGGGGGGTAGGCCTTTTGGGGTGGCAAAAATGTCAGTGTATTGGTTGAGTAGGTTTTGTATATTGCTTGGGATTTGGGTTGTTGGAGGTTGGTTGGAATTGTCAATGAGCTGTAGCATAATCCCCTTTTTTCCATGCTGTTACACTTGTGAATGGAGCCTTCCTCAATCCATTTGTATCCAGTAAGCCCTTTTAATATCACAACAAACTATTGGTAAGTAAATTGCATAGTTAACTCTTTAAAATTCCAAAGTATTGGTCCCAATCCTTGTAACCATTGGACTCCCAGAACCATATTGCAGCCTGCCAACACTAGAATGTACATATCTAGGTGAAACTCAGCTCCTTGAATGCCCACCTGTACTCTTTTCACCTTACCTTCATTGTCTACTAAATCCCCCTTTGCCACTTTAACTCGAACCTTATCCTCCGTTACTATGGGTATGGGTACTCGAGACAACACAGCTGGATCCAGAAAGTTATGGGTACTTCCTGAATCAATAAGCTAGGATGATAACCCACTTAGTGCCAATCTTCCCTTTCACTCTCATAGTCTTTGGACCCATAGATCCAATAATAGCATGTAAGGAAATTTCTGGAGTCTTTTGTAGGTCATTTTCTACCTCACACACGCCTCCTTGGTCAATCTGGACAGAACATTGACCAGTGTCTTCCACTGTCTCCTCATTTTCCTCTAGGACCTCCTCAATCAAATAAAGTTTAGGACTATTGCACCTATGGCCCGGATGCCATTTCAAGTCACAATGGTAACATAAGCCCTTTTCCCTTCTTATTTTCATTTGATTTGGGCTGATTTTTTGCACTGGTACTATGGCTTTGTTATATGGTTGGTGGGTTTCTGAGGGGTTTGGGTTCTATGGTGGCAGGTATTTAAATGTGGCTGGTTAAATATACTGAGATAGGTTTGGTCGTGGGTTTGACTTTTTATGGAGAGTTAGTTTTTCTTCTTGAATTCTTGCAAGCCTATAAGCTGTGAGAAGAGTGCGAGGATTGAACATCTTAATCGTCTCAAACGGATATCGTCTTTTAATCCACTAATAAAGCAACTCAGCTTGTCACTTTCATCCAAACACCTTAGCCTATTGGAAATAAGCTCAAAAGTAGTCTTATATTCCTCAACCGAACCCACTTGTCTTAGCCTAGTAATTTGTTCAACTAGATCATCATAGCTACTAGGACCAAAACGAATCAGTAGGGCATTAACAAACTCCTCCCACTCAGTTAATAAACCTGACTCATCAAGGCGTTGAAACCAAACCAGTGCTTTGCCAACCATGTGAAATGATACCAATCTTAAACGATGGTGAGGCAAGGTATTGTGAAATGCAAAGAACCGTTTTACCTTGTAAAGCAAGCCATGTGGATCATCCCCATCAACTGTTGGAAAGTCAAGCCGTACGGATCTGGGCTGTATGTCTCTAGCATGAGGTATCATCTGTTGCCCCATACCATCTCCATTATTGTTGAAACTGCTTGATGGGTTTGTGTTTGTTTTTTCATATCAGATGCTAAAGATGAAAACTGCTACATCATTGATTCCATTTGTTTACAGACAGCTTGCAACTCAACAGCCATTGTAGTAAACTGTGAGTTAGTATTTTTGATGTGAGCTTCAGTGGATTTCTTGAAGGATGTGAAACCTTCATGAAGGTCCTTCAATCTAGTGCCATCGGCCATTGGAGCTAAAGAAAGTAGGATCTGGGCTTTGGGATACCACTTGTAATAGCTTATAGTAGATGTAGTAGAAATAAGATAGAAATGAGTAGAAGAAATTGTAATATTAATGAAAATGTCTCCCGAACAATAGCCACACTTTCTTCGAGGGAAAGCACCTCCACAGTAACGATGAACAGTAGAATATTCCAGATGATAGGTCAAGTCTCATACAGAGACCTTATGTACTACAGAAGTATTTTACTAAAAAGTCCTTAACCTAACTAGGCCAAACCTTACAAACTTAAATCAAAAGATGAAATAGCAATAGCAGCTTCTCGCCCATACAGGCCCAACTTCTCCTTACTTGAGTCGGTCCATCAGTCCTCTAAGACTATGGCCCATTAGCGGGCCCTTATCTCACCGGTAGCCCACGACAGCAACTTAAGCACTTAGCTAGAACTATACTTCACTTCGGATGCCCTAGGTTCTTCGTGTTTTGCTTCATGCCGCCGTCGCCTTGTCACACATTGCCAGCATATATCAACTGAAACACAAAATGAAATCACTAGTCTTATATTTGATGCAGCGGCATATAGAGATGATTCAAATTACACCATACAAATCTTCAGAGCAGAGTTAAAAACTAGAAAAAATGATTCATAATTCTTAGTGTGCAGTCTGAAGCACATTTGAACCATTTCCAGGCGTAGTCACTTGGTGATGGCATACATGTGTGTTGTGTTTGCACCACAGTTACAAATCTGTAAAAACAAACAACAGCTAGTTTGGAACCATGAATCAAGTTTATACCTCATTGTATCGTTATTCTTATTTGTATATAAATATAAACATGTATTTACCTTTTCTTTCCTGAACCTTGACAGTCACTTCGCAGGTGATATATTGCAGCTAATCGTTTTACCTAAAATATTCAAAACAGTCGCAGTCAATGGACATAAGTTCCTAAATTTGATAATGGTCAGAGTCCATGACTAAGATTTTCAGCTCTCTATATTCAATCCAAATATTCACGAGAGACTGGTTGTTGTTGCTATATCCGTCTAGCCAACTTCTTACCTATTAGTTTAGCCAAACCAAACTTTTCAAGTAACTGATCTAGCCAACTTCTTGAGCTCTGGATTCGGGAGACTTCAACCACCTATTCACTGTATGATACACCAATGCCGATCAAGAAAGTTTGGGGACAAGAAAACCACTTTTACGATTACAACATCATGTAACTGTAAGAGTTTTATTTAAACTCTATGTCTCACACACCCATCTTAATAGATATGTGTCATGTGAACTAAAACACCATTTGGTAATTTAATAGAAGAGGTAATTTGAGAATTTATAGAAGAAAAAAATTAGTGGAGTTGACCATGTGATCTGTTACTCCAGTATCAATTGTCCAGGCTATATGTTTACCTGCAAAATTCTCAAAGGGAGGCATTTATGGATTTGGAAGAATACTGGAGGTTGAAAGGGAAGTAGCTTGATTGACAGAATGATTAATGGTTTGCTGCTTTTAGTATAACAAGAAGCTGCTGATATTGATCTTGAGTCAATGAAAGTTGTGAGACATCATCATTTGCTTTACTAGCAGAAGAAGAAATCTGATTTGCTGAAAGAGTAACTCCTCTCTTTAACTTGAAACCAAGAGGAAAACTATGGATCTAATAACACTATCAAATGTATGTCCTGTTTATCCACAATGACTATACACAGGTTTGCTCTTGCGAAAATTATTTTGCTTTGAAGCAAAATTACTAGTTTTGGCAAGCTTTGCTGTCAAATTAGCAATCGACTGAAGACTAGGCACATTAGTATTTACAGTAATTTCTTTCTATTTATCCTCTTGTAATACTAAGACAATCACTTTATTAATTGATGGAAAAGGATCAAGCAACAAAATTTGACTTCTCGTGTTGTTAAAAGAGTCACTTAATCCCATTAAGAGTTGCATGATGTACTCTTCTTGCTATGTCTCCTCAAAAAAATTTTCGGGTTTCAACTAAACCTTGTGGTAAATTACGTTTGTAATTTGCCAACTCATCACAATAAGACTTCCAATCTGTGTAATAATCACTCACAGATTTTTGTTCTTACTTTAAAGTAATGGTTTTTCTTGACTGAAAAATTCTCAAATGGTTACCTTGCGAAAATCAATCCTTAAGATCCTTCCACATATCTGTTGCATTGTCTATGTAGAGGATGCTTGAACCGATGTTCTTAGCAACTAAGTTTATGATCCGTGAAACCATCGTTGCATCAGACCCACACTAAATAGAGAGGATCAACTTCATCAATCAGCTTCTAAGGGTTCCAGCAATAAATCCTATTTTGTTTTTAGCAACTAGGGCTTTCGACATTGATCTCGCTAGGGGGTGGGCTTTGACCCTGACAGAGTCGAAATGCCCACCTCTGACCTCTGACTTTGACTAGGGTTGGAGGTCAAAAGCTGCTCAGACTTGGACTCCAATCAGAGTTTGAAGCTCAGAGTCTAAACCTTAGACCCCAACTTGGAGCTAGGCTTTTTTTTTTTCCAATTTCCTTACGACTTTCTTAGCATCCAAACAACACCCAAAGATTCAAAACAACACCCAAACAACACACGATATACGAAAAAAATAAACAAATCAAAAAACAACATCCAAACAACATCAAAGACGAGATCAAGATTCAAGGGTTGGATTGAAAAAGTTTTCCCAACATCCAAACCACATCAGGGATGGATCTAAAGGAATTTTCATGGCAGAGATGAGATCCAGAGTGGGTGGAGACGAGATCCAAAAGGAAACTTGTAGAAGAAAGAAAAAGAAGGCTTCATTACGAAGTTGGTTGTTTGGAACCTCTTCTAATGGATGAATGTAACCAGGGAGTGTTACACTACTTTATTTCACCACTTCGTTGCAACTGGCCAAGTTGAGATGGATCTTCTTTATGCGGCTGATAGTTTGCTTACAACAATTGCAAAAGATGCAAAAACAATAAAGGATCTATAATACTCCAAGACTATTGTCAAAATAGAAAAAAGAAAAAATTGCTTTTTCTTGTTTAAGGCTTTTCCTTGATCTCATGTCTTCACTTATCTTGCTTTTCCTTGTGGTTAGACGATTTGTAGAAGAAGAAGAAAGAAGAGGAAAAGAGGAGACTAAGCTGAGAAAGAAACTGAGTAGAATGAAATGGGGCTTAGGGTAAGTGAAAAAAAAAAATGATGAATATATATTAGGAGAAAGAGAGCATCGTTTAAGAAAGTAAAAGAAACAAGAAAAATAAGAGAAATCGATGACTTGTGGGCGTGGGGGCTCTAACTCATATATGGGAGGTTTTAAAATTTTATATCCCAACGAGCCAACCATTAGGCTATTCAACAATCTATCACATATATTATAAAATAAAATATATGAAATATATTAACCAGAGTCGAAGTCGATACTGCAGAGCCTTGTCCAACTCCGAACTTTGACTCCTAATTCTAAAAACTCCGACTTCGTCAGAGTCAGAGCCTTGTCAGAATTCAGAAATTTTTCCCACCCTTAGATCTCACCCATGGATGATAGTTCTCACCAGTTAATCATTTTGTCACAAGCAAAACCCCAGGGTTTTCTCCATGATGAAGAAATTTAGGGTTTGAGGGATCCTCGAGTGAAATTTGAGAGAAACTACAGTCGAAGCCATGGCAGAAATGTTCCAGAATAATCAGATTGCTCTGATACCATGACAAAAATAGAACTCTGTCATGGTGATTTTGTGATCTGAGATGCAAAGAGAAACATGGGAGCTTAAAAAATGAAGATAACAGAGAGAAACCCAATTTTGTTTTATTTCATATGCGTAAAAAGTATTATTTCTCAATGTACACTTGCTACATTGTATTTATACTAAAACTGATTAAAAAGAAAAAGACCAAACTATCAAAACTAATTATTACATCATTACAAATGATATTACTTCAAAAAAATATACTTCTAAGAAATACCAGTATGAGAAAAGACTAAAAAGATTTGCATTACCAAGTGACATTTATGTTAAAGAAGAGAATAGATAGTCAACTCAACATGTAAGATGAAAAGATAACACAAAACAACAATAGCAAAATGTACATTTTTGTCAAGTTATTTGCATAGAATATGGCAGCAAATACATGAACAATTGATAATTAAAGCTAACAAAAGTTGCATCTTTAGAATCAGTATTAGATCTCAAAAACCCATCCACCCACTAAATCTACATATCACAAAATAGACTCTTAAATCTTAATAACTTATTACCTACGGTGAGGAGAGGGTGGTGGAGTGTGGAAGTAGACAATGGATGTCAACTTGCGGTGAAGGAACACGTTGCAATGGAGCAGAATAGCAGATCGAGGAACGAGAGCATAAGAAAATATGAGTCTAGGACAACATGGAGAAACACAATGCTCAAAATGCGAGCTAGTCAAAGACACTGGTTATTTCATTTTCCGTTCTAGAAAATGGGTATTAAAGAGTCAAAGACACAAAATGGGGTCTTTAGATTTTCGAAGGAGAATGATGGAGTGACAATGATGAAAAAGCTAGTAGTTTTAGTAATTACAAAAAATGCCATGGCCCATGCCCCTATTTTCACATTTCAGATCAAAATATAAATTTCACCTGGTACATCAAAAACTAGCTAGAATTGACCGAAACACAACAAAACAACTGGAATTTGACTTGATACGGAACTGTTCTGGCATGCCGGTTACTGTTCTGGCATGGGAAATTCCAGCTATTCCAACTGGAACGAAATGGTAATCAAAACTTTGATTCAATCATAATAGAGAAGTATAAAAACTTAGCCATAAAAGTCCCTCTCCCTTGTTACCCTCATTCTCTCTTCCCAATCTCAATCTATCTTATCCTTTATGTTTTCTATCGCATTGAGTAATGGAAGTTGTCTCACTAGTTAGCTACCCCTAGTCAATGGGGACTAGTCCAATTTGATTCGATTTTGGAACTAAACTTATATACACCGGACTAACTCATCACCAAAATTGAAACTTTCAATTGTTCAGATTTTTGTCTGATCTAGTTTGGTCTGGTTTGTTGTTTACAAGTGTGCCATTTCATAAGTTGAGACTTTATATATATATACACACACACACACACACATATATAAAATAAGTTTATACTAACAGCTTAATATTAATGTTCATGTTTAAGATTAAAATTTATATTATATCAAATGTTATATTAATTTTATACTATAACATTAATAGATATGAATAATAAGATTAAAACTTCATGTTATATTAATTAACAATTTAACATGAATATATGTATATATAAACTAAAAAATATATATATACCAGTCTGGTTGACACAAACCGATTTTGAAAATATGAAAATTGGTATCGAACTGGTTTAAGTTCTTAAAAACGGTACCGGTTCAGCCAATTTTTGGTTCTTTTTTTTCACACCCCTATCATTGACTCAGAGTGTAATCCCTTGTCTATAGGCAATGCAATGCATTTTAGGCACATACCCTAAAACAAGGGCATGTATATGCATCGATCGTTCCTCCTGATGCGTATAATTCTTTGTTTAATTATGTTATAACCTGATCTATATCCACATGAAACACACATGTATATTCAAGAGAAGTAACCCCAAGAAGTTAAACCTCCCTCTTTTCTTATTTCTTCTTCAAATCAAGTATTAATATTATGTAAAAAAAAATCATTTTGAAAAATTCACAATAGACTCAGTCAGTGGCGGAGCCACGTTGGGGCAGGGGGCCATGCCCCCCCTCCCCCCCCCCCCCCCCCCCCCCCCCCCGAGATTTTAAAATATATATATAAGTTAATTTTTTAATTTAATAAAATAATATTAATTTATTATGTATTGGCCCCTCATCTAAAAATTATTTTGGTCTCTCCATAAAATTTAATCTAATATAAAAATAAAATAAATAAAACACATCTCATATAAAATAAAATACAGATTTTTATTATAAATAAAATTAAAAAAAAAAATTAACTATAACCGGTAGTATTTCTAACCTCTTTCCATTTTCTAAAGCATTTCAATCTCCAAGTAAATTTGTAAAAAACAAATTTACAAATTGCATTTCCTTCACACATAACACAACACCATACTTCACATCTTGTTCTTCACATTTTGTTTTCTTCATTTTCCAACATCAAAACACATCTCGTCCTTCACATTTTATTTTCTCCATTTTTCAACATCAAAACGAAGAAGAAAAGAAGCAAAAGCTTTACCTGCTCGACTGTGACTCTGTGAGGCGCGACCGCCGACGGACCCATTTCCAGTTTCCTGATCTCCATAGGACCATAAATCTTCTCAGTTCTCGCCTCCTCGCATGATTGCATCTCTCTCTCACAATTTCGCAACCTCGCTCTCGCTCTATCGCATTTCCAGACTCAACAGGTTCGCCCCTTTTGATTTTGGAAGCTTCCAGATAGTCAAAGAGTCAAAGAATCAAAAGGAACTTTGGCCCCCTTTTTGTCTCGATCGGCACTAGTTACTTTTTCCTAATTTTTTTTTTCTAATCCTCGATACTAGGCCCTCACTCACAAAGTGAAAAATTCATAATATTATTTATTTATTTGTTTAATAGATTAATTCTTTTCTTTATTTAGTAGATTAATGATTTTTTTTCTATATAGTAAACTAACATTTTGTTTTTTAGTAGATTAACAAATGTATTTGATAGACTCAACCAGACTGCTAGTTCTTATCTCACGGTCCCTCGGAGCACCATTCCCTTATACCTTACTCCTTTATCTGTACTTGGGTATGTCTTTTTTCTTTATAAAATTTTTATATTGGTATTAATCATATTATATATATATATTACATATATTAATTGCGTATGGTTGTATATACTGATTTAAGTTGTTTTTTTTTTTTTGTAGCATTATGTGTATTAATAAATTGTTTGATTTTCAATTTTAAATTGTTTGATTTTAATTTGAGACCTTATTATTAGAATATCTATAAAGTTTATCTAAATTTCTAAATTTATTTTATATGTTTCAATTTGATTTTAAATTTAGGTTCATAAATGATGTCTAAATTAAAAATTATCGACTCATTCTTCAAAAGAAAAGAAGTTGATATTCCAGAAAATTCTTCTAAAATTTCAACAATTGAATTTGAGGAAAATCCTGATCTTAACTCTCCAATTTTGAAATCTAAAGGAATTCAGTTTACATCGTCAGCATTTAATTCTAAAGAGATTGATATATCTTCTCTACAACGAGATCCGGGATTACATCCTCCTATATGGAATTATTTAATCAATCAGTATGATGAAATAAGAAGAGCTTAATCCAAAATGGATCCATATGAAATACGTCTCTTAAAATATCCATTTTCTGGTTTTGAAAAGCATCCTCATCGCTTTCAAGCTTCATGGTTGGTAGAATTTGGATCTTGGTTAGAGTATTCTCCATCAAAGGATTCTGCATATTGTTTACCTTGTTATCTTTTTACAATGAAAGCATCTCAACATTTTGGATGAGATGTATTTACTGTTATGGGATTTAGAAATTGAAAGAAGATTAATGATGAAAAATATTATGCCTTTTTGAATCATCTTGGGGAGGATCCATGTTCTTGTCATAATAATGTTGTGAAATCTTGTGCACATTTATTAAAAAAATTACAGCATATTGATAAAGTAATGAATACACAAACTTCTGAACAAATTCTCAACAATCGACTCTGAGTAAAAACATCTATTAATGTTGTTCGATGGCTTGCATTTCAAAGATGTGCCTTTAGAGGTCATGATAAGACCATTGATTCAAAAAATTGAGGTAATTTTCTGGAGATGTTTAAACTCTTGGCTTCATATAATGACAAGGTTGGAAAACTTATTTTGGAAAGTGCTCTTAAATCTTCAAGGTATACTTCACCCCAAATTCAAAAAGAGATTTTAGAAGTTCTTGGAAAGAAAGTAAGAAATAAATTCGTGAAAATGTTGGAGATTCTCGATTTTGCATTATTGTTAATGAGGCATGAGATGAGTCTAAAAGGGAGTAAATGGCTATAATCTTGAGATTTGTTGATGTTGATGGTTTTATACAAGAAAGATTTTTTGATTTTGTACATGTTAAAGATACATCGGTATTGACTTAAAAGAATGAAATATCTGCAGTTCTTGCTCGTCATTGTCTTGATATTCAAAATATTCATGGGCAAGGATATGATGCCAGTAATATGCGCGGTGAATGGAATAGATTGCAAGCATTATTTCTTAAAGATTGCCTATATGCATACTATGTTTATTGTTTTGCTCACCGATTACAGTTAGCATTAGTTGCTGCATCTAGAGAGGCGGTTTTTGTTCATGAGTTTTTCTCAAATTTAAACTTTATTATCAATGTGGTGGGTGCTTCATGTAATAATGATGAATTGCAAGCTGCTTAGGCAACAGATATTGCACATACGATAGCCATTGATGAACTTGAAAGTGAAAAATGAGCTAACCAAATTGACACTATCAAACAAGCCGGTGATTCTCGTTGGGGTTCTCATTTTTATTCTATTTGCAGTCTACTGCAAATGTTTAAAAACACTTGCTCGGTGCTTGAAACCATAATAAAAGAATGATCCACTTACTCTCAACGTGGGGATGCGAATGCTGCTTATAAAATATTTACCTCATTCCAATTCATATTTGCTTTACATTTAATGAAGGAAATCATGGGTATTATTGATGTTCTTTGTCAAGTTTTGCAGCAAAAATCTCAAGATATTTTGAATGCCATGAATATGTTTTCTACTACAAAAGGACTCATTCAAAAGTTAAGAAGTGAAGGTTGGGAAAATCTGCTTGAGAATGTTGTCTCTTTTTATAAGAAATTTGATATTGACATTTCAAAATTGAGCTCTCGTTCTGTACAATGTCGTGGTCATCATCAACGAGATCACATTACGATAGAGCATCATTATCATTTTCAAATATTTAATGCTACTATAGATTTTCAAATGCAAGAGCTTGATAATAGGTTTGGTGAAGGAACAACAAAGCTTTTAACCCTTAGCTCAGCTTTGGATCCAAATGATATGTATAAATCTTTTAATATTGATGATATATGTTGTATTGCGGAAGAGTATTATCTTCTTGATTTTTTTAAAAATGAGAAAATCAATTTAAGGTTTCAATTCAAGCATTTTGAAGTTGATGTGCTTAGCAATCTGAAATTTCAAGATTTGAGATCCATTGCAGATTTATGTCGAAGATTGGTAGAGACAGAGAAATCAAAGACATACTATCTTATTGATAGATTGATTTGTCTAATTTTAACTCTTCCAGTGTCTACAACAACTAGTAGTGAATGAGCGTTTTCAATTATGAAGATTGTTAAAACAAGGTTTCGGAACAAAATTGAAGATAAATTCTTAGCAAATAATTTAGTTGTTTATATTGAAAGAAAAATAGCTAAGAATTTTGATTTAGATTCAATATTTGATGATTTTGTTTGTTTAGAAGAATGCAAGTTACAATTTTAGACACTCTGTATTTCTTTTATTTAATATATTTGTATGAATGTCTTTATATTATTTTAATGATATATTATTCTTGACATATCAAATACTTTTTTAATACATAAGTTGTATTAAACATATTTTATTTTTATTGTAAATCTTCCTATCAGATTATTATATATTGTAAAAACAAATTGTATAAAAGTAGAATAAAAAATATTATATATATATTGTTCTAGTTTTGTTTGGCCCCCTAGAGTAAATTGCTGGCTCCGCCACTAGACTCAGTACTACTGCATTTCAGGCTGCGACACCTGGATTGAGCGCCGGCCTTACCATCGGAATTGCACCTGTGCACTCCACAAGCCACGTAATGGCAGCTCCCATGTTGTATCGAATAATATGTGCAAAAAGAACGTGTCTTACCCCATGAGGAGGTCCTGGAGTGAGGGCTCCCTGGCCTTGCACGCTGCAGCTTCTTCTAACCATTCATCGCCTTCTTCTTCATCATTACTTGTGGTTGGAGCTGCTGCAGCGAGGAGGCCACAGTTGTCGAGTTTGTTTGTTCAAGATGAGGAGGATGATGATCAGAATGGCTTTTTCAGGATTTAAATCCTTCTTGTTTTTTATCAGTACCAATTCATCCATTTCTTTGAATAATTGTTGGGTTAAGATCGGTGAATTATATATATATATATATACACACACACACACATGAAGACTGATCGATAAAGTCGTGCGGTGTTGGCCAAATTAATTAATAGTTCATGTGTAAAAGTTTTTGATCGATTGTAGTACTGCTATAAATGTATGTTAATAAACCTACTGCATGCAGCATGCATAGTCTAATGGAAATGGGTTTTGTATTTGATGAAATGATTTTAAATGAAATCCTTCCATCCATCTCTATCAATTGTTCAATTGTAGTGTAAGTAAATTCATATGATCGATGCACTAGACATGAGAAATATATATCATGTGACCTTCTTGTACTTCTTTTATTTGTATCTTGACCGTGGATAATTTGGTTTCATGTGTGCAATTGCAAATATGTTTAATTTGCTTTGAATCTTATTTTGTATTATTTGTAAACCCTACAAATTAGTTTCCCAAAAAATGGATATATGAATCACAATATTATAAGTTCCATATATAATTCCATTTCGATATATTGCCAATGCCATTTATGGAATATCTTAACATGCACTCCATTGACAAAATTTTTGGAGCTTGAAACTTTCACCTCGAACTTAATTTTCCACATCCCAAATTTTGCAATATTATTATTTATTTTATAATGGCATGCCCTTAAGAAAAGATGATAATTCCCAACACACACACACACACACACACATATATATATATATATATATATATATATATATATTTATATACTTGTTCGATCGACGGATGGTCACATGGGGCATGTGGTCGATCGGTTCAAATTGTTCAATGCTAGCTAGATAGGAAAAAATAACACTTTAAAAAGAAAAGAAAGATCAATACAAATAAAAAGACAAAAAGACAAATGATTCCCGAAATTAACGCACAAAAAGACCTTTGATTTTGTCGATTTTATCATTATTTATAAAGAAGTAGTCCTGTTTCACGATGATGTTGCTGAAGCTGGCCTCATGGGACGGTGGAGAAAGGACGAAAAGCCGGATCATGTGAGTGAAATTTTTTTTTTTTGATTTTGTCGTGCGTGTCTATATTCAAAGTTCAAACCGGATTAATTCGCAGAGAACCTTTTTCCTTTTTTATCTATACATGATGATCATCATGAATATTATATATATATCCTAGCTAGCTAGGTTTAATAATTTGCTTGCACCATCTATATATATATATATATATATATATTTATTTAACGAGTTATAAAGATGATCTTCGATGTTTTCTAGGGTTAGAAGCTCGATGATCAGATCGTGGCCGGTGCCAACTTCATCATAAACGTACGTACAATTGGAAGAACCTGTGTTTGGCTATACGTTTCATAGGAAGATTTTATTGTTGAATTTAGAATAAAATCCAATAAAGACCAAGATCTCTTATCAAATTCATGTAAAAATATAATAAAGAGAGTATACATGTAGCCATTGTTGGATTTTCTACATCCAATATTCACTCTCTGGTAAAAAGATGGGATGCGTAGAGTAGAATGTGAATCTAGAGTGGGGACCATGCATGACCTTATATGACACCTGAATTTTAGTTTTGCCCATCATAAAACAATGGAATTACATAGGTTCTTAATAAGTCTCTACATATAAATTGGGCCCATACCACTAAATGTTCATGATCTGACCAAAATTATGGGCTTCTAGAGCTGTGTTGGCCTGGTTATGTCATTTTATTGATCACAATTATTGAGCTTTACAAACATTATCCAAACTTTATATTAGGCAATTATACAATATGAAATTTATAATCTATGTAGGTCCATTAATTTAAATAATGCCAACATTTATTACTAAGCCTAGCTAGCTAAAAACTAATGAGAGGTGACGAACTCGAGAATTGAAGCATGCTACATGCATTTTATAATAAAATACAGCTTTAAGATTTTGTACTTTTGGGACTCGATAATTAGTTTAAACAAGTGGTGAAACGAAATGTTGATATATTTGAAGTGAGATATATACATCTTTGGATTCTTTACCAGAAGATTTTGACATGAACTTATGCACTTCCAAGATCAGCATGTTAATTAAAGAGAAGCACAATTAATTAATGGGGCGTACTCCAAATCGTGAACGCATTAGGGGTGGGCAGCTGGGCCCCGGAACCCGTTGCCTCGCCCCATTCGCCCCGCCCCCGCATAGGGCGGGGCGGGGCGGGGCATCCGCACCGTTAGGGCGTGGGGCGGGGCCCCCCGGCCCGTATGGTGGATCCCAGCGGAGGCAGGGGACGGAAACGGCCTCCCCCCGGTCCCTTTTTCCCCTGCCCCGCCCCGGTTATTATATATATAATATATAATATATATTATATTATATATATATATATATTAATAAGTATGCTTATATGAAACGGCGCCGTTTTGTAGTTGACAAAACAGCGACGTTTCATCTTAGGGGGGTTTATTATTAACCCACTAAATGAAACGACACCGTTTTGTCCACCACAAAACAACGCCGTTTCATTTAGTGGGTTAACCCTAAGTCCCCATCCCCCCCCCCCCCCCCGGTCCCCTCCCCTCCCGAGTCCCTTCGCAGTTCGCACATCCGAAACCTAGAAACCCACTCCAGTCGCCCCCGTGTTCCCTCCTCCCTCTCGCAACCAGTCGGTCCGCCGCACGCCGTGTTCCCTCCTCCCTCTCTCTCGCACGACTCACGACGCCGGATGCACGCCGCACGGTACACGGTAAGTTAGCGTGTTCTCCTCCTCTTTTGATTTTCTCCGTTGATTTTTATTTTTTTATTTTTTTTGAGTTTTGATCAGAGATTGGAGGAAGGATGGGGTTGAATTGGAGATGGAGGATGGGATTTGTGAATTGTGTGCTGTGGATTCGTGACTTGTGTGATTGTTTCGGATTTCAATTTTTTTGGATTCATTGGATTGTTTTTTTTTTTTTTTCTTTTTGTAAATTTCATTGAAACCCTAACCCCTAAATTGATTTAGGGGTTTCATGATTTGAAACCCCTAAATCAATTTAGGGGTTAGGGTTTCGGATTGGGACCCTAAATTAAATTAGGGTTCCAATCTGAAACCCTAATTTTTTTTAGGGGAATTGGGGTTCCAATCCGAAACCCTAAATTGATTTAGGGGTTTCATTGATTGAAACCCCCAAATTGAATTAGGGGTTTCGAATTGGAACCCCAATTTGGGGTTCCAATCCGAAACCCTAATGATTTGTTAATTTAGGGGTTTCAATCAATGAAACCCCTAATTTGATTTAGGGTTTCGAATTGGAATTTGGGGTTCCAATCCAAAACCCAATTATTTTTTTGATGTATGCAGTTTCGTATGCAATTTTTGTTGATTGTGTTGGATTGCACTTTGATTGTTTTTTTTTTTTTTGTTGGAGAATCAGGAATGTCTTCTGATTTCAGTGATAGCTCGCATTCCCCAGCCAACACCCCTACCCCAGAAACTAACCCTACTCCTACCCCTATAACGAGTACACCTTGCCCTGCTCCGAAGCCCACACAGGGCAAGAAACCTGTATCTATAGTTTGGCAACACTTTACCAAACTAAAAGGTGGTGCCCCCAACAACCCACAAGCTAAATGTAATCACTGTGGGAAAATGTATGGATGTCACTATAGGAAACATGGTACATCCTAGGGGAAGGTCCATCTAGAGGAACAATGCAAGAAGAGTCCAATTTTAAAATCCTTAATTAAGAAGGGTCAATTTAGACTAGATTTTAAAATGGCGGATGGGAGTAGTGGGGCCGGGGGGCAACATTGAAGGGGTATACGAAGTATAACCCCGATGAGTGTAGAAGGAAGTTAGCTCGTATGATTGTCATAGACGAGCTGCCTTTTCAGTTTGTGGAGGGTAAAGGGTTCCAAGAATTTGTCCAAGAGTTGGAACCGAGATTTGTACTTCCTTCTCGTCACACTGTGGCAAAGGATATTAAGAAGATGTACCTCCGTGATAAAGATGTTTTGAGGGGCCAATTGGCGGGTTTGGTAGTTTGCCTCACTACCGATACTTAGACTTCTATCCAAAATATGAATTACATGTCGTTGACTGTGCATTTTGTTGATGCTGATTGGGTTCTGCACAAAAAGATTATTAAATTTTGTCAAATAACTGATCATAAGGGTGAGACGATTGGAAAGGCCTTGGAGGCCGCAATAAAGGAGTGGGGGTTGGAAAAGGTTTTGTCTGTGTCAGTTGATAATGCGTCGTCTAATGATGTCGCATTGGGATATATAAATAATTATCTTAAAGATGCAAATAAGACATTCTTGGGTGGTGAATACTTGCATGTTAGATGTGCTGCACATATTTTGAATTTAATTGTGACTGAGGGGTTGAAAGATGTTGATGACTCGGTTGCACGAGTTAGAATGGCTGTGAAATGGGTGAGGTCTTCTCCTTCTAGATTGGAGAAATTCAAAGTTGCTGCAAAGGCTGCGGGCATAACATCGAAGAAAGGTCTTTGTACTGATGTTCCTACCAGATGGAACTCAACCTTCTTGATGTTGGAGGTGGCCCAAGAATATAAGGCAGCCTTTCAATTATTGGGTGATGAAGACATCCAATATGTCAAATACTTTGATGAGCACGGGGGATCACGAAAGCCTAATGATGATGATTGGGTGGTAGTTTCTACTTTCGTTGATTTTCTTGGATTATTTTATGATGTCACATTGAATATATCTGGTTCTTTGTACCCTACATCCCATGGGTTTTGTCAACAAATATGTAGGGTAAAAGAAGAATTAGAAGATATGCGTAGGGGTTCCAATGAAAGGATGAGGGGGATGGCAGTGACCATGATGCTAAAATATGACAAGTATTGGGAAGATTTGACTAGAATGAATATTTTCTTATATGTGGCTGTTATTCTTGATCCCCGTCTAAAAGTTTCAGGCTTGTTATATGGGTTGAGACTTGTTCACGATCAGGTATGGACTGAACTTATTGGTGAATTGGCCCGAGATACCCTGAAAAAATTGTATGATGAGTTTAATGCAATTAAGGGTGGTACTACATCGAAGACATATACACCAACCCCAATGCCTTCTACAGACACCGTGACCGGGCCTCCTACAAAGAAGTGCAGAATGTCGTGGACTAAGACCCTCGCACAGAATCCCACACTAGTCCATCAATCTATGAAGGTCGTTTATGAGTTAGACAACTATTTGTCAGCGGATATGGTCCAAGATGATGACGATCATTTCGATATATTAGGATGGTGGAAGAATGCCTCAAAGAAATATCCCATCATTTCTGAGATTGCCCGCTGTATTTTGGCCATCCCTATTAGCACCGTTGCCTCAGAGTCAGCCTTTAATACCGGAGGTCGTATATTGGATCCTTTCCGTAGTTCATTGTCTCCTACAACTGTAGAGTCATTGATATGCACACAGAGTTGGACGATAGGAAATGATATTCATGTTCCGGATATTTTAGATTTTAAGGAGACCGATGAGGGTGGTGATCAGTCTGGATTTGGACCACCTGGTAATTGTTTTTTATTTTATTATTTTAATTTATTTACATTTATTTCCATTTCACCGTTATTAATTTTAATATTAATTTTTGTAGTAACACATGAGACGTCTAGCACCTCTGCAACATAAAAATGTGCTCAAGCCTGGGCCGCCCCAACTGTCACACCCCTTGACTCAAAGACAAGCCACAGCTGACAAGTCTCTTTAGAATATTCAATTTTTAATTATTTGTTCAAATTTTGTATTCAATGATTTGTAATGTTGATACAATATCCCTTGGATACTTATATGTTTGTAATTTTGTAATTATTTAGCCTTTCAATTTTGTAATAGCTTAGTTATTATTATTAGTTTATTACGTAATAGACTCTTAGACTAGTAACTTTTATTAGCCATAAAATCAATTACCATTCATAACACTCTTTTTTTTTTTTAATCTGGTTTTTTAAATTTTTTTTTCCTTTTTACTTATAATTTTATGGGCTGAAAAATGAAAATGGTCTACAAGCTTTTTTTGAGCCAAAAATACAACCTTGTGGTCCATTTTTAACCAATTACTGAGGTTTCTGGGCCCAAAATGGCCCAGAAATTGCTTCTGGGCCATAAGGGGGGTGCGGGGGGGCGGATGGATTGCCCCCCCCACACAGTACCCCGTCATGCGGGACGAGGTACCCCGCCCCCGCACACCGGGGGCGGGGGACGGGGAAACATTTCCCCATCCGCCCCATCCGCCCCATGCGGGCCGGGGGGGGGCGGGTAGCACCCCTAGAACGCATGCACTTCTGGGCCGAACCATCAGGGCTCAGTTAATCCTGATGATCATGATCATAAATCTAATAATCACGTCTTCCATTTAAAAAGTATATATATTTAAAGTTTTTGATATACGATAGATGTCAAAGTCAGCTCCATCATCTGATATAAAAATATATTTGTTTTTTTAATTATTTTTTATGATTGTTTTTGAGTTATAAGAAGTAGGGCTGTATTGGCCGCCAGAGTTCGGAATCAACCAAAACCGACTAGCAATCCAAAACATATAAAAAAAACGATGTCAGTCAATTCGGTCCCGCTCTAGACTGCCTGGTAAACGGCAAAGCGGCCAATAATATTTATATATATATATATATTATTTTTGTCTGAAACGACGCAGTTTAACTTAAACGAGTTAATTGTGTTGTTTTATAATTGAGATTTACCAAATAAAAAAAAAAAGTTGCGACCTCGTTTGGTTTCATGTAATAATGAAGTTGTTGAAAAAAAATAATAAGGAGATATTTAGAAATAATTTTCATTTCATCCCATTTCATTTCATTTCATCTCATCTTATTTTATCTCATTCTCTTCCCAAATATCACTCAAACACAAATACTTTTAAATTAATCATTACAATTTTTTAAAATTTTCAAAGAAAACACAAAAATCAGTTCCACTTTTTCAAATATCAAAATAAAAATAATATTACAAAATTATATCTTAACATTATTTTAATTTTATAATATTTTGTTGTCGAGCCCAATATTTCAAGCTTTGTGTAATTATATATCTACACATGGATTTTGATGATAACAAATGAATTCTTAGAATAAATGAGTCTCAAGCTCAAGTTGTCTACACAATGGAGTCAAGCACATCAAGGAAACAAACATGAGCAAGAAGGGAACAAGTTCACATTAAAGTTATAGAGTAATGTTATAAATCTCTTAAAAATTCGAAATTAGAATTAAGGCTCAAAATTAATATTTTATCATAAAACATTAAAATACATTTTCCACATGTGCATGAATATTTTGAAAATTAAATTTGAAAATTTTGAAAGATGATTGATTGTCATCTTTCACATGTGCATGCCTTGATTAAATGGTTGAATTTTGAAAATATTAAAGATGATTGCTTGTCATCTTTCACATGTGCATGTTTTATTTGAATATTTTCAAAAGTGATTGATGTTTTTTTTGACTTATGCAAAAGGTAGATGATTTTGTTTGAAAATTTTGAAAAGTAAAGTGTGCTCCTTTTGTTATATGCAAAAAGTAAAAGATTAGGTTTGAATTTTTTGAAAAGTAAAGTGTACTCCTTTTGTCATATGCCAAAAGTAAAAGATTAGGTTTGAAGTTTTTGAAAAATGAATGATGTTGTCTTTGACAATTGAAAAAGAAGAACCTTTTATTTGAATTTTTTGAAAAAAGTGAATGATATTATCTTTGACATGTGAATCTCTTTAACTTTGAATATGAAGTCTCATATGCCTATAAATAGATAATTTGAGAGTTTCACATTTACAACATCCAGAGCATACAACATTCATTCAAAGCTTTCATTCTCTCTTCTCTAAGCATTGAGTCTTAATCCTTGTTCATTTTGAGAGAAATATAGTTTGCGCTGTATTGTTCTTATTTCACTCATTGAGGAGTGTTTTCTGATAACCTACCTACTATCAGCTATTGTATCAGTAAAAGGGTGTGTATAACCCTTGTGAGTGTAGAAAGTATTCTACACAGGGAATAGTTGAATCACCACGTGTAAGGTGATTGCAAGTGTAGAGGGTGTTCTACATGGATCCTTTGTAGCGATGTTGTTCAAAGGTGTAATAGGTTTCTATCTCCACCTGAAAGAGGTTGAATAGTGAATTTGGGGATGCTCAAGGCGTAGCTTGAAGCGAGGACGTAGGCAGTAGGGCCGAACCTCGTTAACATACTGAGTTTGCTTCTCTCTTACCCTTACTCTTTATATTTATTACTGTTTCGTATTTTGTTTATATTTTATATTGTATATTTGATTTATAATTGTTATTTTTTTTAATACAACTCAATTCACCCCCCTCTTGTGTTAGTCATCTGGGCAACATTTGTATTCAACTTTTTCTCTCTCATTTCCTAAAATCTAATAAATACTTAACTTAAGGAAGTGGCTAGGGGCCAGACAGGTGAATTAGGGACTTTTACACCATCTAATAGAATTTTGACACATAAGATTTTCAAGTGAAAAATTAATAGAACTTCAAATAGGTAAGTAAATCCTACTTTTCATCTCCTCCCTATCTTTTTGTTGCTCTCTCTCTTCCCTCTCTCTCCTTGGTAGTTTTCTCTCTCTCCTTACTCTGCCAGAATCGAGTTTCTTTTTTTTTTCCTGTGACTAGAACACAACAATGCAATTTTGTTTTTTCTCTTCTTGCTTGGAGTAGAACATAGCAATGCGAGTTCTTGTTTTTTTTTTTTTTCCTTTCTCTTCTTGCTGGGAGTAGAACACAGCAGTACAAATCCTTAATTTTTTTTTTCCTCTTGTTGCTGGGTGTAGCAAATAATAGTGCGAATTCGTAATTTTTTTTTGTTCTCTTCTAGCTTGGAGTATAACACAGCAGCTTTATACATAGCTTCTTCGAGGAAGAAGAAGAAGATGGTTCAAGAGTTTGGGCTTTTGTTGGTGTTTATTGTCTGTCCATAAACATTTGGAAATTCATAAAGAAAAGCACAAGAATTTTGATGCATATGCCAAAAATCAATTGGCATGGGTAAAAACATAGAAAGAAAGAGAAGAAAGGTGGAGAAAGCGAGAGAGTGAAGGGGGAAGGGGAGAGGTGAGAGAGAAAGTGAAATTTGCTGTATGTGGTTCTATTGTTCTTCTTTTAAGATGCTTATGTGTAAAAACTTGATTGGAGGGTGTAAAACTCTCTTATTCACCTAGTCCTGTTTGAAGTTAATCTCTTAACTTAAACTATCTCACTATTATTTACAAATCATTTTACAACTTATTTACAAAATTCTCATCTCATCTCATTCTTCAAGCATTCCTAAAAAGAAATGATGTTGTTTGGTGTATTAAACCAAATGACGTCATATTGATTAAGATTTTTATCAGTCTTCCCCTCCCCTCTTCTTCATTTTGACATCGTCTCTCTCTCTCTCTCTCCTCTCTTTTCATATAGAGCCACCTATCTCTCATCACAACACGCTATCCTTCTCTTTCTCTCATCGTGACTTCTAACAGACCATAACTGACCGAAAACTGGCTGAAGCCAAGCTTGATGGTTTTCTCCCCCTTAATCGGCCAGTTTTTAACAGGTAAGGAAACAGTCATTTCAGTTTCGAGTTTGGACCAAAATCGAACTGACTATGTCAGTTTTCACCCCTAATAACAAGGGGTGTATTTATATATACCGACTTGTAGATAACAAAACTCCTGGTTTAATACATACATAAACAAACTCTAGGTTTTCCACCTTCATCTTCTTCACTCCCTGCATTTTTAATTTTATCAATCTGCTCATAGGATCATAACTTTTATGTAATGAAGATTTGGGTGACATGAAAAGAAAAATAAAAAATAAAAAAGGGAATACAATATGAAAGAATTTAAAATTCTAAAAAATAAAATAGAGTTTTTCAAAAACAAAAAGAACACAAAGATTGTTGAGATTTTATTTTTTCTAAAAAAAAAGAGAAGAAAATACATGAGTGGCTGCCATGCATGCAGTTAGGGTGCCCGTGTTGCACATAGGGGTGGGCTCCGACCAAAGTCAAAGGCCAAGTTGAGCTCCGACTTTGAATTGGAGTGGATTCCGACTCCGATCGGAGCTACTGAGTTTTTTTTTTTGTCCAATTTTCTTACCTTTTTCCTAGCATCCAAACAACATCCAAATATTTCAAACAACACAAAGCATACAAAAATAAATAAATAAATAAACAAATAAAAATATAACCAACATCAAGAGACGGATCGAAAAATAAATAACATCTCAAAACTACTAATTTTTTTTCATATTAAAGATGAGATCAAGGCGTGGATTGAAAATTCTTTCCTAGTATCCGAACAAAATCAAGGGACGGATCGAAAAGAAAGCTTTGTAGCAAAGACAAGATCAAGACTGGGCAGAGATAAAAAAAGGAAGCTTCGTGGAAGAGAGAAAATGAAGTTGCAGTCGAAATGAAAAAAATAAATTCATTTCTCTTGATCAAGGCTTTCCCTTGATCTTGTCTCTTGAAAGGCATTGTTGAAACAAATTTTTTATTGAGGGTGTCCTTGAAGACAGAAAAGGTTAGACTTAAACGATTGGTAGAAGAAGAAGAAAGAAGAAAAAGAGACAAAGTTACTATGAGTAGAACGAAACGAGGGGTTAGGATTAGTGAAAAGAAAAGGATTGATGAATATATATATGAAGAGAAAAACATTATCGTTTTAAAGACTTTCTTAGAAAACTGAAGAAGAGAATTTGGTCTTGTGGGTTTTGGTCGTGAGGGCTCACTCGCGTATATGGGGTTTAAAAATTTATACCCTAACTGTTACTCAGCCATCTATCACATATATTAGAATATACAATAGAAAAATTCTAGTCATCATCCTTACAACATACACCACACATGATTATTTTATTTTATTTATTAATTTTTTCCCTTACTAAATGTGTGGTGTATGGATGATGAATATAAGAATTTATTTAGTTTAGTAAGAATAAAAAAAAATAAAAAAATCAAGTGTAGAGTGTGGTACTATAGAGACAATGAGTAAAAGAGCTCTATAAAATATATTAACTATATTAATTAATTGGAGTCAGAAGTCAGTACTACGAAGTCTTGTCCAACTCTAAACTACGACTCCGACAAATAATTCCAAATTTTCTGACTCTGTCAAATTCAGAGTGGGTGTCGGCTGGAGTCAAAGTCACTGGAATTTTTGCTCACTCCTAGTTGCACAGCCTAGATGCCTAAGTTCAGATAACCCTAAATATTTTTCTTCCTTTTCTTTAAAAAAAAAAATCTTAATGGGAGCTCTTTAGTTTTTATAAAAAAAATCTTGGTTTTTAATTTTATTTTTTATAAAATTAACTTATTTTAGATAAATAATATTTGTAATTCTAGGATGTAAAAGCCCCACGAACCTCTTTAAAAAAAAAATAGATAAATTTAGACCCATATAATTTTTTTTTTTAATAATAGACCTTTTTTTTTTTTTAAAGGAGTACGCATGTCTTGTATATTTTATGACTGTATCTAACATTAATCTTTATTTTAGGGTTTTTTATGTTTGTGATTAATTTTTAATCTCGTAGCATACAGCCATTGTTAAGACGTTCATCACAATTTGACTTGGAATTAAAGGATATAAAAATTGAGATTCAAACTAGTAAGTTACAATATTGAGGAGCGAAAGAGTTTTGTTATATACAAGTAAAGTCGCGTATTAATTTGTGTATCAATACTGATTTCTTCATATTCAAAATTTTAATTAGCAGTACTGTTTTTAATAAAATCTACTTTTTAACTAATCATATTAGATTAGTATATATATTAATACACAATTATATTTATAACTAAATTTTTTCGGAGCGAAATGATAAACGGGCAAAGTTCAAAGACTATTTTAGCTTCATTTAACTTTTGCTTTGGATACATTTGCGTGTAACAAAAGAAAAGGCTTCGCTGAAGAGTAAAGTGCCTAATGCCCTTTTTTTAAAGAGTACTTAACGCTTTTAATGGGTAAGGTATTGTCACAAGATCGCATAATCTTTGAACATAAAGTATTCGGGATTATTGGTTTTATGTGGAGTCCACGATATACCAAAGCTTTAAAGCAAAATTTATATTATATATATATATATATATACATGATTTTTGAAATAGGGTCCTTCCACTTAGCCGCCCAGCTCTTACAGATGGTCGTGCCTAGTGTGCAATCCTGCTTTTTTCTAAAAATTATTTTAAAAAAATTATATAAATTTACTAATAATTATTTTTTTAAATATTAAAAAAATTAAAATACATTAACAGTAAAATTCTAAGAGCAAACTCAGGAACAAACTAGTATTTTTCTTAAAATAGTTTGACAGACCACGTCAATCCATAATAGACATATATACAATTTGAATATCTTATTTTCTCTATAAGGCAACATCTTTATTTTATTTTATTTTTTATGGCTAGAAATCAACAAAATATTACTATATTTGGAAATTAAATCCATTGAGATTTCAGATTGGAATTTTTATTTTTATGTCCTTTTGTTCATATTTCTGAAACCAAAGTAATGACTGGAGATTGTTTGGAAGAATTGAAATTTGTATGATCGATCGGTATTTTTAGATTTAGGATATGTTTGGATAATGAGATAAGAAGAGAATTCTATTAATAGTAGTGAAATAGTTTATGAATAGTAATAATTACATATTTTGAATTAAGATGTTTAATTATATCTTGGGAAATGAAAGAGAAAAACTTAAATAAAAATATTATAAAATTAAAAAATTTTGTTTGAATATAATTTTTGTTTTGAAATTTGAAAAAGTTATATTATTTTTTTGTTTTATTCGAAAATTTTATAATAATTTAGGCTCCGTTTGGATACACAGTTCAGATGAGATGACATGAGATATTTTGAATAATAATGAGATGAAATGAGTTAAGATAAGATAAGATAGTTTGTAAAAAAATTTATGTTTGAATAGTGAGATGAGATGAGATAATTTTGACTTTTTGAGATTTGATAAAGTGGTGGGTCCCTCCAATGATTTGAGATAATTTAATAGTTATTGATTATATAATAATGAATATATTAATGAAAAATTAATATTGATGAGTAATTAAAAGATTTACCATAAATAAATTTAAATCTTAAAATATAATTTTTTGTTATTGGCCGAAATTACTTATATTCCTAAAAGTTAAAATTTCTTTGTTAAAAAATTATTGTTGACCTATTTATTTTTCTATATAAAGGAAATTCGAAATTTTTTATTTTAATTAAAAATTAAAATAATTTTATTATTATAATAGATATTATATTTATTAAAAATGTGATAGATATTTTTGAGAAATGGGAAGGAAAAAATAAATAAAGAAAAGAGAATTAGAAATGACAAGTGGTTCACTGGCGTGTACTGGAAGGCAAAAAAAAAATATATATGTATTAAAATGATTTTGGGAAATGGCAAGTACCAGCACCGCAGCACGTTTCCCTCCCCAAAATATAGGACTACTGTGTGTGTTATTGAATTTTGAGTTTTGTTATATATAAGTAAAGTCACGTATTAATTTGTGTATTAATATTGATTTTTTTATATTTAAAATTTAAATTAGCACTGTTTTAAATAAAATTTAGTTTTTAACTAATCACAATAGATTGGTGCACATATTAGTACACAATTATACTTGCAACTAGATTTTTCAAACAAAATTGTATCTTATTTTACCGGTTTTAAATAAATACAATTACTGACAATATACAATAAAATTCAGGAGTTTTGCTACGTACAAGTAAAGTTGCGTACTAATATGCGTACCAATACTGATTTCTTTATATTTAAAATTTAAATTAGCACCGTTTTTAATAAAATTTACTTTTTAACCAATCACATTAGATTGATGTACATATTAATTCATAATTATACTTGCAATTAGATTTTTTCTTTTCCAAATATGGCCTTAATTACTATTTTTGCAAGTGCATTGAACAGTAAGGAAGAATTGCCATATCCCCGCCCGTGGGTTAAATCCCGTATTTAGTCTGGTAGATCCCACTAAATCTTTTACAACAAAAATAATTGTTTCGGTGGTGGAGTGTTCTATGAAAATTTAACTATTATTTATTATTTTATTATTATTTTGTATTATTATTTATTATTATTTAATATTTTATGATTACTTTTTTATTACTATTCAGATAATATTTGAGATCGCTTTACTATCAAACACAACTGTGCTTGTTTTCTCCCTATGATGTACAAATAGAAAAATCTACGTAACAGCGTGAAAAACGTGGGATCGATTGATACACACGCCAAGCATATATGTATGGAACACATATTCTTGGCTTGATCGATCAGCTACTCCCGAGTCTTATATATGGCAGGAGTTAATAATTAGTAATCCCACAAGCTATCACTTTGACAAACACACACAAGCTGCTAACCATTAATATTTCTTTCTATTGTACGTGCATGCTTCTTCTTCAATCGGAACGTACGTAGTAGCTGGGAGGATCTCATCAGAATATAAATGGCTGACAAAGTAGACCAAATGAGTCCGAGATCAACATCCATGGAGATGAAGAAGAGAGATTTGTTGAAAAATGCGATGAAGGGCCAATGGAGTGAAGTTGTGGAGATATACAAAAAAGAGCCATGGATTCACACGGAAAAGATCACAAGGTCAGGAGAAACGGCATTACACATTGCTGTCTCCGATGGCCAAAAAAGGATTGTCATACAACTTATAACAGCAATAAAGTCTCAAATAGATCAGAATGCCAAGAAAGCTGTTCGTGTTAAAAACAAGCAAGGGAATACGGCTCTCCACTTTGCTGCATCAAAGGAGAAGGAACGTCCCATCATGTGCATGTCCATAGCAGACGTTGATCCATCATTGGTGGGTTGTCCTAATCGTGAAGGAGAGACTCCTTTTTTCTTGGCAGCGTTCCACGGTAAAAAGAGAGCATTTCTTTGTCTTCACCGAATCTGTGCTAAAACCAATCAGGATGGCTACGGTTATTCCACCAGGAAGGATGGTAACACCACTCTTCACTGTGCCATTAACGGACAACATTTTGGTGAGTATTATATATATATATATATATATATAATTATATGCTTGAAATTAATTAGCGATCAATTACTACTTTGAAAGCATATCATGTTTCATTAATGCTTATATAATTATGTAAGTGCATGCAGGCAGACTTATTTATAGTGGATCAGCAGTTAATATGAAAGCTGCATGAATGCTAAAACGTACTACATGTTTCATTTTGCACTTTTTGACAGATTTGGCATTTCAGATAATTCAATTGTATCCGAAACTAGCAAACAGTGTCAATAACAAAGGATTATACCCTCTCCACATACTTGCGGCCAAGCCTTCCGCTTTCAGAAGTGGCAAACCCCATGGATCAATATGGCGTAGAGCCATCTATAACCGTAAGTATCTGTAACGAGTAAATAATTGAATATATATATATATATATATATAGATAATAAGGCAACTATGGATTCTGCTACTGATATGGCTCTTGCACCGGACCAGCCCCCATAATTGCTGCTCAATATCTCTCTGCTATTACTTTCCTTGAATACACCATCTCTGTTATTACTTTCCTTGTATACATTTTAAGCTATAGCTGTATAGTCAACTCTTGTAATTCTATATATACATGAATACACTTACTCCACTTGAGATTGAGGGGAGATTACAACATTTGAAATACTGTCAATATTTTATTATGGAATCATAGAGCCAAAAAGACCAACGTCTAAGAAGATCCTACTCCCACGGCCTCCACTACCATTTCGGCTAGTCCCTCACTTGAAATTCTCCATTTTCTTCCCTTTCTTTCTTCCTAGACAATGTCTCTTTCTGCCCCACTTAGCCTACAAAACCTTAGAGCATAAAAGACCAACGTCTAAGAAGATCCTACTCCCACGGCCTCCACTACCATTTCGGCTAGTCCCTCATTTGAAATTCTCCATTTTCTTCCCTTTCTTTCTTCCTAGACAATGTCTCTTTCTGCCCCACTTAGCCTACAAAACCTTAGAGCCAAAAAGACCAACGTCTAAGAAGATCCTACTCCCACGGCCTCCACTACCATTTTGGCTAGTCCCTCACTTGAAATTCTCCATTTTCTTCCCTTTCTTTCTTCCTAGACAATGTCTCTTTCTGCCCCACTTAGCCTACGAAACCTTAGAGCCAAAAAGACCAACGTCTAAGAAGATCCTACTCCCACGGCCTCCACTACCATTTCGGCTAGTCCCTCACTTGAAATTCTCCATTTTCTTCCCTTTCTTTCTTCCTAGACAATGTCTCTTTCTGCCCCACTTAGCCTACAAAACCTTGTCACCATAAAACTCACTAAGGATAACTTTCTTCTATGGCGAGCACAGATTCTGCCATATCGCAGAGGCCAACAATTGATTAGCTATGTTGATGGAACACTCCCATGTCCTCCACCAACAATTCATCTTACTTCCAAAGATGATGACACAATCCAAACAATTCCCAATCTAGAATTTTCTAAATGGTAAATCTAGGATTAGTTAACCCTTGGTGCCCTCATGTCTTCTTTTTCGAAATCAATTATAACCCACACGGTGGGTCTTCCAACATCCAAGGATGTTTGGTGTGCTCTTGAGCGCATGTTCTCCAACCATGCACGAGCACGAGTGGTAGGCATACGCCTTGAATTATCCACTCTCAAGAAGGGCAATATGTCCATGTCCGAATATTACCAGCGAGCAAAGACCTCTGCTGATACATTGGCAGCTGTTGGTGAACCACTTCTTGATTCTGAATTCCTCACATATATCCTTGTTGGCCTTGACTCATCCTATAACTCCATTGTCACTTCTATTTCTACTAGAGTTGATCAATTTTCTCTTGAAGATGCATATGCTCATCAGTTAAGGTTTGAAATTAGACTTGAGCAACAAAATTCTGCTCTTGATATAGCCATAGGCTCAGCAAATGTAGCCACACAGAATGATTATTCACGTGGCCGTGGTGGAAGGGCCAACCGTGGCCGGGGTCACGGGACACAAGGCAATTTTTCTGGAGGAGGATCGTGCCTTGTTTGTCAATTGTGTGGAAAAAATGGCCATAATGCAATGCAGTGTCATCATCGGCTTGACTTATCTTATCAGGGTACCCCGCCACCTATGCAAGCTTTTGTGGCTTATCCACAAACATCCAATGATCCAAACTGGTACACCGACACTGGCACCACGTATCACCTAACCAATGTGAAAAAGCAGTGGTTCTACACAACACTACACCTAGAGGGGGGGTGAATAGGTGTAATCTAATTTTTATGGCCTTTTGAAAATTAATCAAACAAGCAGTTAATAAATAAATCAAATAACACAAATAATCAACACATGATTTTGTTCACGGAGTGGAAACTCATTTGAAGAACATCTTCAAAATCTAAAACCACTCCGGGTGTAAGACACCACCTCAAATCCACTATAGAAACTTTAGTTTGTTACAACCAATTTAGAGACACTCACAAAACCTTTGTAGTAGCTAAACTTGGCTTGCAACACCACGAGTGACCCACTCGATCTCTACACGCATGTAGTGTCGGAACTCCGACCTTCCTATAGCTTCCCACGAGAACCTCTCGATCTCTGCATCAACGGCAGCTCCGGACTCTTCCGGCCAACAAAAATGTCCACTTCAATGGACTCAAGTAAGAGTTGATTTTGTGTATGTTGTGGTGGAGACGTGTTTATCCAAGAGAGAATCAACCAAATGGGGGAGAGTTTGCTCTAAGAAGTTCTTGGAGGCCCTTAGGGTTTTTGCTCTGATTCTCCACACTAGAAAAGAAGCTAAGCTGTTCTATTTATAGTTCCCATCAAATGAGGCGCTTCAAAACCCTACATTGTAAGAAATCTGGAACATTGGATCGAGCGAAGTGTCGAGCGAAGGTCGAGCGCCACAATCTGCCAAAGTTTGCTTGAGCGACCTGTCGAGCGAGTCTTGAGCGGTCGACTCTGCTTGAGTTCACTCGAGCTCAGTGTCGAGCGAGGGTCGAGCGACACACTCTGCCTGGGTTCGCTCGAGCTCAGTGTCGAGCGAGGGTCGAGCGGTTGAATCTGCCTGAGTTCGCTCGAGTTGCATGTCGAGCGAGGGTCGAGCGGTGCACTCTGCACAAGTTCGCTCGAGCGAGGGTCGAGCGAAGTCGCCTTCTTTGACCAATCTTCAAGCCTTTCCGCAACAACACTTGTTACAACACTATTTTACACAGGTTTTCACAAGAATATGTCAATACGCTCATTTTTCCCTCAACAATCTCCCCCTTTGGCATTTTTGTGACAAAACCTCTATCCTATACATATGACTTAATCCTAGCACACCCAACTAGATCCATATTCTTGAACATGTTGAAATATTTCTGCACACGCTTAGCAAACGGTTAAACATACCCATTCACATATGCACAAAAAAACGTATTTGCAATTCTCAAATCACAATTCATGAACTGTCATGTCAAGTACAGGTTTTGGAAAAGAAATATTTCATTAAGCAACAAATCATAGATTGAGTTCAAGAAACATTAGTCAAACAATCAGCAGCTAACAAGAAATATAAATCAACAGAAATAACCAAAAGCTACTGTTCCCCCAAAACAAAGAAAAAGTGTTTGTACAAGTAACACTCCCCCTGAGTTAATACTATTGTACTACTCCCCCTTAATAATATCTCCCCCTTTTTGTCACAAGAGGCCAAGGGTCTCAATCATCACCATCGGCATCCTCATCATCTTCATTGAGCTGCCTCTCAATGTCATTGAAGCGTTGAGTCATAAGTTGTTGCAGGTTATCAACTTTCACATCAAGGTTGTCGAACCGGGCGTCAAGGCGAGCTAGATACTCAAGAACCTGCTGAAAACTAGGCTCCGACGAACCGGGGGCTGAAGAGGATGGCTAAGAGCTAGATGGGGCCGAGGTAGACGGCTAAGAACTGGATGGTCGGGAGCTCAAAGGCTGAGAGGAGGGAGCGGGAGGGTGCTCAATGATAACCCGACATAAAAGACTTCCTAGATCAATGGAGACACCATTGATCAAGGCATACAGCAGAAGGGCACGGTCAAGACCTACATCACTATTATGGCCTGTAGGATCTAAGTTCGTAAGAACAATCCTACTGAGAATGAGGTGATCAGGGGTAAAACGAGCAGTTGAAATAGGGGTTGTCCCTTCCCAACTACTAGGCCGACCACAAAGACAACTAGCAATGACTTGTGGACTGGGAGGAGATGTCCGTGAGTAAGGAAACTCGGGATAGGACACACGAGGGGCATTTAGCAGAGTCGCTATCATGCCCGGAGTGACTCGGAAAACAACGTTCCGAAGACTGACTTCAAACGAGTCATCAACAGACACGTCATGTATGTTGGAGTAAAACTCCCTAACCAACTCCACAGAAGGAGTGGGATGACCAGTGGTCAATGCCTGCCACTGACGAGACTCAAAGATGCGGGGAATGATAGTCTTGGTAAGCTCACCTAAGGTCACTTCAGGCTCGACTATGGGAGTACGATGCGAGAAGTTCTGATAATATAACTCCTGAGCTCGGGCACTATGGAAGTGAGCTTGAACGGGTGCAGGGGGGTTTTGGCGAGGACGAACACGTCGAGACATGGTTTTGGCTGTAGACAGAGTCAAAGACGTTAGACAAGGCTAAGGCAATGCAAAGACGTGATGAATGCATGCATGCTGACGCAACAATGCCAACCAACAATGCAAGACTCGGTGCATGCCCTATGTCACTCTTCATTTTTCAAAACAATGATAAATGCCTAGTTCAAAGTGTCCCATTGCCAATGTCAACTCATGTGAATGACCAACATGCATGCTAATGCCAACCCATGTGCATGACTCTTATGCAATGACCATGCCAAGCCATTTGCAAGCCAATGTCAACCTAAGTGCAAACCAATGCCAAGCCATTTGCAAGCCAATGCCACTTCTAAACTAAAACACCTTCAAACTAAATGCAATCTTAGTTTAGACGATGTCTCAAACCTAGGATAGACATGAAATAGGTATGGGAACAACGCTATGCCAATGCATGATGAAAAAGAAAATACAAACTTCATTTAGGCATTTTATCGAACACTTGGAGTGCATCCAAGTGGGAAACTCGGGCATAAGCCCATGGGAGTTCCAAAAACTACCTAAATACACTCAAAAACCAACAATGACTCCATACGAGCCTCAATAAACCAAAAGAAATGGAAAACAATTGAAGAAAACACTCAAAGACCGAATCCGAAACCCATATGCGCACAACACACGGAAAAACCCAAAATGAAAGCAACAAATCATGAAAATACAAAAGAGAAAGGTCTTTACCTTGATTTGGAGATGATTTTGGAAGGAAAACACTCGATTAAATGAAGAAATTTGAGAAAGGAGGAAGAAAATCGCACGGAATGGGAGAAAAACTGGAAAAAGGCCACTGTGCTCGAGCGGCTCGAGCGGCGCTCGAGTTTTATACCTGGCGTTCGCTCGAGCGAACTTAAAACCCTCGAGCGGCTGTCGAGCGGGTTTCACTCGAGCGGGGTCGAGCGAGACCACCAGAAAATCACATTTTGCCCAGTTTTGAAGCACACAACACTCACATGACTTGGACAAATACTAGGAATGTCAATTTTCACACCAAGAGTACATATCAAATGTAGAAGAGCATCATATTCCCATAAAACGCGCAGTTAAAAACAAAGTATCACAAGTAATATAGACGTGCGTGTTTAAAGCGGTCCTTGCTCAATCAAGAAATTTCAATCGTAAGGCGTGAGCGGGGTTGGGCTGAACATGAAACCATAAGTGCTTGGGAAGCTCATTCAAGACACAGAAAGTCAAACCCAATGCTGCTAGGACCTGAATCTTTCTGTTTAAATACTTGTCTCAGTATGTTCAAGAAAACAGAAAACTTATTCTGTTTTTCACCCTTTTTTTTTTTTTTTTTTATTTCAACTTCACTTTTTCTTTTCCTTTTGAGATACATATTTTTGCACAAACGAACCATGATGAGGTCATCTAGCCCGTGGTCAATTCTGTATGAAGATAGAGCTTCCTACCACTTTTGATTGCCTCCCCAATAAACTCACAAGTGGTGAAATGTCAATTGACCGAGTTTAGAGTGAAGGGTGTGATGCCAGTCACAGATTACACGAGATACTCATGTTCCAAACCTTTGTAAAACATAGGTATATGATACAAATCTCAAAAGATACAGACACCTAGATTTTAGAATTAACAACCCCACTATTATATAGTGCAATTATGGAGTGCATGTACGAGCAGCAAACAACGACAAAGAAACAAGACAACAACAAAAGAACAAACAACAACAAAATAAAACAAAAATGCATGTAATGTATGTAATGCATGTAATGCATACCTGTCAGTCTACAGCACCAAAACCATGTGGGGCTCGCGTCTTTCCCTTTTGGATGATCCACCTTGGTATCCATTTTCTTGAGAAGGGCTTTTCAATTTTCTTGGTGTGCCTCTTAAGCTCAAAACAGTTTGGTCGGATGTGACCAATCTTACCACAATGATGACACACGGGGCTTGCTTTGTGAGCTCTTTGTCTCAAGAAGGTTGAGACATTCTTGGAGTCATTCATGTAATTCTTACCCCTTCCAGAAGGATAAGCAATTCTACTGTTAACGAATGTAGGAGCATGCACAAAGTGACTCATTAATTTAAAACAGTTTGGTCTAATATGGCCTAGCTTCCCACAGTGATGACATATGGGGCTCATGTTGCGAGCGCCTTGTCTTTTGGGAGGAGGAACAGACTTTTGCACTTGCATAGGCTTCTTACCCTTTTCAGATGGATGAGCCTTCCTTTTCTCAGTTATTTCAAGAACAAACACTGCGGTTCTCACATTTTTACAAAAGGCTTTTGAGCTTGAAGGAGCATCAGGATTCTCTTCAAAATAGCCTAAACCACTTTTATCGCTAGAGGACTTTCCTAAACTTAGGAGTTTGTCAAGCTGGTTTGTCCCAATGGAGAATTTCTGCAACTTAGTATTTAACAAAGTTAGCTCATTTTCATGAGTTGTCACTTTATCTTCCAAAGTCACATTCCTCTTTTGCAACTCATCTGTTAGACCAATGGCTTCTCTTAGTTTGCCCTGAAGTCCTTCATTTTCTCTTTTGCATAAATCTATTTCCTCAATATGTGTTTTATTGAGTTTCCTCAATTTCACACATTCCTTATACAACTTCTCATAGATTTCCTGCAAGTCATCTTCATCCTCGGATTCATTTTCAGAAACACTCTCAATTTCAACCACAGATTCACTGCTATGACTTTTTCCTGCAACAGAGGAAGTGAAAGCCATGTAGTTGTGATTTTTCTTCCTGGGAGAACTCTCTTGTGAGTCACTTGACTCAGACTCACTATCAGTCAAGGAAGCAGCATTAGCTTTCTCTTTGGCCTTTTTGTAATTCGCACACTCAAGTCGAATGTGACCAAAACCATGACATTCATGGCACTGAATATTGTCATTGACAGCTCTAGTTTCTCGCTTATACCTCCCTTCTCGGTTTTCTGAACTAGAACCTCCATTGAAACCCTTGAACCTTCTCTTCTCCTGTCTTGGGTTTTTCTGGGCAAACATCTTCCTGAATTTTTTAGCATAAAATGCTATCTTCTTGTCACTCATGGCAAGTTCGTCAGAAGATTCACCAGACTCCTCTCTAATAGCATTGAGGGCTATGGACTTGTTTTTCTTATCCATAGGAAGAGTATGTTCATAGGTTGTAAGGAACCCACCAACTCTTCAATTCTCATGTTGTCCAAGTCTTTGCTTTCTTTTATAGCAGTGACTTTAGGACGAAACCTCTCAGGAAGAGATCTAAGAACTTTTCTCACAATTCTGTCCTCAGGAATTCTATCCCCTAAATTAAAACGAGAATTGACAATATCATTAAGTTTGCTATAGAAGCCATCAAAATTTTTATCATCCTTCATCCTAAGTTCTTCAAAGTTGGTGGTCAACATTTGAAGTTTAGAATTCTTTACAGCCTTAGTACCTTCATGGGTAACCTCAAGAATGTCCCATGCCTCTTTGCAATTTTCACACATGGAGATTCTCTTGAACTCCTCCTGGGACACGACCATGAATATCGCATTCAGGCCTCTGCTATTCCAACTACACTAGTTGACTTCATCCCTAGAGTAATTTTCCACACCCTTGGGGGTTTCGACTCCCTCAATGAATACAACCGGTTGTTTCCATCCCTTTGTTACGGAAGCCCACACTCGTTCATCCACAGATTTAAGGAAAGCTCTCATTCGAACCTTCCAATACGCATAGTTACTTCCATCAAAAAATGATGGAGATATGAGTGATTGAGACCTATCCATTTAAACCACTACAGCCGGATCACACTCAGGAACTAAATCCTAGCGGAGTGAACCCGCTCTGATACCAATTGAAAAAGCAGTGGTTCTACACAACACTACACCTAGAGGGGGGTGAATAGGTGTAATCTAATTTTTATGGCCTTTTGAAAATTAATCAAACAAGCAGTTAATAAATAAATCAAATAACACAAATAATCAACACATGATTTTGTTCACGGAGTGGAAACTCATTTGAAGAACATCTTCAAAATCTAAAACCACTCCGGGTGTAAGACACCACCTCAAATCCACTATAGAAACTTTAGTTTGTTACAACCAATTTAGAGACACTCACAAAACCTTTATAGTAGCTAAACTTGGCTTGCAACACCACGAGTGACCCACTCGATCTCTACACGCATGTAGTGTCGGAACTCCGACCTTCCTGCAGCTTCCCACGAGAACCTCTCGATCTCTGCATCAACGGCAGCTCCGGACTCTTCCGGCCAACAAAAATGTCCACTTCAATGGACTCAAGTAAGAGTTGATTTTGTGTATTTTGTGGTGGAGACGTGTTTATCCAAGAGAGAATCAACCAAATGGGGGAGAGTTTGCTCTAAGAAGTTCTTGGAGGCCCTTAGGGTTTTTGCTCTGATTCTCCACACTAGAACAGAAGCTAAGCTGTTCTATTTATAGTTCCCATCAAATGAGGCGCTTCAAAACCCTACATTGTAAGAAATCTGGAACATTGGCTCGAGCGAAGTGTCGAGCGCCACAATCTGCCAAAGTTCGCTCGAGCGACCTGTCGAGCGAGTATCGAGCAGTCGACTCTGCCTGAGTTCGCTCGAGCTCAGTGTCGAGCGAGGGTCGAGCGACACACTCTGCCTGGGTTCGCTCGAGCTCAGTGTCGAGCGAGGGTCGAGCGGTTGAATCTGCCTGAGTTCGCTCGAGCTGCATGTCGAGCGAGGGTCGAGCGGTGCACTCTGCACAAGTTCGCTCGAGCGCCCTGTCGAGCGAGGGTTGAGCGAAGTCGCCTTCTTTGACCAATCTTCAAGCCTTTCCGCAACAACACTTGTTACAACACTATTTTACACAGGTTTTCACAAGAATATGCCAATACGCTCATTTTTCCCTCAACACAATGATTTTCAAAATTTAAATCTTGGTGCTGAACCATTCCATAGAATAGATACCATCCAAGTTGGGGATGGTGCAAGTTTGCCTATTACTCATATTGGTCCTCTCAACTTTCTCTTGACAACTCTACTTTTAAGTTGAAGTCCATTTTACATGTGCCTCACATTAAAAGGAATCTCGTGTCTGTGAGTCAGTTTACGGCAGATAATCATGTGTTTATTGAATTTCATGCCGGGTATTTTTCTGTGAAGGATGAATGCACGAAGAAGCTCCTGTTCGCGGCAAAGCTGAGGGTGGTCTCTATCCGTTCTTTCCACCTCGTACACCACAAGCTTTCTCTTGTCAGTGTGTTATGTTACAAGTGTGGCACTCTCATCTTCGCCATGCTTCATTCAAGACTATCAAGGCACTCACTTCTAATGCATCCCTTCTAGTTCTTCAAATAAAGTTCCAGGGGTTTGCAACTCTTGCCAACAGGGCAAGAATCATCGTCTTCCTTTTTCGCACTTGAGTCATGTGTCAAATGGTCCTCTAGATTTAATTTTTTTGGATGCATGGGGTCCTTCTTTTGTAATGTCTAAATGTGGTAATAAATACTACGTTTCCTTTGTTGATCATTTCAGCAAATATACGTGGATTTTTCCAATTCCTACAAAATCATCCATTTTTCTAGTTTTTATCTCTTTCCAAAAACACATTGAACATTTATTAAATCACAAAATCAAATATGTTCAAACCGGTTGGGTGGCAAATTTTGCACACTCCACACCTTCTTTGGCCAACACGGCATCACCCATCGTATCTCTTGCCCACATACTTCCCAACAAAATGGGATGGTTGAACGCAAGCATCGACGTATAGTTAAGAGTAGTCTTTCCCTCTTATCTAATTCTTCCGTTCCATCTCATATTGGGATGATGCATTCTTCATGGCAACTTTTATTCTAAGACATCTCTCCACCTCACCATTGCATAACATGTCACCTTTTGAAAAATTGTTCAAAAAAAAAAAAAAGACCTGACTACTCTATCTTACGTGTGTTCGGCTGTGCATGTTGGTTGTATCTCCACCCATATAACCACCACAAAATTGAATTTCACTCCAAAAAATGTGTCTTTCTTGGCGTTAGTAAAAATCACAGTGGTTACCAGTGCTTGGATGTGTCCACTGGCAAAATATATGTCTCACGGCATGTCGTTTTCGATGAAACGCACTTCCCTTTTTCAACTCTTCCAGTTGATTAATCTCACTCATCCCTCTCAGTTCTCCCTCATGCACGCCGTCATCCGCATAGGACACCACCTGTCTCTCCCTCACCTTAAATATCTCCTCAGTCGATGCCCACTTTGGTCCCCATGTCTCTAGTGCCTTCAAATCCCTGTGTCACTCTGCCTAACGTAAATTCCTCATCCTCGTCCTCAACATCTTCTCCCATTAATTCCGCTCAATCTTCTCTCTCCCTATCCACTCCTACAATTTCGACATTACCTACTTCCTTCAATATACTCATACCAACGTCCCCTATCATCTCTAGTTTTGACACCTCTACTTCCTTTGATCATGTCGAGACCTCTCTGTCTGCTAGCCACCCATTAATCACGCTGATAATTCTCAATTTGCCAGTCCATCTTCAAATCACCCTCCCGTAGCAGGTGCTCCTCTCACCCCATTCATCCTATGCATACACGCAGCTAGAATGATATTGTCAAATCGAAAAGATTTTTTGATGAATCTCCTGCATCGTCGCAGTCCTTTATGGCCAACTTAAGTCCTGTTCTTGATGATCCTAGCTATTATTCACAGGCTATTACTCATGAACCTTGGAGGAAGGCAATGGACGCTGAATATTCGGCACTTATACAGAATGATACCTGGTAGCATGTACCTTATCAAAAGGGTATGAATTTAGTTGGCAACAAGTGGGTCTACTATGTTAAACGAGATTCCAATGGCAAGCCAATTTGTCACAAGGCACGGCTTGTGGCTAAGGGCTATCATCAACAATTGGGGATTGACTATAGGGATACGTTCAATCCAGTGATCAAGCGAACCACCATTCGTTTGGTTCTTACGTTTGCTATTTCTCAGTAATGGCCCATCCAACAGATTGATATATCAAATGCGTTCCTACATGGCTTCTCACATGAGAAGGTTTTTATGACTCGGTCTATAGGGTATGTGGATAAACAATTCCCTCACCATGTTTGTCGTCTCAAAAAGGCGTTGTATGGTTTAAAACAAGTGCCCGACACATGGTATGCTCGCTTAAGTTCCAAGTTATTTGATTATGGGTTTCTTAACTCCAAATCAGACACTTCCCTCTTTATTTTTAATTCTCGTGGCATGCAGTTGTTTGTTCTTGTGTATGTGGATGACATACTTATCACAGGGTCCTCTCAAGCTACAGTTACTTCTCTGATTCAATTTCTCAGTGTTGAGTTTGTTGTCAAGGTTCTTAGCCCCATTCACTTCTTCCTTGGTATTGAAGTTGTTCCTACATCTAATGGCCTCTTGTTGCGTCAAAAACGCTATGTTCTTGATTTATTATCTTGAACCAACAAGTCAAATGCTAAGGCCATGCCATCTCCTATGTCGAACAACTCCTACCTCTCTTTATTTGATGGTGCAAATTTTTATGACCCTAGTCTTTATAGGAGTGTGGTTGGTGCCCTTCAATACCTTTCTCTTACATGTCCCGACATAGCATTCTCGGTCAACAAGGTGTGCCAATTCATGCACAAGCCCACAGATAAACATTGGGCTGTTGTAAAACGCATCTTGCGTTATCTTTGGGATACTACTGATTTTGGCTTATTGCTAAGCCCAAGTCCCTTATTCCAACTCTCAGTTTTTCCTATGCTGATTGGGCCGGGGGCCTTGATAATAGAAAATCCATAGGGGGTTATTTTGTCTTCCTTGGTCAGTCCCTAATTTCCTGAAGTTCAAAGAAACAACCAACCATGACAAGGTCAAGTACGGAGTTTGAGTATAAGGCACTCGCGAATGCTACATCAAAATTACTATGGATTAAATATCTTTTACATGAACTGGGAATTTTTTCTACTAAATGTCCACGCCTCTAGTGTGATAATCTTGGGACAACATTTTTATCAGCCAATCCAATTCTCCATGCACGTACTAAGCATGTGGGCTTTCGATGGGCTTTCGATGAACAAGTTCAGAAATGGGCTTTCGATGTTCGTCCTACCTAGCGAGTTCCAACTTGCCGATGCTCTGACGAAACTGTTGCCTACTACCGTATTTCAGGCTCTTCGTGCCAAGTTGTGCGTCCAATCTCTCCCACTCAGCTTGAGGGGGGATAATAAGGCAACTATGGATTCGGCTATTGATATGGATCTTGCACCAGACCAGCTCCCATGATTGCTACTCAATATCTCTCTGTTATTACTTTCCTTGTAGACAACTTAAGCTACAGCTATGTAGTCAACTCTTATAATTCTATATATACATGAATACACTTACTCCACTTGAGATTGAGGGGAGATTAGTACAACATTTGCAATACTATCAATATTTTATTAATAGATCATAGCTGGAGAGAATTGTTAAGTGATCTACAAACAAATCTTGCACCAAGAACTTCACACATGATTGATTTGGTTTATAGTCTAATACGTTAGATTGATTTTATAATAAATAAAAAAGACTTTATAATCTAATAGATTGCATTTAACTCTGTTATATATCGTGTAAATCTTTATGTGTAAGATTTTTATATAGACCAAAAATTTATAATATTATTTGCATTATTCACAATGATTTGATAATAATTAATAAATATTAGCGTGATTCACATCCAGTACTATAATCCTGATTGTCTGTCATGCAGGAGTAATTATCTTATATATGCACGTTATTTTTATTTTGAAGGCATATTTGTTGATGAGCTCAAGCTGGACATGATGGACGAAGATGATATTATTTCAAATAATCTCCCGAAGAGGGCATTGATCAGACTAGGCCTCGTTCGATCATCATTGAAGAATAAGTTTGGTCGTCTTGGTATATAAATTAATATGAACAATTCTAGATATACATGAGATTTAATTTAGGCCAGACATTTCAGTGTTTAATTTGAAAAAATGTAAGACGGTCTTCAGGTATTTTTGTTGGCCCAACTTTTTTCAAAAGGTTTAAGTAAGTCTTGCAAACCTTAATTAATATGCACATGAAATAATCTTCTGTAAAATGTAATTTAATTTATATTAAAATACTGCATGCACGTGCAATATATATACTAGTTATTGAAGTAAAAAACCGCCCCCAGGCCAGAAATATACATCTCTCTCTCTCTCTCTCTCTCTCTCTCTCTCTCTCTCTCTCTCACACACACACACACACACATATGTATATATATGTATATGTGTGTGTGTACTTACAACATCGGGGCTTAATTCACTAGTTGCTTATAATTACTTTCACTTTCAAGATGCATTAATACATATAGTTTCGTTTAGTACTGCACGCTAAATGGTACTAATTATTAAAAAGAATGGGCCGGATACACATGAAAGGCACAGATCACTGAATACAGAATTTTTGTTGTTTGTGATTCATTTGATTTTGCTATATATACATGATGATCATGTGCAAGTGAACGAATTACAGGATCATTTATATATACGTACAGTTATTTAATTTGGTTTTTTTTCCTTAACTAGCATCTGCTCGTGGAACAAATGACGAATTAGATGATCATACAGAACAGACCCAAGATATAGAGAATATTATAAATATATCAGACGAATATTCAGGAAGACATCATGATCATGGAGGTAAACAAAATTACATGCTCTCAAGGGTAACCGAGAGGAGCTAGGAGACAAGTGTGTGTGTGTTCTAATTACGTACTATTATTAATATTGATGCATGAGGTACGCATTCATCTAATTTACGTTTTTCAATATTGCAGGCATCTTTTCTCCATTTTTCAAGCTCGCATATTCCAAGGCAATGTGGATCATTTCATTGTTTCTCTACATTTTCACCAGTGAATTCAAGGGAATGTTGCTGTTACCATTTGGAATAAAAGGTACGTATATTAATGGCTATATCTTTATCTTTATATATATAAAGTGGCTATCTAACGGAATTTTATTGGTTTAACGGTTTTTGTTGTTTTACCGTTAAAATTAACGCCGTTAGTTACATGAATAAATTAAAGTGGCTCTCTCTTCTTAAAAGTTCTTAATTTTTTAATCTCTCTCCCCAATCACTTATGAATAAATTCATAATTATTAAAATTCATGCAGCATGCATGATCCTGTAACCTATGCATTGATGATCATTTATTTATGAGGTATACTAGATATCTATATATATATATATATATATTCTATTATATATATCTATATAAATTATATAAATATATATTCTATATTCTATTATATATATATATGATCTTTTATATAAATTATAATTTATATATCAATTTATTTATGTGATTTAAAATTTTTATTCATTCCTTATATAAACAAAGAGAAATGTAAAATAATTAAGTTTAAATATATTTACCAACTACATTTACGAATACAATTATCCTAATAAAATATTATTTATTTATCAATTTAAATTCATTATGAAACATTAAAATCAAATAATAATATCTTATAAAAACCTTAGTATTTTATTTCTTTATAAAAATTATGTTACTTTTTAAAAATAATCGCTTTATTAAATTAAGAAAACGTGCTATGCACGTTCCTTTACTGTTAACAGTTTATCTCCTGTGCTGCACATGTTTGTTTCAAGATTTTTTTTTTTTTTTTTTTTTTTTTTTTTTTTTTTATAAATTCTAAATGCTTTAAAACTTATTTAAGTCTATCTTACTATTTGATGTTAGAATTTATATATTTTTTTTCTAAAAATATTACATTATTATTCAAAATTTTTTTCTTAATAAAAATAATATTTCTATACACTGGACGAACGTCCCTTGGACGTTGCCCAACTACTAGTATTATAACAAATGTGCGTATGTATTGGGCCGTTACTCCAACACTAAAAACTGGCACCACAAATTCTTGTGTCTGGCGAAGGGTGGGAATTCCCTAGTAGTGAAGTCACCAAGCAAGAGTTCCTTCTCTGGGCTGTGTGGGGGTTTTTTCCTAATGACAAGGTGAAAACTGTGACTCTTTCTGAGTGAGAGCAAGCTCACATACAAATGGTTTACTCCTGGGTTGAGCAACATCAGAAGGAGGTATGGAGCGACAATCTCTTGACTAGAGAGAACATTGACAAGCTTTTTATGATGCCGAATTGATCTCTTGCGGTTGGTCACCTCTTTATGAGGGACCCTGTTGTTTCTCAAGAAAATGAGAGAAAGAGACCTCGCTGTGAGGGCGAGGGGAGGCTTGAACACCAAAGGAAACTCGTGGCTGCTTAAAGTTCGAACATGGGGCTCCTCGCCCATCAATAGGCCTATTGCGATAGGCCCCGCCACCACTAGTCGTCCTAGCCCCTGCTATAGGGAATTCTCTCGACTCGAATGGTTTCAATGCTATTATGGATCAAGCAGGCACAGATCTGGCAGTGTTGTTGGACTTCGAGTTTCCATTGCCAAAAGCTCAGCCCGTTTTACCATCCCCAAATCTCCCTTCCATCCTGCTTGGCGACCATGGGCAGACGAAAGTTCTCGACCAAGACCAGGCAGGTTTATAGATGGCATTCTTTGAAGCCCTACTCAATCTGATTCCTGGTGTTTCCAAAGGCCCAACTCCCTTAGAGAGTCTTGAGAAGGCTGGTAGCACCCTTGTTGCTTTGTAAAATATCGCCCAGTTGTGCATTTTCAATTTCTGAGGTGTCTTCCGGTGTCTTTGATGGTGAGGTGCCCGCCATGCTTTTTGGTTATAAAGGTCTCTTTTTTGATGATTATGTGGCCCTTAGCAAGAGTAAGGTTTGGATTCCCTCTTCACCCTTCAGGAGGTTTCTTCTTTGGTTCCTCCATAAGGTGGGGAGGAGACAGACAAGCAGGTCCTGTTGATCCCACAAGCGATGGACCTTTGATGCAGCCAAGTGGCGAAATGGCCAATGATCTCGAACCTGTGGGAGCTTCGGCGCGCATCGCCACTGCCTCCTTTTTGACCACTTTCCCTTGGGCCACTTTGTGGCTCAAGGTCGGCTTGTTGAGGAGAGGAGCGCAATTCCTTGGGACGCTCTAGTCGCAATAGATCTCATCTCTCCTAGTTCGATACCGACAAGGCTAGGACTGAGTCCGTATGTGGGATGGCCAACCAACTCAAGGATTTCCTCTCTTCGGTAACTTTCTCGCTAACTCTCTATAGGTTCTCTTACTCTTTTCCATTGCTAATTATTAACATAAGCAGCACATCACACAAGAAATGTGACTCAGCAAGTGACTTGGACAATGATCTGGCAGAACCTTCAAGAAGAAAAATACCTTGATTCTATGACATATTGTAACGGAATTATATTCCTTCCTTTTGTCTTTTATTTCTTTCTTCAGCCTCTATATAAGAGAGGGTCTCGCACACTGTAATCATCGTAGCAGAAATACAAATGGTTTCCTGCATGTTCTTCTTTCGCACTCTGTTCTGTTATGGTATCAGAGCTGCTGACTAGTAGTCTCATGATCCATCTTCTTCATCATGGCCAGTGAAGTAACAGATCCTTCTTCCACCACCACCGATCCTTCTCCGCCCATTCCTTCTCCCTCTTTTTCTCACATAGTTACCATTAAACTTAATTCCGAAAATTATCTAGTATGGAAAGTTCAAATTTCGGCCTATCTTAGAGGTCAAGATTTGTTCTCTTATGTTGATGGCACTGTGGTTGCACCTCCCGCCACTCTCCCTGCATCCTCCTGTTCTATTCCCAAACCAAACCCAGCATATATCTCATGGCGTCGCACAGACCAGCTAATTTTTAGCATTCTTTTTTCTTCTTTGTCTGAGTCGGTCATCGGGCATGTTGTGTCTGCAACCACTTCTCGTCAACTATGGGAATTACTTAACTCCATGTTCAGCTCCCTTTCTCAGGCAAAAGAATTTCAGATAAGATTCCAACTCACAAATCTCTACCGTGGTGATCAATCTATCTCAGAATATTTCAACAAGGCCCGTTTGCTATCTGATACTTTAACCACCACTGGTACTCCTCTTTCCAACAAAGAGTTCGTCACATATCTCTTAAATGGCCTCGGTCCAGCCTATGAAAACTTCATAACTTCAATCACAACTAGCATAGATCCCATAACCTCCACTGAGTTATATCATCTTCTGCTCATACAAGAAAATAGCATGTTCCATAACTCAAAACATCTCTCAAACTCCTTTGAACCCTCTACACATCTTACCTCTGGACCTCGTGATCCCAGAGGAAGATCTTCCTACAGGGGAAATCGGTTTCAACGAGGTTGCTCTCGTGGTTCCCAAAATCGTGGCCGTTTTCCTCAAACTTCATCCTCCAGCTTGCAGTTTTACGCCCGAACAGACCCACATGCCAAGTTTGTAGCAAACCAAGTCACGTAGCACTTCAATGTCACTACCGTTTTGATCATGCCTACCAATATGAGCCTCCCCGTTCCTTCTCAGCCAATTACACCACTCCTTCTGCTATACTCGATTCTTCCTGGTATCCCGATTCTGCAGCAACACACCATATAACTCATGATCTCTCTCATCTCAATATTTCATCCGAACCATATGATGGACCTGAGCAGATACGTGTGGGAAACGGAACTGGCTTGCCTATCAGCAACATTGGTAAATCTTCCATCCAATCACACTCCTCTTCTTTTACTCTATCTAATCTTCTTCATGTTCCTGAAATCACTAAAAACCTTGTTACCGTTTCTCAATTCTGTACTGACAATCAATGCTTTTTTGAATTTCATTCTACCCATTTTTTGGTCAAGGACAACTTGACAGGAATGCTCCTCATCAGCGGACCTCTTCGTGATGGCCTCTACCAATTTCCACCGCCATCACCTTCCTTCCGTCCATCTACACATATCAATGTTAAAGTTCCCTTTGGATAGTGGCACAAGCGATTGGGCCACCCTTCACTCGATCTTGTTTCTCGCATCCTCAACACCAACTGTTTGCCTTATTTTCCCAGAGATTCGAACTTCACTTGTTATGATTGTCTAGTTGCAAAAGCATGTCAATTACCTTTCTATCCTAGTAATATCCGGACTTCAAAGCCCCTTGAACTCTTATGGGCTGATGTATGGGGCCCTGCCTCTTTAATCTCACGAAATGGTTTCCATTATTATCTATCCATTGTTGATCATTACACAAGATTCACGTGGCTTTTTCCTCTTAAATTGAAGTCCGATGTGCTACATGAATTTAATTCATTCATTATCTTTGTTGAAAGATTTTTTAACACCAAAATCATAACTATCCAAACTGATGCCGGTGGGGAATTTCGCCCTTTAACTGACCTATGCAAAACTCTTGGAATTTCCCATCGCTTTTCTTGTCCTCACACTCATCAACAAAATGGACTCGTCGAACGGAAACATCGTCACATAGTGGAAACTGGATTCACCTTACTCTCACAAGCCTCACTCCCTCTCTCCTTTCGGGATGATGCCTTTCAAACCGCCACATATTTAATCAACTTACTCCCCACCCCAACTCTCAAAAACAAATCTCCATATCATATGGTCCATCATAAGCCTCCCGATTATACTTTTCTTAAAATTTTTGGTTGTTTATGTTGGCCAAATTTGAGACCCTACAATCGTCATAAATTACATTACTGCTCCACTCCTTGTCTTTTCCTTGGATACAACCTTTCTCATAAAGGTTACAAGTGCCTTGATCTCAAAACCAAACGTCTTTATATTTCAAGAGACGTCACTTTTGCTGAAACCATTTTTCCTTATTCTTCTTCCCCTACAACCAAAATCTCTACACCCACCACCACCCTTCCTATCTTAACTCCTTCAATCCTTGGCCCAAGACCATCCATTCCTCCTAATCCTATCTCTTCCAATTTAGTTCCTACGCCTACCCCAAATTCAATTCCTGCAGCCCACTCCAACACCGAAGCCCACTCTAATCCTAAAACCAATACCGAAACCCACTCAAACTCTCCAGCTCACTCAAATCACTCACCTTCCGTAACTTTACCTTCTTCCCTCATTCCTGAACTGTCTTCCTCCTTTCCTCCCGATTCCATAGCTCAAACCTCGCCTCCCTTAATTCCACCATGCACCCAAATGATCACCCGGTCTCAAACGAATTCCTTGCAACCACGCCAATACACTGACGGCACAGTTCCGTATCCCACTCGTCGCTGTCTCCTCTCCACCACAACAGTGCCGAATGAACCCAGCTCTTTTACTGTTGCCTCCCGATACTCTGAATGGAAGCAGGCCATGGCTCGTGAATATGAAGCCTTGATTAAAACTAACACGTGGACTTTAGTTCCATCTCTCTGTGCTCCAAATCTTGTTGGTTGCAGGTGGGTCTTTCGGACCAAACTACGTGCCGACGGTACCATCGAACGGAGAAAGGCACGGCTCGTTGTAAAGGGTTTTCACCAGCAACTCGGAATCGACTACACGGAGACATTCAGCCCAGTTGTCAAGCCCTCCACCATCCGGCTGGTCCTCTCCATTGCTATTTCACATCACTGGTCTTTGAGGCAAATAGACATCCAGAACGCTTTTCTACATGGTGAATTAACGGAAATGGTCTCCATGCAACAGCCCCCTGGTTTTGTTGATCCCACCAAGCCTGATCATGTTTGCAAACTCAACAAAGCCATTTATGGACTCAAGCAATCCCCACGTGCATGGTTTGCACAACTGAGCTCGTGGCTCCTCAGTTACGGCTTCACAGCCTCTCAAGGTGATCCCTCTCTTTTCATCTATCACAAGAATGCTCTCTGTATTTTCGTTCTCATCTATGTTAACGACATGGTAATTACCTCATCATCATCTAAAGTTGTTGATACATTACTTGTTGATCTGGCCGAAACCTTCCTTGTTACTGATTTAGGCACTTTGTCATATTTTCTTGGGTTGGAGCTCAATTATTTACCTGATGGAATCATCATGTCCCAAAGAAAATATATTCATGACATTTTACGTAAAACAAATATGTTGGAAGCCAATCCCATTTCATCTCCCATGTCAGCTTCCTCAAAACTCTCTAAATTCGATTCTCCATCATTTGAAAATGTCACACTTTTTCGAAGTGTTGTAGGCAGCCTACAATATCTCTCTTTGACCAGACCCGATATTTCCTTCTCAGTAAATAAGGTTTGTCAATTCATGCATGAGCCTAAACTTAGTCACTGGACTGCAGTAAAACGAATCCTTTGATATCTCAAACAGTCCATCAATCATGGCCTCTTCTTTTCATATAAATCCAATTTTACTCTGCATGCCTATTCGGATTCAGACTGGGCTGGATGTCCAGACGATAGGCGTTCCACAGGAGGCTTTTGTATCTTCTTGGGCTGTCACCTCATTTCATGGAGCTCACGAAAATAGCACACAGTGGCCAGATCAAGTACTGAGGCCGAATACAAATCATTGGCAAACACCACTGCTGAATTAATATGGTTGCAAACTCTCATTAAAGAACTCGGTTTCTCACTGTCTCAACCACCTGTTCTATGGTGTGACAATCTTGGTGCAACGTATCTAACTGCCAATCCAGTATATCACTCTCGTACCAAACATTTGGATGTGGACTTTCATTTTGTGAGGGACTGAGTTGCTGCCAAAACCCTCCGGGTCTCTTTCTGCAGCAGTAAAGACCAACTAGCCGATATTTTCACCAAACCAATAGTGGCTGACAGATTCAACATGTTGAAAACGAGTCTCACTGTGAAGCATATCGCAATGGACTCGAGGGGGAATATTAACATAAGCAGCACATCACACAAGAAATGTGACTCAGCAAGTGACTTGGACAATGATCTGGCAGAACCTTCAAGAAGAAAAATACCTTGATTCTCTGACATATTGTAACGGAATTATATTCCTTCCTTTTGTCTTTTATTTCTTTCTTCAGCCTCTATATAAGAGAGGGTCTCGCACACTGTAATCATTGTAGCAAAAATACAAATGGTTTCCTGCATGTTCTTCTTTCGCACTCTGTTCTGTTACTAATTAACTCCCTTTGTCTAATTGGGGATTGATGATTTGTCAGCTGACTTTGAGAAGGAGACCTGCATACTGCAGACCTATGCTAAGCAAACTTATTGCAAGATAGTTAGGCTTAGGGTCGAGAGAGACCAGGCCAAGCAGGCTTTTGCCATGGTCAACAATTACAACTAGTCTCTGGAAGGATACATTGCCCGCACTTTGCGAAAAGGTGCTTGCCTAGGTGCCCTGTGGAAGGACTTAGGCCAATCAAGGGAGGAGTGTCCCAAAAATAGTTAGAGGTTGAAGCCTAACGGGGGAGAGGAATCTAGAGCAGATTTGGCTGCCCACCCCTACTCTTGATGGCTGATGCCTTTCCTCGCCCTGCTGCAAAAAATCAATTTTCTGAAGCTATTGTTGTATTGTTTTGGACAATGTATACATTGTAAATATATTTTTGGCTCCCATCATTTCGAGTGACATTCGTCTTTTTTATTTAGACTCTTATTGGTGTCTGTGAAGATGTACATTTTCTACTTCCTTCCTTTTTTTTGTGCACATGTTATGCCCTTTGATTTGAACCAAAGGACTATTAACCATTATTTGGGCATGGAAATACTTAGTCTTAAATGACTAGGCAGGAGATGGACTCAACCGCATTGGGTGGAGAGAAGAGATGAGACATTTAGGATAAGTGTTCCCTTCTTTGTTCACTGATGCTAGCGCGAAGCATCAGCTTAGATGACCAGGTGGGAAATGGATTCAACTGCGCTGGGTGGCGAGTAGAGATGTGACACTTAGGAAAGTATTCCCTCCTTTGTTCACCGGTGCAAGTGTAGAGCATTGGCTTAGATGACCAAGCGGGAGATGGACTCGACTGCGTTGGGTGGCTCCTAAGATGGGACACTTAAGAGAGGTGTTCCCTCTTTTGTTAATCGGTCTGAGCACGGAACATCGGCTTTGATGACCATGCGAGAAATGGACTCGACTGCACTAGGTGGAAATGAGAGATGAGACACTTAGGATAGGTGTTGCCTCCTTTGCTTGCCAGTGCGAGTGGGGAGCATCAACTTAGATTACCAAGTTGGAGATGGACTCGACTGCGCTAGGTGGCTCCCAAGATTTTTTTTGTAGTGGTAAACATTTGATTGTAATAAATGAAACATAAAGGGGTATCATGAAATATATAGCAATTCTATTGAATTTACGAGGTGTGCTTACACAAGAGTGTCATATTGCTTGGGGTGTTGCATCTTCTTCCCTTCGTCATCCTTTAGTCAATGAGCTCTAGGTAGCGGGCTTCCCTGATAGTCCCGAAGCAAGTAATCCTTCCTCACCTTCTATTTAGGGCAATCTTCACTCAGTGAAATTAGTTCCAGAGGCTCCTTGGCCTATCCTTGCTTTTAGGCTTCCCCCTCCTTAGCGTCTGCCACTAGTTTGATGAACTCGAGCTGCAGGGGAGGAACTTGCTTCTTGATCCCTACCATGTGCACGTGCTTTTCTCCAACCTTCAGTTTCTGTATGTAAAATTCTCTCGCCACCACATGCTGGCCACACACTTTACCTACACTCATTTCTATTGAAAATTCCAGTTTCAGGTGGTATGTAGAGGTTATGGCCTTCATACATTCATAGTCGACCACCTTATTATGGCATTGTATGAGGAAGGAATCTTGACCACAAGGAAGCTTGTCATCGTGGTGGTAGTGTATATTCCTGACCTGACCGTCACAAGTAGGGTTATGCAACCCATGGATTGTATCGTTTCTCCTGAAAATCCCTTCAATGGTTCTGGTCGATTCCCATTTTGGTGAATGCTTTCAAAAAAAGAATGTTGGCCGAGCTCCCATCATCTATCGGTATCCTCCTAAAGGTGAAGCTGGCGACCAACATCATCACTACCAGGGCATTGTCATGCAGGTAGATCACCCATTAACAGTCGCTTTCATCGAAGGAGTCGGTTGTCATCTTCCCAGTCTAGGCTTGTTTCGTTGGTCTGTGGGCTATAATTGAACCAGTCTGTTCGATACCTTGTTCTATACTCGCCCAGTTAAACTTGAATTGAACTCAACTGTGAAAAAAAAGCTCGCGTGTGAAAGCATATACCCGCTCGATTAGTAAATGACACATACCCGACTAAACTTGACTCGACTTGGCTAAAGCTCATTAACGTCTACTCATTTATGCCCGAGTCGACTCTTTATCTTGAATCGATTAAAACTCTTTTCTCTATTTGTGCGTGTCATCCTTGCGTAGGGGCCATGCTAATCTTCTCTATATCGTTCCAATTTTATTGGATGTACCCGAATGGTCGATTAAAACTCATTCATATATCGATAAATATATATACACCTATGTATATATACATATATGTGTGTATTAGCTAATAATATAAGTATAGAACTTTTATAATTAAGTATATAATATGTATTCTAATTACTTATGCCTATATATAATATGTTTCATAGCTATATTTTATAATTTGTACAATAATTAGTCAATAAGATTTAATAATTTCATATACTAGTATGTGTGAACCATATATGAAATAGATATATACTATCATATTATGTGAATGTATTAAAAATTTATATAGGCATATAATATATTGTTAATATAGATAAAGATCAACTAGTTACATACTAATTATTTATAAATTTTTAAAATCTTATAATTCAATAGAGGTTCTACTTATTAATTTTATATAGTCAATATTAGATTTTTTATTTATCTAATTTATTAATTATTAAATATTTTTTAAAAAATAAATACCAAATAAACTACTCGAGTTGAGCTTGAGATCAATTTTTAGACAAGCTCGAATTGGAAGATTAGCTTACTGAGTCGAGCTTGAACAAAAATTAAATAAAAATCTTGAACTCGAAAAAAGATTAAATAAAAGTCTCGAGCTGGGTAAGCCAAAGACAGGTTCGGCTCGGCTCAATTACAGCCTTACTCATACCTTCCTCTGTGGGCGTATGCCTTTCTATTGGATGCAGGCACTTCTCCCTTGGAAAATCTCCTAGCAATAGTCCAGATTTCTCCTAAAGGGACATTGTTCTGATTTCGGCGTGGGGGGTTCTCCATGCCTCTCCCTGTAGTCCTCCTCGACATCGGGCTCTCTCTCCTGCGGTCTCTCCTCCTTCACTTGTTCCCTTAGCAGTCTACTCACCTAGGCAATGACAAATGCTGCTTGATCAGCTGCCTCAGCTCCCCATCTTCTTGCATCTCTTCTATCCTTCGTTTCAAATGATGGCAATCCTCAGTTCTATGGCCTTCTACGTTATGAGAAGTGCAAAACCTGTGAGTTCTTTAACCGCGATCGTCATTCCCTAGGGGTTGTTTCTCGTCATTTGTTGGTACACTCATACTCGAGTGTGTTTTCCTGGAAGAAGAACCATCGTCTTTCCTTTTCTTATACTGCCCCTTCTTGGTTTTTGACTCTTTTTCACATGCTCCTTTACTTGTACCTCTTTTGTTCCTCGTTCTCTGATCGCCCCCCCTCCCCCCGGCCGCATGGGGACCTTTTTGGGGTGGTCAAAGCTCGGAGTGTGTCCTTGGCATTGACAAAATCGTCTGCTTAGTCAATGAATTCTTGCAGCATTGTAGGGGTCCTTCTTGCCAATTCTACCATTAACCGACACTTTGGAGCACTGTTGTAAGGCAATCCTTATTGAACCGGGAGAGATAAGCCTTCAAACTTCCATCCTCTAGCTGCTTCACGGCCAAGAGATAGGCTTCAGATGCCTCCTCCTTCTACTGGCCATGAACTGGGTAATAAATTGCCTACACAGCTCCTCAAAACTATCAATGGTGCTTGGTTGCAAGGCCCCGAACCATCCCCTCCCCCTACCTCTGAACTTCAGGGGGGAAAGCTTGACATGCAATCTTCTTAAGAAAGTCGTGGAGCATCATGTGAGCCTTGAACGACTCGAGATGTTTGACTAGATCCTTGGATCCGTCGTACATCTCGATCTGCAGGACCTCGAATTTCAATGAGAGCGAGACTGCCATAACCTCCATAATGTAAGGGAGATCTATGCTACTTAGCAACTGTCAACCGAGGATAATGCTCCAAATTTCTTGGCCATCTCCTCAGACTTGCCCATGAAGTTATGTAACTCAAGGTGCATCTTTTTCTTTTCCTTGTCGTCAACGGCAGCCCCTCTTGCACTTTGTAACTCTACCTAGATTTGCTCATTTTGGCTCGTGCCAGGGCCTTTCCCAGATCCTGCATTCTTTTGCTTAAGGATCTTGTTTTCTCACTGGAGATTTTCCATTTCCGACACCACCTTTTCCATTTGCTCCTCCATTTATGCAAATCTTCCCTCCATGTTGGTTGAGGTAGCTTCCTATTCACTGGTTGCCTAGACCGTGTTGCAGCAAGCATATGAAATGCACATTAATTCTACTTAATAGATGTCACAAACGGTGTCAACTATTAAGGATGTATTTCGCACCCTGCCTATCTCCACGTTCGACCTGAGACAAGGAAGTTTGGTGCCCAGGAGTGCCAGAAAATACCTCTGATTCCTAAGTTAATTTTTGCTTCAAAGAGAGAGAGTGTGTGATAACATATCATCGAGTTGTATCTGAATCAAGATTTTTATACTTCTCTCTTCTAGTGGGGTCACTGTTCTTTCTATACTTAGGGTGTTCACCCTTGCTCTGGTCAGCATGTCGTCGCATTTAGTGCGACAGCCTCTGTCAAGGACAAGGTCTCGACTCATGTTGAGTCATTGTGCCTAGGGGTGGCATCATGTCACATTTAATGGGGTAACCTTTGTCAGAAATGAGATCTCAACCCATATCGGGTCATTTAATGTGGCGTGGCTAGAGGCGTGTCCATGTGGGTGCTATCCTGTCTTTCCTGTGGGTCTGAGCCTTCTTCTCGCCATATGCCGAGTTTTTAATACCTAGGCTTTTAGCCTTGGTAAATTGGGCTAGGTCCAAGTCAGTGAGGGACGGATATATCCTTCCACCGTTCGTTGAATGGGGATGAGATGCGGATGAATGTGTAAGTAGCACAGCTACTTTTCACCACAAATTGGATTCTAAAGATGTGGTATTTGGAGCTGAAAAAACAATTACATCTAGGGCTGTAAATGAATCAATCTATTCGATAGCCCGTTCGGTACTCGCTCGGTTAAACTCGAATCGAACTCAACTCGTGAAAAAAAAAAGAAGCTCGTTTGTAAAAACAGATACCCGCTCGATTTGCAAATGACACATACCCTACAAAACTCAACTCGACTCGACTCGGTTAATGCTCGTTTAGGCTCGCTCGTTTATGCTCGAGTCGACTTGTTAGCTTGACTCGATTAAAACTCATTCATATATTGATAAATATATACATACACCTATTCATATATATATATATATATGTATTAGCTAATAATATAAGCATACCACTTTTATAATTAAATATATAATATGTATTCTAATTACTTATGTCTATATAGTGAATATACTTCATAGATATATTTTATAATTAGTCGATAAAATTTAATAATTTCATATACTAGTATGTGGGAACCATATATGAAATAGATATATGCTATCATATTAAGTGTATGTATTAATAATATATGTAGGCATATAAAATATTGTTATTATGGATAAATATAAACTAATTAAATATTAATTATTTATAAATTTTTTAAAATTTTATAATTAGTAGAGGTTCTATTTGTTAGTTGTATAAATTCAATATTAATTCTTTATTTATTTGTTTAATTTATTAATTATTAAATCTTATTGAAAAAAAAAACAATTCAAGCTCGGCTCGACTCAAACTCGTTTGTGGGACGAGCTCGAGCTCGAGCTCGAGTTGAGAATTTAGTTTATCAAGCCGAGCTCGAACAAAGAATAAAAAAAAAATCTCAAGCTCGAGCCCGAGCTCGAGTATTTTGAGTCGAGCCGAGCTCAACAAGCCAAAAACCGGCTCGGCTCGGCTCGATTACAGCCCTAATTACATCACTAACGGTAGACTTTTTATATGGAGGAGAATATATCTTTTATCTCCAAAAAATTGTCCCAAAATGCATTTTTTTTTTAATTTAGTGAATTTAGGTGTAATTAATTGTATATCCATTGTAGACCAAATTATCAATGCGACATTGCCACATGCATATATAAGCTGCCACCAACATATAACATATCAATATATATACACATGATATATGTACATGCGCCTATATTTATTATTAATATGTTTAATTCTTATACATCTATGTACATATTAGAATAACCTTAAGAGAAATTATAGTTACAGCCATGAGTGCACAAATGCACTGTAATTACTTTGAAAAAAGTCATGTAAATAAGTAATCCGTATGAAAATAATAATAATTTTTTAACAGTAGATCCTACTTTTTTTTCAAAACGATTACATTGCGCTTGCACACTTACAATTGTATATAATATTACTCTAATCTTAATTATTATGTTGATTAGGATATAGCAGGAGAAGAAGGATGGAGCATATAATCAGAAGTTCTTATCATGTCAAACAGAAGCACACATGGGCAGTTCAAATTATGAACAAGCTTTTAGAGCATACAGAATTATACCAAGGTTCTGAAACATGGGCGGGTGAAGACGAACCAGAAGATTCAGAAGATCGGGACTCAACTTTGACAATTAATCAAGAATCTAAACCTCACTCGTGTCATGAAGGTATATATTATAACAATAATTCTATTTGAAAGTCTTATATTATACATTATTTATGTAGTATAATTTAATTTAAAAGATAAATCTTGAATCCAATAAATCAAATTATGTCATATTAAATGGTGTGACTACCCATATTATAATTGCAACCAAAAAACTCACCCCCCCCCCCCCCCCCCCCCCCCCCCCCCCAAAAAAAAAAGGGTTCGGGCCATTGAAATACTGACCCCTTGTTTATACTTAAGCAGGCCAAAAAGAATTTACATTTTAAGTGCAGTGCAGCTTATATAATAATTGTGAATGCATGCATGCGTGTCATTGGCAGAGGACAGGGAGACGCCCATACTAACTGCAGCTAAATATGGTGTCATTGAAATGGTAGAGAGAATCTTAGAACTATATCCCATTGCCATATACGACGAGACTTCGGTTACAAAGAAGAATATAGTGCTTTTGGCTGTGGAGAAGAGGCAAATACATGTTTATCAACTCTTGCTACAAAGAACCATCCCTAGAGACAGCGTGTTTGGGCATGTGGATAAGGATGGGAATGGTGCCTTGCATCTCGCCGCAAGGCTTGCACGCCATACGCCTGGTATGATTCCTGGTCTGCAAATGCTATGGGAGATCAGGTGGTATCAGGTACGACATTCAATTTGGCATGCATCTCGATATTTGTAATTTTGTACTAGTTATGTTCTACTCGCTACTTTTTAAACGGAAAACTCGTTTTGTACCTCAAACAACAACTCAATTTTTGCTGCTTGGTTATATATTAAAAATTAAAAAAAAAAAAAAAAAAAAACTATTTTATCTCATCTTATTTTATTTAATCATCATTATAATTTTCGTTTTAATTTTTCATATAAAATATAATAAATAATTTAATTTTTTCAAATCTCAAAATAAAACCAATATTAAAAAATTATATTACGATAATATTTTATTTAATTTTTAATAAACATCTCATCTTATCTTATCTGAACTGTGTAACCATTGGCCAACGTCTAATATAACTATTTTTAAGTACTTTTAGATTTTCTTATATATTTCTTTCTTAACTATAATTAAATTTAATTATTATCTAATTATTACAAATTTTTCATATTTTCAAACAAAACACAAAAATAATACTATTCTTTTAAATTTCAAAACAAAAAATATATTAAAAAATTATATTCAAACATTTTTAAATTTATAATATTTTTGTTAAACTTTTTTTTCTCTCATTTTCTAAAATTTAATAAAATATTTTAACTCAAATAATTTCACTATTATTCATATATATATATATATATATATATATATATATATATATATATACGGAAATATTATAAATATCCAAATGGAGTTTTAGGACTAGTCTGGTTATTGGAATGCACTGAAATTAACTTAGTTCAGTCTAATTTTAAACTAAGTTTAACATCCAAACACACAACTTTCAAATTACTAAACTCATCTCAATTCGAAACCTCCTTAAACGTAGAACCTACAACATTCTTTAACTCAATACTTCTTTAAACTTGAGATCCATAACTTTTTTTAATTTTTTCTAAATAATATTAAAATTATCTTAATATTCAAATACATATTAAATAAGTTTCACATAACTTATTCTACTATGTTAATATATTATTATTAATAAAGAACTAAATTTAACTAATCTCAATTCAACATCCCCAGCTCTTGCGTTCTTCATCATGTGGACCCGGCCCCGTCTCCCACGACCTGTTTGTTTTTAGAGGCTTTAGACTATTTGTGGGCCAGAACCTGTTTTAAAGGTCTTTTCGGCTATTTGTGGGTCCAAGATATGATTTTCAGCCGAAATCTAGCAAAATATATAACTACAAATTTTGAAAATCTAAAATATATAAAAATAAACTTTATATCTAAATATAAATTAATCTAAAACTAGTTTCAAATTTTAAATAAACATAATAAAGTTGGGAATAATTTGAAACTATTGAAAATTAATCTAAAATTATTACAAATATTTTGAATAATTTAAGAATAACAAATCTACATCACAAAAAAATAAAAATAAATAATAAAAATGAAATAAAGGTGACGAATCCAACTTAGGCCCTCAAATCCCAAGTGTTCATTAAAATCTGAAAAAAAAAAAAGAAGAAAAAAAAAGGATGAAAATGAGAATATGATGTCAAAAAAGAAAAGAACTTCAATTAAGAAAGAAGAATAACATAAGTGCAAACTACAAAGAAAATCAACAAACTATTAGTGTATCAAACTTTCAATGTGTGGTCGAAGTAGATTGGGATTGAACCTCTTTTCCCTAATCTGTCTCTACGGCAATTGAATTCAAAAGTGCTTTTTATTATTAAATATAAAACAATGTGAACAAAGAATGAATTAAGATTAATTACTACTTTTTGTGTAATCAACGTCTTCCTCTTCGTAGATCTCTGCAAAGTCCACCAACTCCTAAACCTGAATGTGTTTTCCTTTTATCCAATTGTGTTCAAATCAAAGCCCCCACAGTACTAGGAGACAATGAACTCCTAATTAAATTCAATATGTGCCCCTCGATGCTAAATGTAGACTCTAAGGTTACGGTCAAAATAGGATGACCAAAATACTATAAGCTATCTCTTCCCGGACACGATAGTTGACGGTATTAACCTTCTACTAACCTAAAATATCAAATTCCTCCACATATAGGTGTAACTCTGCCAACAAATGTATTTCCAAGTTTGAATGGACGTCTAAACTCATCTTTAGCTCGTGGGTATCGCCAAACTTTATACCCCACATACATTTTCTTGGCTTACAAGCTTTGGTAAGAGGTGATGTGGTAGATGGAGGAAGTTCGGTATTAATCTCCTTGCATGCAGGGAACTCATCATACAAACTATTGAGGGTATCCTTAACCAACACAAGTTGATCCGCCCATCATTCTAGCTAATGTTTTCCAACCCATACACCATTCTATTTTTTTGGTACCTCTAGTCAAGAACAATTGAAACATATAACAAAACGTTGATCCTACTCGAATCTCCATAATATTTCTTAGACTTGAGTCTCATGTTCAATGCCATAATATGTAAACTAGGCTCAACACTTTAACAAATTTCATCCACTTGCTCATTTTACTGACAGATTTGTGATAATATTCATTTGATGCGACATCCAAAGCATTAGAAATGGTGCATGCGATGTCATAAAAAACCTCAAGAATTCAATAAAGACTAGGACATTTTCCCAATCCACATCTCTAGGTTACCTTGACCTCCCTTCTTCCTCATCAATGTGACGGACATATATATTGCATATCCTCATCTCCCTTGGCATCAAAGACCTTTCTATGCGGCCGCTTCTACCATAAAAAAGATTGAGTTTCATTTTATAGGAATATCAAGGCACAACATCTTCTTACATTCAAGACTCACAACATAAACAAAAGTCTTGAAGTTCTCAAGTCTAGTTGATAAAGATTTTACAAACCTCATTGCATTTCTTACTCTTGCAGCTGACTGGTGAACATCTTTAAGACCGTTGGTCATAATAAGATTAAGGACATGTCTACAATTTTAAATATGCAAAAACTCACCATCCAAGATGGACATATTTCCCTCTCTAACCTTATTGTTTGAATACTCAAATGAGGTACTATTAGAAGAGACATTATTCACCATAATTGTCACCAGTCACTCTAAACATCACTCCTTTATTCCGGACATCGCCGCTTTCCCAATGTTGCTATCTTTGTAATTGATAATTAAATAAAATGCGGGTAGGCAAGTGTATTCTGGGTGGGTGTGGATCCTCATGTGGCACCCATCAGCATTTGTTTTTCTTCAAAGAACCATTTGCCTACTTGCCAATTCTATTTAAGTCTCGGGCTGGGGTGTTAAGTAGGCCTAATACGAGTACCTGCCCAGCACCCCTAGCTACCTGCAGTGGGTGGCCCGTCTATTTTTTCTGTTTTTATTTTCAAATAGATTTTAATTAAAGCATTTTAGATAACTGGGTTAAAAGTCTAAAGGACATTTGCATGATATATATGTAACTAAGTCGATCGAAGGGAATGTAAAAATTGAAAGATAATTTGGTTGTTCTAAGGTATCATATTTCTAGTTTTGATAACTAAATTGTATGGTAAAATGAGATTATAAATTGATGGCTTAACTAATTGACATGCTTGGTGCAGTTCGTAGAGGACTCCATGCCACCCTACTTCTTCCCCCTCCACAATAAGAACAACAAGACACCAATAGAAATGTTCACCAAAAACCATAGGAAACTTGTAAGAAGTGGTGGAAAGTGGCTAAGCAGCACCTCCAATTCGTCGTCTGTTGTTGCTACACTTATCGCCAGTGTGGCCTTCGCCACTGCTGCCACTATACCAGGAGGCTTGAAGCAGGATGATCATGGCACTCTAGTGTACGGAAACCAACCCGCGTTCTACATCTTCGCCATCTCATCGCTATTTGCACTCTTTTTCTCTGTCGCTTCAGTGGTCATGTTTTTCGCTCTTATGTCATCACCATATGAAGCTAGAGATTTCAGCAGCGATTTGCCAGAGAAACTGTTGATGAGTTTATTGACGCTTTTTCTTGGCATAGCTTCGATGTTGATATCCTTCTGCGCTGCACATTTCTTTCTGTTACAGGATAAACTGAAAACTGTGGCATTGGTTCTGTATGCAGTGCTGGTTGCGTTGGTAATTTACTTGACTATAAAGAATTCTTCACTGTTTTTAAATCTTCTGAGGGTTACTTTCAGCAATGTACCGGAGCGCCTCTACGAGGATGATTTTTAATGTATTTGTTTATATTTATTTCATTTGTTTCTCTTTTAAGCTTTCCTTTATTTAATCCATCAAGTTTGTACTACACATTTATAAGTTCTGATCATCTGATCTTGTGCGTCTATAATTATATGTTTGACAATAATGCTATTTCTCCATATGAAATAAAAACCATGGAATATTATTAAGCTTGCGTCTATTGGAGTTATGACATTGCTTTCTTGTCTGTTTTGTACTACTCGATCATTTCTATTACCAGACTTAATTTTTCTTCAATTTATGAGTTAGGGGTGGAATTAATAGTAATGATGGTTATTATAATTTGAATTGGTGGGTTTTAGTGGGAACCACCTGCCTTATATGGATGGGTAGCACTCATCCATGTACCCTGTAACCCAGGCACCACCTCCATCTCTTCCTAGACTTTGCCCACCCATTGAACAGGCAGGTTTCCCATCCTACCATCTGGCCTCCCATATTAACAACAACACTACACAAAGCACATCAATGGATGTACCACGCAGTGACAAACTCATGGCAAAATACACAACATATCTGCCAAATGATTGCAAAATACAAAACAGATATACCAATAGAAGGCATAATACACAATATATCTACCAAAAGATAGGCAAAATACACAATAGATCTACCACTACACGACAAACCCAAAGTCAGCTCGTGACATAGGCAGGGACCAGTCACGAATTGGTGGGAGTATTTGCTCATGCCTGTGCAGTGTGCACAACACTACGTACACATGATAAATGAGCATAAAGATTCAAATAGAAACCGAATAAGAGAAGAAGGAAAAGGAAAGGACAAGGAGGAGAAGAGAAGGAAGGTGAAGAGGAGGGTGTGGGGACTTCAAATGTGGGAGAGAAGTGAAGATTTTTAGGATTATATATCTCTGTGTTTGTGTAACGAAGCAGGCAGAAGGGTAGGATAAGAGTGAAGTTACTAAGCCAGATGTTCCACATGTTACCCTTGTGTGTGGGGAAAATTGGATGAACGGCCGGATTGTGAGGGTCCACTGCCCAACCCTAGGATAGGTCATAAGAGTACTAGCATTAGTTTAATTAAATGCCAGTGCATTTTTAAAGTACAAAGAAATATAGATGAAATCATATGTATTGGAGTAGTCAAATGGTAGAGACTTGAGATACGAGTTACGGTAAATGAAACTCTACTGTTCATCTTCAAAGGTAATAATTTATTCAAAACACTTAGTTGAAAAACAATAATTTAAGTATCAAAACAATTAGTTGAGGAAAGAAATTAGTTAGGAAACAATAATTTAAGTATCAAATTAAATTATTAATTAACATATGGTTAGTGTAATTGTCAAATATGAAAAAAAATAAAAATATTATTATTAAAAAAATAATATTATATTATTCTTTTGACTTATCCAATGTGGGGTTATGGCTAGAGAAGTTTTGGATTTATAAAAAATATGTATTTTTCATCAAATTTTGAAAATGACTTTGATGAAACTATTGTCAATCCTCTAAGAGTACTAATAGTGAATTCAACAAAGTTAAAATTTAGCCATAGTTTAGTTAAGGTGCATAGTAAATTATTGTAATAGACTCAACAAATAAACAATAATTATAGTGTAAGGCTATTTTGCTAGCCAAATCTGACCAGTCCTTGGGCTAGCTAAATATTATTCTCAGACTAAAATAATAATCTTTTTTCCACTACTTTGGTCTGAGTGCAAGAAGAAAATGCATGGCTGATTCTAATATCCTGTATTCAAAGTTGCAACCTTGCAATAAATATAATTGATAGATTTGGAAAGAATAATGAATAAATATTTAAATTATAATTAAAATTAAAATAAATCAAGAATACCCGAATAGAATAGTTGAATATCAAAATATTTATTCTTGTTTCTTAAATGGTTGTATTAATGAATAAACTTTAATATACCCATAAACTTTAATACAACAATAATACAACCATAATATTTAATACAACCATATATCAGTTAAAAAAATACGACTATTGTAAAAAAAATACCGTTAGAAAATTTTATCTGTTAGAATAATATGATTGTTAGAAAATTAATATGTAATTTGTTAATAACAAATTAATATTCAAATTACAATTATAATTAAAATAATGAAACGTTCAAAATCAATATTTTAATAGAATAGTGATAGATTTGTTAAGTCTATTATTTGGTGTTATGAAAAGTGGCAAGTTAAAATTTGTAAAGATAAATTTTCTAATCAAATTTTAGTCAAAATTTGTTGATGCCAATACTAGTGCTCTTGTAGTAGGCTTAACAAAGTTAAAATTTGGCCAACATTTGACTAGGAAGCATAAAAAAAAAGGCTACAGTGGACTTAATAAAATTACAGTAATTTTAGTTTTCATCAATTCCACTAATCAAATTTATTGAACCCTTGACATAAAAAAATACCATTTCCTGCATTTACTTGTTTCGCACCCACTTGAAGCACGATTTCATTTATTTCTCAACTCCAAAAGCACGATTTCATCTTTTCGTAGGCACAGCTTTTTAACTCTTAACAGTATGCTTGAAACATCTTACTTGATTGTCTTGGATTGTATATGTGAGACTTAAATTATAATTGAAATTAAATTTCAATTTTTTAAAACTATAATCTATTCGATATTGAGTGGCAAGATAATTGTAAATTAATCATTTTCGCGCTTGAGTGCGTGTTAGTGTTACTGCCCGAGAAATTATTTTAACCAACCAACATATAACCATTCTTTTTTTTTTCCCCTAAAAGTATTTTCCATCAAACAAAGAGGTTTTTACATAAATAAAAAAAATGTATCTATCTAAATATTCAGGTAAAATTAAACTTATAGAATAATTTACTAAAGACCAACAATTAGTATTTGCCGGTAAGAATAAAAAATAGTGATGAATAAGGATGTTTATTTTTTAATTTTGTTTTTATTTCTTCTTGGTATTGAGTACCCTAATAACTAATTAGGAAAGCTCAATAATCGCGCAAACAATAAAAAAGAAAACGAGCTATTACTAATCAAGTTCCTGAAAAAGAGCTGCCTCAATTATTATAAGATTGGATTTGTTGTAAAATTGAGATTATTTTGTTTCATTCCTTATGGACCCCTTAGGAAGCAGGGCTTATTTATTGGAGAATGGGGAGGGAGAGGGAATAGAGGTGGCAATATGTGACATGATCTGTGAACTCAACATGAACACGACACGAAATTAGCGAGTTTGAGTTTGATCTTAATCAATTCGGGTAAAAACAGATTGACCCATTAAGGTGATTTAAACGGGTCAATAACAGGTCAACCTACTTAACACAAAATCAATCATTTTTGAGTCGTTTATAATTTATTTTAAAATTAAAGTTATTATTATTAAGTTGTAATATTGATATTTCTCAATATGCTTATATTTTTATTATTTTTATTGTTAGAATTATAATTTTAGACCTATATTTATATTTGTTATTCTATTTATTAACGTCACATTGCACGCTCTTAGCCGAGCTCCCACACCAGTAGCGTTCATGATCAGCATACTTATTGTGTATAAATTGAAGAGAAACACTAGTATGCCTCCCACTTTGTACCGCTCAACTTGACCGCTGATCAAAAACCTTTTATTTATTTATTTTTTTATTATTATTATTTTTTTTTTTGAAAAGAACCTCAATTCCTCGTTTCATTTACTATAACCATTTGTTACATGCTTGTCAAAGAGTACATGAGAAAACACTTCTTCTAGACAATCTTCCATCCAAACTATTTTCTCATCTAAACCAATTGCTTTCTTGGCTAGGCTATGTGCCACCTTATTTCCTTCTCTATATATGTGTTGCAACTTCCACCTACTTACACCAGAAAATATACTCCTCAATCATCTACTATTTGTCCATACTAAGCCCAGTTTTCATTTCTATTGTTTACATCATTAACTATGGTCAGGGCATCACCCTCAAATTCAACATTTAAAAACCTCAGTTCTGTACATACCTCGACAGCTCGCCATAATGCTTGTAATTCAGCAACTATTGGACTGCAGATATTAGTTCTAGGCATACACAAACATGTAAGGACTCCACCTTCCTCATCCCTTATCACCACACCAGCTCCCATCTTTAGAGATTTCTGATCATAAGCTGCATCCCAGTTGATTTTTACTATATTTTCTCCAGGCCTCTTCCATTTCACTTCTCTGCCACCTGCTATAACTGACTGCCTATTCACCTCTCCCACCCTTTGAGCTTCTCTGTATTCCTCCATGTCTTCAATAGCCTGACTAATCAAACACTTTGGCCCTGTAAATTGTTCTTCAAAAATCAGTTTGTTCCTTCTCAGCCAGATTTTTCGCATGGACACAACTACCATTTCAACTTCCATTTTAGGCAACTTCTGAATTATTCTTTCCCATACTTCACTTAAGCTCTCATCACTGCAGGACCACTTCCTGAGAGGACTGGCATTTTCTGCCCATACATCCCTTGCAGCTTCACAACTCCATATAGCATGGCCCACAATTTCAACTTCTCTCTTGCAAAATAGGACATGAGTCATCTTCCACCATCTTTCGTTTGACTAAATTATGTTTAGTAGGAAGACAGTCATCCAAAGCTCTCCACATGAAGTTTTTAACCATTGTAGGAACTTCCATTTTCCATAAAGCCTTCCATCTACCACTTCCATAATTCCTACTAGAGGATTCCCCTTTGTTTCTGTTTTGCAGTTCAATATATAAATTATATGCACTCCTTACTGAGAAGATCTCATTTCTTGTATAGCCCCAAATTTGCTTGTCATTGGCACCCTTTCTGCTTACAGGAATCATTTTCACAATATTGGCTTCTTCACTTCCCAACACAGTTTCCACTGCCTCCATCTTCCATTTACCATCCTCCATTAACTCAGCAACCTTTGCTTCCCTACTAAGAACCTGTACAGGAACTTGATATGGTCTCCAAGAGGTCCATGAGGGTATCCATTTGTCTTTCCATATGCCTATCTATTTACTATTCCCCACCCTCCAAACTACTCCCTCTTTGAGTAATCTCAAAGCACCCCATAAGCTTCTCCATATAACTGAAGGGCTCCAACCAAGCTTTGATGACATCAAATCCCTTCTTCTAAAGTATTTCTCTTTAAGAATTGTGGCTGACAAGGATCCCGGATCAGTTAAAACTCTCCAGCATTGCTTGGCCAGCATTGCTGAGTTGAAGCTGTCCATATCCCTAAAGCCTAAACCACCTGAGTATTTTGCAGCCCCCATTCTTTCCCAACTTCTCCAATGTGTTTTCCTGTCATTTTGTTTGTGGCCCCACCAAAACCTTGACATTAATGAAGATACTTCAGAACACAACCTCTTAGGAAGATGAAACACACTCATGTGGTATGTAGGGATAGCTTGAATTACAGCTTTTAGAAGCACCTCTTTTCCAGCCTGAGATAGAAACTGATTTTTTCAGTTATTTAGTCTCTGCCAAATCCTATCCTTAATACCTCTGAAAGCATTGTATTTCGACCTTCCAACCATTGTAGGTAGGCCTAGATACTTTTCACTGTCACTATATAGCCTTGCACCAATTATTGCCCTTAATTGCCTCCTCTCCTCCCTTCTTGTATTACCACTGAAAATGATTGAGGTTTTCTGATCATTAAGGCATTGACCTGAGGCTGCCTCATATATTTTCAGCAACTCCTTCAGTCTTCTCCATTCTCCCAAGTTGGCTTTACAAAATAAAATGTAGTCATCTGCAAACATTAGATGGGTTACAGCTGTTCCCCCTCTAGTTACAGTAGCCCCTTTCACCTCCCCCTTCTTCTTAGCTTCATTGATCAGACTACTCAGCCCCTCAGCACAAAGTACAAACAGAAATGGAGACAATGGATCTCCTTGCCTGATCCCCCTTGAAGGCTCAAAATACTCACCAACTCTGCCCTTAACTAGTGTAGAATATGATACTGTTGAGACAGTTCTCATGATTAATTGCACCCACTGATCACAGAAGCCTAGCTTGTTCATCACTTCCTCCAAGTACCTTCACTCTACACGGTCATAGGCTTTGGACATGTCCAATTTGACTGCCATGCCCCCCTCATTCCCCCTTTGCCTGTTTCTCATGGAATGCAACAGCTCATAAGCTATTAAAATATTATCTGAGATCAATCTTCCCCTAATAAATGCACTTTGTTGGTACGAAATCACCTCAGGCAATACCACTTTCAACCTATTTGCTAGTGTCTTAGCCATTATCTTATATAAGACATTACACAAGCTTATAGGTCTGAATTCTCCAAGTGTAACATGCTTTTTAACCTTGGGAATCAATGCTATAAGAGTCTGATTTATACTTTTCAGATCCCCTTTTCCTTTCATGAACTCCATCACAGCCAAACACACATCCTCCCCTACTACATGCCAATATTTCTGGTAGAAGCAAGTACTAAAACCATCACTTCCCGGGGACTTATAAGGGCTCATCTGAAACACTGCAGTTTTTATCTCCTCTCTAGTAACTTCCTTAGTTAGGAAATCATTCATACCCTTACTCACCTTAGCTTTAATAAATTTTGTACCAGCTTGGATCATCTCTAAAGTTGGTTCTCCTGATGACAAGACTTCAGCAAAATGCTTCTTAAATGCCCCTTCAATCCCTACCTGGTCCTTCATCACTCTACCATATGAATCAAAAACTTGAAGGATTCTGTTTTTTTTTTTTTTTTCCTTCTTTGACTTGCACATTCATGAAAATACCTTGTGTTTCTGTCCCCATGCTAAAACCAGTTTCTTTTGGCCCTCTGTTTCCACTTCACATCCTCTTTTTCCAACAGCAAGCCAACTTCCCCTTTTAACCTTTTTATTTCCCCACTTATACTTCCATCCTCTACCTCCTGTAACTCCATTAATTTCTGAGTTTTTCTCTCAACTCCTCTCCCTCTTTTTTATTTTTTACTCTGCCCCAATTCTGCAGGACAGCACCACATTTTTTTAAAGCTCTCTTCATTTTTTCAACATAAGAATCTCCCCCTTCATTCATCCTCCACTCCCCTTTTATTACCTCCTCACACTCCACATCCTTAGTCCAGCAAGCTTCAAACCGAAATATTCTTTTCCTTGGTCCATTTATCCTATTCATAGATAAATGCAACACAATTGGTTTGTGGTCTGAGCATCTAGCAGGTAACACCTCTACCATCACCTCCTTATACAGCTCATTCCACTTGCCACTTGCCAAGCATCTGTCCAATCTTTCTTTTACAAAAGTACCATCCATATGGCCATTGCTCCAAGTGTATCTACCTCCACTATAGCCCAAATCAAACAGCTCATTCTCTTCCATAGCCTCCTTGAACATCCTCATCTGACTCTCTTCCCTTTGTCCACCTCCCCATTTCTCGGATTGGCAAATGATCTCATTGAAATCACCTGCCACACACCAAGGAACTTCTGCTTCTGGTTTCAACATGTTCAGCAAATCCCAAGATAACTTCCTCTTAGCTGATTCAGGATGGCCATAGAAGCCAGTGAATAACCACCTCTTTCTCAATTCCACATCAAGAATCCATGCACTTATATGCCATCTAGAATAGCTAATAATCTCTACTTCCATCTCATCAAACCATAGTAGAGCCAACCCTCCTGCCTTTCCTACAGGATCCACAACAAAACTCTGATCATACCCCACTCTTCTTCTAATTCCTTCAATCTTTTTTGTAATAATCATTGTTTCAATTAGAAACATGATCTTGGGCCTCTTATCCTTTGCTAGGGAGCAAAGATCCTGAACTGTCCGAGGGTTCCCAAGCCCTCGGCAGTTCCAACATAGGATATTCATTGTAATAGGTGGGGCTGCTTCACAGCCACCACCTCTACATTATAAGTGTCAATCTTCACTAGCTCTTCTCCATTCTTTACTCTTTTAGCTTCTGTTTCCTTTACCTCCCCCCCTTCTCTTTTTTTCTTGACAGTTTGGTCCCCCTCAATCCCTCCCTCTTTCTGTTTACCCCTTGCCCTTCTTTTCCACCTCCTCTCCCTTTCCAGCATATTTCCTCTTCCCTCATCCTCACTAATCATTTGTGCATCCCCCAAAGTGTTCCTCTCCCCTCGGTCCCTTTCATCCCTCCCTTCATTCCCCTCCACAATTACTCCAACTTCCCTCATAATAATCTTCTCACTCTCCTCTCTGATTACAGAATCCTTTTTCACCTTCACTCCCTCTCCCTCACTCCTCTCCTTCTCCACTTCTTTCTCCTTTTTTTCCCTCTCTACACCCTTCACCTTCTGTATTCCCCTTCCACCCCTTAAAGTTCCCCCGAGAGCCTCCACTAGCTCTAAGCCAAGGGCCAAATTGAGTTTTCCTCTCCCCCTCTATAGCCTGTGACAATTTACCCCCTGTACATCCCTCTTCCCCATGGACAATACAACCACACTTGAAACACAACTTAGGAAGTTTTTCATAAGTGAAAGGAACCCATAGCTTCTTCCCTTCCACCTCTATAGTTCTCCCTCTCGCCACAGCCTTTCTTAAATCCATCTCCACCTTTACTCTCAGATAACTCCCCCACCCTACATCATCCTTTGGTGCATCCACCTCTTCCACTTTCCCTATGGATTCACCAATTTCTTTCCCAACACTATACTCCATACACGACAGAGGCAAGTTATGCATATGCACCTAAAGCGATACCAGATCAAAGTTAATCTGAGATGGCTGAGTCATTCCATCAAACAGCTTCAGTGCAAACATCAGATTATCAAATAACCAAGGGCGACCTTCCAACACACATCTCTTATCATCCTCAGTTGCAAAGGTAACTATAAAAATATTCGTACGAATCTCAGTAAACACAGGAGGTCGACTTACCTTCCAAATCTTGGACATCGTAGCACTCACCACCTCCTTCCCCTTGGTGCGATTTGAACACACCTTCCCTATCAAGCTGCACTCTCCTCTGTTCTTCAGTTTCATCGAGCCTCCAATCCGCACGCTGATGGCCTCATTTTCCTCTTCATTCAGATTCAGCCTCTTCCAAATGCTTTCCAAATCCTCCATCAAACCCCGTTGTACCACGATCGTGAACAGCACTCGGAACCTCACCTTCTACGGTGAAGACTTTGAACTTCTCCTCCTTTCGCACCCTCAGGCCGTTATAGAGAGAGAATAATTTTTTTCCCTATGAAACAAGACTCTTGAATATAAACTCATTTATTTATTTATTTATTTATTTAATGATTAAAGAAGTGATTTTTAGTGTATTGATATAATTTTTTTAATTTTTTAAAAATATTGAAATATGATTAAAAATATGAAAAGAAAAATAAAAATAAAAATTCTTTTTTGGCCTCGGCGACACAGCAGTAGGACTCTAGATAGAAAGGCAGAGCAGCACATCCCCCAACCAAGGGAGTGGTTATGTCCAATATGTTCTCCTTTATTCCCAAAAGGGCAGTGCTACTCCCACTGCTGGGAGCTCTGGCTAGTGGTTTTGGATTTTATTTTATTTTTTTGTATTTTTTTACATGTATTTTTTTAACATATTTAAATATTTTTCAAAAAAATAAAAAATTCACGATATTATTAAAAAATACTTACTTAATCATTAAGTTAAAAAAAATAAATAAAAAAGCTATAGCAGTAAAAACAAGAGGTAAGAGTAGCATTTTCCTTCCCAAAATGCAATGGTGCATCGTGGTGCGAAGGAGCAGGTCGAGTCCGTATCACCATGATGTAAGAGTCATGCCCGAATTTGAGCTATCTACCCAGTAATTCATCCAGTGACTTCACAGTCGCCAAAGAAGTCCCAAGAAGCACCTAACATTTCCTTACACCCTTTTTCGAAGAAGGAAAAACAAATTAAGAGCAATATTTAATATGAGAATGAGGATTTGGTTGATGATGGGCCACCTATAGCTTCCTTTTTTTTTTGTTTTTTGTTTTTTTTTTTCATGTTTTGTTGTTCCAAGAGATCGCTTGGTCAACTAAAATGATGTGTTGGTCGTACCGTGTACACTTGGCGAGCTTCATTGAAGCTTCCTTAGAGCATTGCCGAATGCAAGTCCAAAATTTAGACTCATGTGATTATTTTCCTCTGCATCGGACTAGCCATACAACAAAAGTTTAAGACTTCAACTATAATAAGTCTTAGCCCTCACCATACCTGGCGAGCTACTATTTGCCTTGGATAATTATGTTTTATTATTTCATCAATCGGTGACCGCTATTTCTTTCCCTCGCTCTTCTCTTTCTTCAACCTGCAAGCAACCTTGCGCTCTTCTCTCCCTCACTTTTCTCCAACCCGCAAGCTTCCTCATTTGTCTCTCTTCTCTCCATTGGTCGTCTTCTTCCCCATCTTCTTCCAAGCCAACCGATAAGTCTCTTCAACATCTTCTCTGTGCATTTTGCTTTGAGTCTCTCATCTCCCTCTTCTCTCATTTTTTGATCCAATTATGATGTACTCCCACTTCTCTCATTTTTCTCTTCAATAAGTGATTAAACGGAGTCATCTTGGTGGTTTTGTGACTTCGTAGTGGCATCTCCCAGAAAACCCTAGCAACACGACTGAGCTCTGCCAAATCCATGATTCCTCTCTCGGTACGTAGTTGCTCTTCCATTTTCCCTTCTTGAATATGCACTTTAAAATTCAAACTGATCAAGATCCTCTATATTTCATTGCAAATTAGCACCTATGATTTCTTGAGTTATGATGATTAATTTTAATTTAGATTATTGGAGATTTATCAAATTAAGGTTTCTCAGGTTTAAGATTTTGCATGATACAATAAATTAGTTGGAGGTTTTTCTAAATGCTTTTTTGTTTCTGCAATCTCTTTAAACGAAACTACAAGTACAGAGTAGCAAGCTAGACTTTTCATTCAATATTACAAATATTACAAGCTAGACTTCATTCAACTAGAAGTACATAGCACCAATACAAACATGAATGCCAGTTGTTCAATGTGGGTCACTATCTTCATTATTTATATTGGGGTCTCTCGCTAATGTAAGTCTACCTGTGTGTGAGCCTTATTTAGCTGATAAGGCTTGTAGGAGGCCTTTTAGAAAGGCTTATAGGGCATCTTATCCTTTAGAGCTAGTCTATTCTGACATTTGTGGACCTATGAATGTGAAGGCACGCCATGGCGCCTCTTATTGTCTCACCTTTATAGATTACTACTCGTGTTTCAGTTAAGTACATCTGATCTCCCATCGCTTAGAAGCATTAGACTACTTCAAGCGTTTTGTAGTTGTGGTTGAGAATTAGAAAGAAATGAATTTAAAAATTTTACGAACTGATCGGGGTCGAGAGTACTTGTCTAAAGAGTTTCAAGGACCATGTGAGTAAAAGAGGATACACAGGCAATTAATGATTCTTGGCACACCACAACAAAATAGTGTTGCGGAAAGGAGAAATCGTACCTTATTGGAAATGGTTCGATCAATGATGGCGCAAGCTAATCTATCAATATCTTTTTGGGGGATGCTCTTTTAGCTACAGCCTACATTTTGAACCATATGCCTTCTAAGTCAGTTCCTTTAACCCCATATGAACTATGGAATAACGCAAAACCAAATCTAGAACATTTGCGTCCTTGGGGTTCTGCAAGTTATGTTCACACCATTTCCCATAAGTATGGGAAACTTGGCCCCAGAGTAGACAAGCATATCTCTATAAGATATTCAGAGAGCTCAAAGGGTTATGTAATGTTTGGTGAACATCCTAGTGGAGAGATGACATAAATACAGTCATGTGATGTTACATTTATCGAGAGTGATTTTCCCAATATTGGTGAAGCAAAGAATGATTTTGAACTTTTTGAATTGCAAGAAATTGAGGGAGTTACACCATTTTTTGACGATGGTGAAGTATTATCACATCCTAGAATCGCAAAAGATAGTGGGAGTATACCACTAGAAAATAACTCACAAGAGTCTCAGTTACATAAAAGCGAATGTGGAACCATTCATCATCGTCGTTTTTTAGATTGAAGGGGAATCTTTCATGTGTGCTCCGTGTGACTTTGATAAACCTTCTTCTTATAAGGAAGCACTAAGTTCACCTACTTTAAATAAATAGCTGGATGCTATGAGAGATGAGATGAGTTCTATGGCAAAGAATCAAGTTTGGAAGTTAGTTGATCTTCCAACTGGGTGCAAATCTATTGGAAAAAAATAAGTTTTAAAAATTAATCATCAGGTAGATGGATCAATTGACAAGTATAAGACTCGACTCATGGCGAAGGACTATACTCAAAAAGAGGGTATAGATTATGAAGAAGCATTCTCCCCTGTGGTGAGATTTGCTTCTATTCACCTCATTCTATTTATAGTTGCACATCTAGATTTGGAACTTTTTCAAATGGATGTGAAAACTGCATTTCTTAATAAAGAACTAGACGAAGAGCTCTATATGGATCAACCTATTGGTTTTGAGGCTGAGGGACAAGAGTGCAAAGTATGCCAGCTAAAACAATCGTCTAAACAATGGTACTTCAGATGTCATGGGGCCATTATTTCATGGGGCTAGTGACAAAGATAAGCAAAAATCCATGACAGGTTACGCATTTATGCTTAGTGGAGGAGCTATTTCTTGGTGTAGCAAGAAACAATTATGCATTACTTTGTCCACTCCACGATGGAGTCAAAGTATGTTGCTTGTTCTGCAGCTGTACAAGAAGTTGTTTGGTTGATGAGATATTTCCAGCGCCTAGAGGTTACGGCTTTTGCAGATAAAATAGTTAAGATATATGGTGATAGTATGGCAGCTTTGGCATATGCCAAGGATCCCAAATACCATGGTGGAACCAAACACATAGATATTCGGTTTCACTACATTCAAGAGTGATCCTGCAACATGTCTCTACTAGCAAAATGGTAGCTGATTCTCTTACTAAGGCTACTAGTACAAGTGTTTTCCAAACTCATGTTAAGAGTTTGGAACTTCATTGAATTTGATATATGTTGTATTGAGGATACCTTAACTTTATTATATATTTAACACTGTTAGTATTTATTACAGTGAACTTATTGTATTTATCTCAAATTAATAATTAATTGATACTAAGTGAAAGGCACCATAATAAAGATGTCACCAGGCAGAGATCAATCTACTCACATGGATAATCACCTTGGCACTTGAATTGCGAGCAAAATGAGACAAATTGATTACTTTGGTGCTTGGAAAGCAAGCCAGTAAATATCTTAATGTTTTTGTAGCATTAAGATAAATTTAAAGAATATCACCTTAGCTTGGCTAAGATGAAACTTACAAGAGTCATATATGAAGCATTTGCACAACTTCATAAAGCCTGATTAAAGCGGAATATGAGATCTTAGGCAGGCGTTAGATGAGTAACTGTGCTAAGAAACTCAAGTTAGACCGCCTTTGTGACAACTAAACTAAGATTCCTACGGCGTTTGAATGTGACAAGCCCAATTAAGTGGGAGTTTCATCGTAACATATATTTCATAATATATGTGTTGTAGATGACCATGTAAGGGAGTGATTGGATGAATCCCTACTCCATCACTATGTGAGCCCTAACAGATCAATAAATGATCTATTCACATGCCTTTGAACTTGGAACTATGTCATGAAATGAAAACTTGATGTTGCTACTTTAGCATTTTTTTTAGAGCCACGAATGATACGGTCTAGCGGAACATGTCTAGGAAAGTAGTCAATTCTAATTGAATTGACTTGAGAGTCTAGGAAAAATTGTTTGGATTCTTACTTGTTATTTTATATCTTATAGCCCGGGTGATTGTGTCATTTTGACTCGATATAATCATGAGCATATTATATAATATGAGGTCAAGAATTGCTCTGAGTTATAAGCTCGTGAGGGATTAAGGACACTTGATCTAGTGAGATCAAATAATCTGGGCCATAGATGAGATATAATGAGCGATGTACTATTTATATTTTTTTTTAAATAAAACTCATTCATTCATATAACTTTGTGATCAATACATTGTTTATCAAAATGTAAACTATCTAAAACAAAAGTTGGAGCCTCTTCTATCCACACCTTCTCCTCCTCAGCCAATATGGCGGCCTTTGCCAATTTGTGGGCTACAACATTAGTAATTCGATGAGAGTATTGAACCCTCCATCCATTACATCCTTTGAGACTCTTCCTCTACTCTTCAACAATGCTACCAATATATGATAAATCTTCTACTGGAGCATTAACTGCTTTTATGATAACATGAGCGTCACCCTCAAACATGACTTTTTCAAAATGGAGATCCTTGCACAAATCCATAGCTTTTCTAAATGCATAGCATTCAGCTGTAACTGGTGTTGCAACATTTTGTTTCTATTCATGACAAGCTACCATAACCTCTCCCCTTTCATTTCTAATTATCACTCCCACACCCACCTTCCTTGCTTTAACATCCAATGATGCATCCCAATTGGCCTTCATCATGTTCTGCTATGGTGGATTCCATTTTTTCTCCCCCCTTCTGTATTTTCAGTCCCTCTGGCATAGGCTGAACTAAATGATACTCATTTAAGTCTTCCTTTGCTAGTCTGATAACATAGCTTGGACTAACAAACTTCTGTTTGAAAATAAACTTGTTTCTTCTGACCCATAAGCTTCTCATAATAACAGCCACCTCTTCTATTTCAAATTTATTAAGCTTATATGATAGCTTTTCCCACAAACCCAATAAGTCTTCTTGTTTAGTTCTTCATTTCTGCAGGATCTTCGAATACTCAACCCATACATCATTTGTAGCAGGACAAAGCCATAGCACATACATAACATTCTCATCTTCTTTGAGACAAACTGGACACCTTGAATTATCACATACTTTTCGAGCAAATGAGTTGTTTTTTGTAGCCAATAGATTATTACCTGTTTTCCACAGAAACAATTTCATCTTACCAGGCAAGTTCAGGCTCCAAATGTGTTTCCATCGAGCATCTGGCTCAGTGCCTCTAGAAGACTCCCCTTGACACCTCCTTGATCTATCTTGCTCTAAATAATAGGCACTTTTCACACTAGAGGGACCCCAAATCAATTTATCCTCATCCTTTTTTCTGCTCAATGGGATATGGCATATCTGATTAGCTTCCTCTTCCCTGAAAATGGATCTAATTAAGTTTTCATTTCACTCATTCTTACCCTCCAGCATAAGCTCACTGACTTTTGCTTCTCCATTTAACTTAGAATTTGGAAACTGTACCTTATAAGGAGTAGATAACCATCCATGACCCCAAATTCGTATCATATTACCATTTCCCACCCTCCACCTTAACCCTTCCTTCAACAGACCCATAGCACTCTAAAGACTTCTCCAAATCAGTGAAGGTGAGGAGCCCAATTTTGCCTCCATTATTGAGGACTGTTTGAAATATTTGTATATACAAATTATGGTAGTTAAAGAAGAAGGATTTTGCAATATTCTCCAGCCTTTGTTTGCCAACAAAACAAGGCTGACTTTTGATAGCCCCATCTTCTTCCAGCTTCTCCAATGGATACAACTTTATTTATGCTGACTTCCCCACTAAAACTTAGCTAGCATTCCATTGAGTTCATTACACAACTTCTTTGGTAACCTAAAAACACTCATGATATAAGAAGGAGCAGCTTGTAAAACAGCATTAATCAACACTTCTTTACCAACGCTCGACAAAAAAGAGTTCTTTCAATTGTTAATCTTCTGCCAAACTCTCTCCTTTAAGCATCTAAAAGTGTTGTACTTTGAACTACCCACAAGTGTTGGGAGACCCAAGTATTTCTCATAACTCCCTTGCACCAAATCCCCTCATTCCCTTAAAATTGTCCTCCTGGTTTTTGAGGCAGTATTTGAGCTGAAGAACATTGCTGCATTTCCCTTATTTAGAAACTATCCAAATGCCTTCTCGTATTTAGTAAAAACTTCCTTCAATTTTCTCCATTCTTCCACATTGGCCTTCCAAAGAGGACACAATCATCTGCAAATAACAGATGATTAATTCTCAGTCCTTCTCTTGAAGTTGAAACACCTCTTGTGACCCCTTGCTAATTAGAATGATTAAGTAGAGCACTAAGACCCTCAACACACATTATAAAAAGGTAAGGGGATAAAGGATCCCCTTGCCTTAAACCTCTCGAGGGATGGATCCTATCTCCTGGCTCTGTATTGACTAATACTGAATATGAGACAGATGAGACACAACTCATAATCAGCTATGTCCACTCTCCACAAAATCCCAGCTTCTACATGATAGCTTTCAAATACACATATTCAATCCTGTCATGGGCCTTTGACATATCAAGTTTTATGGCCATGCTTCCCTTCTTTCTCACCTTCATAGTGTGCAGAACCTCGTAAGTAGCCATATTATTATCAGTGATGATCATTCTAGGGATGAATGCACTTTGGATTGGTGAAATAATCTCTGTAAGAATTCCTTTAAGCCTATTTACAAGCACTTTTGACATAATTTTGTAAATGACATTACAAAAGCTAATAGGCCTAAACTCAATAACAAATAAAGGGCTTTTTGTTTTGGGGATTAGAGCTATATAAGTAAAATTAATCACAGAGATCATAGACTTACCATTTAGGAAACTTAGGACTGCATTGCTTACCTCCTCACCTATTGTGTCCCAGTGGTTTTGGTAAAAACAAGCACCAAAACCATCGTGACTTCAGAGGGCCCATTTGTTTAATAGCATCCTCAACTTCCATTCTATAGAAAAGGCCTCATCAATTTTCCATTCATCTCAATTGTTACTCAAGGCTCCACCTGCTGCACACACACTGCAATATCTTTTGGACTTAGCCTTGTCGAAGCAAACAAAGACTTAAAGTATCTGTTGAAAGCCCCCTCTATGTCTTCTTGATTATTAAACAGTTGCTTATGCTCATCCATAATTTGCTTCATCACGTTTTTCCTTTTTCTCTGTGTTGCACAGGCATGAAAAAACTTAGTATTTTTATCCCCCATAGCATACCAATTTCTCTTGGCCCTTTGTTTCCATTTAAGATCTTCCTTTTCAAGTAAAACCCTTATCTCCCTTTGTAATCTCTTGATCTCTTCAACATTAACTCTGCTCTCCTCATCTTGAAGCTTTTGTAGTGACTCAGATCTCTTTTTTAATTCTTTGGCTCTATCTGAATTAATAAGTTTACTCCAACTTAGAAGAGCTGCCTTGCAATCTTCCAACTTTACCAGAATCTTTCGATCATTTATATCCCTTTGCCTCTTGTGCCAAGCTTCCTTCAACACTTCGACACAACCCTCCTCTTTGTCCCAGCATGCCTCATATCTGAAGACTTTCCTTCTCTTCCACCTCATTTCACCCCTCATCTTCGTTGTCAGTAGAATAGGCCTATGATCAGAACTTCTTCCTGTCAGCTCCTTCACCCAATGATCTTTAAACTTTTGTGACTATATTGGATTAGCCACAACCCTATCTTCCAAACGTAGAAGCTGTCAAAGTAATACAAGGGTAAATCCCAAGATCGAATTCACAGGGACAATGAAAATTAAGCAAACCTGTTATAGTGACAAGATAAACTATTGACGTTTATGGTGATAAGAAATTTTGAAAAGAAGAAAGTCTTGAACTAAAATGTGGATTATTTACTAAGGAAGTGTGGACTAAGTTAAGAGTATGATTAGTGGTTGTTTTGAAAGTTCAAGCTCGAATTAAACTGAAAATAAAAATAAATCTATGATTCTAAAATTACCAAAACTAAAAGGCTTAGAGAAAGTGTGTAGCAAATGAATTAAACTTGTAAGAAACAATAAAACAAACACTTGGGATGAAATTTTCACCCACTGATTTGGAAATGGATTTACTTCTCTTTTCACCTTCTCTCAACCATGATCCTATTCCTAGAAAGCATGGTCAGATAATATAGCAATGAACCACAATTCTTAGCCTAATAAAACTACTTGACATATTATATAATAATTGTAAAATAGTGAAAGAAAGCCATAAAAGTCTTGTTACTTGTTCAAGTATCAATTGTGCCTTTACGTCTACAACTAATCTAAACCAAGAACAAAGAACTTCAATCCTTTCTAGATGTAAACTAAAATATCATCCAACAAGTTAATCATTCAAATCACATAATATCAAAGAAAATCCATCCCAAAACAGTTATAGGTTACTCATTGTATCCCAAGCTCAAAATCTAGCCTATCATTTCTAAATTAGCAAAATGTCCAAAAATGATGAATCCTAACATTTCAAATTATTGTATGAAGATAAATATAAAAGAATAAAAATATCAAACTGAACGACAATCAAAATAATTTAAAGAAAATGAGTGCCAAAAGAAAAATACTGTAGGAAAAATAAACTATGAAAAAAAAAACTCTATTCTGAAATCCCTCTTAGAACGAACACCAGTAGCTGCCGAAAAGTAAAACTGCTGAACAACACGAAAATGCCGAATAGCCAATGTTGACTGAAAGTTCTAGCAGACGAAAATGTAAAGCAAAAAAAATGTAAAGAAGCAAGAAAATAAAAACCCCGGCCGATTGAGGCCACCGACTTCCCCTTATGAACTAAGAACAAGTATAAGATTAAAAAAAATAACCGACTGAAAGCTGTCCGTAAAACTTGAAAATGTAAAGAAGCAAAAAATGTAAAATATTCCCCCACCGCGTCATGGTCTGGAGCCGAAGGAAATACTGGAAAATAAAACTAACTGCTAAAAACAAAAGAAAAAAAAAGAATAATATGCCCTTTGCCGCCCATGTCTGAAACGAAAAGAAAATTGCCCCACTCATGTCGTTTCCTCTGCAGGTCTGTTATGTGTGCTCCTGCATCCAGCGTGACCTCTTCGGCGTGCCCTTGCAGTAATCTGCTGTGTCCAGAGTTGAAGTGCTATTGATTCCCATTAGATTAGTTTCCACAAAACCATAATCGACACCTCTATTTCCTCACAGATCCCACTCTTTCTTTCTTCCCATAAATGCCCTACAATATATAAATGAAATGATATAGTTTAATTATTTCAAGGGCAAATATGAGACTTTGATGTGCAAAATATTAGCATCAATAAATTTTTCAATAAGTGTTAAAATTTGATGCATAATTAAGTGTTCAACCCTTTTTTGATGTAATAAATCACTCACTAAAACAACTTAATTATGCATTTCTAACACTTCATCATCTAACCTTTGTTCCCTGTCCAACCAAGATAAAAAAAAAGTTTCCCTCTTCTAGTGCTACTCAAAGTCCTTCCATCTGTTTCTCAGGTTTTGGCCTCCCACCCACTTTTTCCTCATTTGAAATAATCTCATTAAAATCTCTAAATACACACCACCCTTTTTGAGTCCCTGGCTTTAGGGATTTTAACAAACTCCAAGCCTCATCTCTTCTACTTCTCTCGGGCTAGCCATAAAAGCCAGTCATTAACCACCTTTCCTCTTCACCTTCATCTATCATCCAGGCACTAATATGCCTATGTGAATAGTTTAGTAACTCTACTGTAACTTTGCTATTCCACAAAAGTGCTAGGCCTCCCTTTCTCCCCAAAGGCTCCACCACAAAACGCTCCTCACATCTACGCCTTCTTCAATCTATTGCATTGTTCACTCCTCAGCTTGGTTTCCATTAAAAGCAACACATTTGGGTCATTTTCCTTCACCATAAGGCAAAGATATTGAACTGTCCGAGGGTTCCCAAGCCCTTGGCAGTTCCAATTAAGAATTTTTATTGAGATTGGTGGGGCTGTTGACAACCTCCACCAATTTGTTAAATGAACTATTTTCTTCCTCCACACCACTTTTTTTATCCTTTTTTTCTTTTAGTCTTTTTAGTTCTCTTCCCTCCACACTTTCATTCCTTATTTGTTGACACACCCTCACCACTGCTTATTACTTTCCTCCTTCCTTCTCTCACCCTCCTCTTCTATTCACCCTTTCGTAGAGCCTTTTTAATAATCAAACTCTGTATGGTCTCATTTAAATTCTCTCTCTGCTCCCCCTCCAAAACTGTGCAAGCCTCACCAAGACCTTCCCCCTCATTCTCAACTTCCCCTTCAACTATTACTCCCCTTTCTTCCTCTTCTAACACCTTATTCATCTCTTTCTCATTTAAACTCTCTCCATTTTCTTTACTCCTTACAAAAACTCATTCAGAAACTGACACACTAATCTCCTTCCCTGGTTCAAAATTTTTTGCCCCATTAACCACCTTTTCTGCTCTCTTTCCCTGGTCTGCTTCACTCTCTTCACCCTGTAAATACCAACCCTTCCTACTATAATCATGCGTTTTCACATTAGTTGTCTCCCATTCTTTTTTTGTTTTCACTTCTTTTCTTAAATATGCTCTTAGACAAACGCCATATTGGTCAACCCCCCACCCTTCTTAACACGGCCTCCCTTACCATGTGCTATACAACCACAGGAAAAGTAAAATCTAGGCAACTTTTTGTACCTTATAGGAATCCAAAGCTTATCGCCTCCCACATTGATAGTTCTACCTCTAGCAAGAGGTTTATAGAGATCTACATCAATCAGAACCCTCAGATATCCTCCCCATCTGCTTCCATCATCCCTCACATCCACCTCCTCCACTACTCCAATTGTATTACCAATCTATTTTCCTCTATTCTCATTCATATAAGACAAATGCAGGTTATGAAGTTGGACCCAGAACCCCTCCTGCATAAACCTCAACTTCTGTGATGGTGTATTTTCATCAAAAGGTTTCAGCACAAACATGTGGTGGTTAAACAACCAAGGTCTTCCACTCCATACACCTTGTTTGTCCGCTAGATTAGCAAAGGAAACTGTGAATACATTCGTATATACTTCTTAGAACTTTGCAAGCCTACTTATCCTCCAAATTTTCTTCATCGTGTTCTCCATTACCTCCTTACTTACACTTCTATCCATGCATACTTTTCCCACCAGACTACATTCACTTTTGTACAAAAGCTCCTCTCCAATATCTTCATCAAAATTGATAGCATCTTCTTCTTCCTCCATCAAATGCAAGTGTTGCCATCTCTCTTTTAGCTCCTCCATTTTTTTATCCATTTGCACCTGAACTTTCTAAATTTTCTTTACTGTTTCCTGGCGGCAGGAACATTCCTCCACCGTACACACACACACACACACTCTCTCTCTCTCTCTCTCTCTCTCTCTCTCTCTCTCTCTCTCTCTCTCTCTCTCTCTCACACACACACACACACACACACCACCCAAATTCTATTAGAATCTAGTAGACCCCACCACTCTACCTCAGTCTCCCATTCCGTGGGAGAGAGAATAGACTTTTTTTTTAGTGATGTACTATGTTAGTATGATGGTGACTTAATATAGTACTCTTACCATTTGTCTTCTCGTCAGGTTGCATGCTTCATTTTCTGTATGAGAGATAATTGATTTAGAAATATGAGATGATTGTTAATGGACATAGCACCCATGGTGGACAAGTGGGAGATGTTGGTAATGGGTAAACCCCATGACCTATGTTATGTCCACATGGGTGGGAAGTTATTAATTAACTCCCCACCACTACCACATCTTCAAGGGAAGTTAATTAACATCCTATATGAAAACTCTTTAAATAAAGGGTTTACGTATATTATTTGGTGTGTGGAAAAGTCTAAGAAAAACTGTCCTCTCTCTCTATATTTTCCTAGATAAACTATCTAGATCTCTTGATCTTGAAGCGTGAAATTTTCTAAGAGACTCTAGTAGCCTCCTAAGTGACGTAGAAGTGCAAACAACAAAGTGACGTGGGCCGTAAGACGAGCAAAGATCCGACCTTGTGGAAATTTTACTCCTTGAGGTAATTCGATTTAACCTTATTTATCAATTTAAATATTTGTTTCACATATACACGATGACTACATAAGGTGGAAAGGATTCTAAACTACACAATTACTTCAATTCATTTATAATGCTGATTGCTGGGTACAATGAAATGGAAGTATTTTATAGTGCATACATCTACTAAGTACTAATTTCATTAAGAACGTGTGAAATTTATCCAAATCGAAGTGCTAGTATCCCTGGTTGTTTCTTTTTGGCACAGAGAGTCATCGTCCATATCTGAAAGTCACTCTAAGCTTTAAGCAGCAATGGTGTTATTGAATGATATTCGACCTTGTTCAATGATATTCTGCTTTCCATTCCTAAGTGCGATATTTGTGGCTATGGCTTTCCATCTGAATATTTGGAAACGTATTCTCATGAGTATCCACTATAGATTGTGGAGTGAGAGAACGAGTTGGAGTTTGATTATCCTTTCCATGGAGATGCTTGGAGCCGCTTCTTTTGATTGAAGGTCTCTGAGGAGGTAGAGAGGATGTGCTCTCTGCCATGATGCGAGTGGGCTTTCTTCCTAGCTTGGGTGACTATGGATGTGCCAATGGAATCTGCACATAAGAAAGGATGGATCATCATAGCTTTTGCAGACTAAAATAACATCGATGAGGATGGCCATTTAAGTTTTACATAGCCGAAGAAATCGAAAGACAAATGAATTTCAGTTTTTAATTGATGTTTTCTTTTATGCTATTTGAAATTGATGTCCCTGATTCTACTTTATGGTCTGTTGTGAGACTTTATTATAGGTCTTTTCCAGTCTCCACAAATGACAAACAATATATTTGGTGTAGCAAATCTATTTAACAATACCAAACAGCTTAGGAAGGTCACAAAGATACTCGATATATTCATCTCATTCTGTTGCTCTTTTCTTTCCTTGTAAAAACTAGGCAATGGCTTGGCTTTGAAGCAAAGACTTTGGTGCAGTTTTCTAATTTTTGTTTCTGCTTTCTCATGCACAAATGGTCAATGAATTGATATTGACTGAAAAAATATTTCAAGATTCAAATTTAGCTTGGTGATGAGATAACAACCTTGATTTTTGTTTGCAGCTGCACTTTTTGTGCATCATTAGCATTGAATTTGTCTTCCAGTTTTTGGAAGCAATAGGGGAGAAATGGCAAAGATATACAAATATGTGAGCTACATATTTATCGTCCATGAAAGAGTTTCTTATATAAAATTATGAAAAGACCCAGACCAAGCCTTGCCTTCTTTCTTCTTGAAACTCTTTCCCCTGTCCTGAAGCTTAAAGAAGTGGATAAAATTGGGGACTGCATTTTGTTTCTGCTTGCACTCAAATATTTGGAACAACTGGCATTAAAATAAAAATAATTATCATGTTTGTGTGGAGTGTATTTGTAAAATATTAAAAAAAATATTAATTAATATATAGAGTGTATTTGCAAAATATTAAAAAAAATATTATTTAAATATATAATATTATATTATTATTTAGACTTTAGAATGGTTAGTCCAATGTGGATTGCTATCTTCATTATTTTAGACTTTAGCTAAAAGCTCAAACTTTAGTCAAAAAATAGACTTGGCAATGGCTAGTCCAATGCTCTTAGAGCATTCGCAATGGCCAAGTCTAAATTTTAATTAAAGTTAGAGTTTTTAGCTAAAGTCTAGATCTATAGAGATAGTGACTTATGTTGGACTAGCTATTCTAAAGTCTAAATAATAATATTATTATGCAATAGGAAGGCTTGGTCAGTACAATATACAAAGAGAGACAACAATAAAGTAGGTCATACTTTGGCAAAAATGGGTTTAGAGGTCGATGATGAGGTTATATGGATGGAAGGGGCCTGAGGGCATACTCCCCTTTGTATTACAAGATAAACTTTGTAGCGATACAGTATGAGGAAATACATAATTGATGTTTTTTTTCAAAAATATATATATTTATATAATATTATATATTTAAATGATATTTTTTTAATATCTTACAAATACACTTTATATATTAATTAATAATTTAATTTTTACTTAAAATTATTATTTTCCAACTATAGAATTTATTTTAAAATTTTTGTTATTTGGACATGGAAGTTTTACATAGTTTCCCGGAATAACATTTCCTCTTGGAGAAAAAAATCTCAAGGTTTGTGGAGCATAAATCCATGGTGCTTGGAGAGTTACAGAAAGAGTTATTTGCCACCGATGCTTTGGATATGGGTGTATCTTCCCTTTCCTTGCGAAACTGTGGGGAGACTTGCCATTCCATGTCAACGACTCCAAGGACATGATCATATACAACTCTCTCTACGATGCTGTCAGTTTTGGATGGTCTCCCTTACATTTAGGCAAAGGCGATGAACATTAATGTCCGGATTGGTTACACAAAATCAAAAATCTCATCTCAACTCATAATTACAACTTTTTGAAATCTCTTTATAAAATATAATAAACAATTTAACTTTTTCAAATCTCAATACAAAATTAATATTAAAAAATTATATTATAAAAATATTTTATTTATTATTATTTAAAATATCTCATCTCATCTGTCTAACCAAACGAGGCTAAGCATTTTGGTCCTTGCCCATGTCCCAACCCACCCCTTCTCCTGGTGTCAAGACACACTGTTTTATTAGACACCTGCCATACCATGTCAATTAGAGGTGAGCCAAATTGACTGAATTTAGAGTTTTTCTTGGGTAAAAAAATAAAAAGTGATCAAATACATGCAGACCATTAATCACTTTGTTAAAACTCATACGTGGTAGTATGTCATTTACTGGTGTAAAAAGGGCCATCACACCCAACTGGTCCTTATCGTCCATCTATTTAATATGAGAACGAGGATTTGGCTGACGATGCGCCTGCTATAGCTTCCTTTTGTTTGTTTTTTCTATTTTTGTTGTTCCAAGAGACCAGTGCCTGGTCAACTAAAATGATGTGTTGGTCTCATGCTTGGTGAGCTTCATTGAAGCTTCCTACCTCCTTCCACTCCACTTCCTTTTCTAAGCTAAAAAAAATACGAAACCCAAAACGACCACAAAAGAGATTGTTTGTCTATTCCTTAATTTTTTTTCCTTCTATTAGAGACACATTAATATAGTTGGTGTGTTCAATTAAAATTATCACCTTTCTTGTTTATTTCGAGTACTTGACTTTGGGCCTATCTGAAGGACGCACTGAAATATGGTTGGAATCCTTCCTGGATTGGAATGTGCCCGAAGGAGACGGATGATCCCTGGCAGCACCAGATGTTCATCATCTCTCTGTTTATACACAATCAGCCATGAAAACCATCACACCTCTTCCTCTTCTTTGGTGGGTACTCTTCTGATCTCTCTTTTAGTCTTCCACTGATGTTCATTTTTGATATGTGTCCTCCTTTTTTAAGTCAATAATATTGTTTAGATCTGCCCAAAATAGCAGAAAAGAAGTCTATCATACAAGTCATACAATGATGAGGAACTGGGTGGAGTAGCTAGAGAAGCCAAGGAGAGATTAGATGAGAGGTTAACAGCACATAAAAATCTGAAACCAAAAGGTTAGGACATATTTCTCTACTTTGTGGTTTCAAGCTCCATCAACCTACCTGTTCTGATTCTAATTTTCATCATTATTTATAAATATATATATATATATATATATATATATTAGGAGTAACGCCAAAAAAATCTCGAGGTTTGTGGAGCGTAAATCCATGGTGCTTGGAGAGTTACAGAAAGAGGCGTTGGGATGGAGACAAGGTGGCCCAGAGAGGTTCAGTTGGATGAAGTTGAGTTGGAAGTCCTCCGACCAAAACAATTGCGTTGTTTGCATGTGAGATGCTTGTTTGCCATGGCTATATATGAACTCTGCTACCAAATTGAGCTTCTTCCAGATAAATCCAACTACTTCTGTGGAACACCCAATTAATTATTAGGCAAAGAAAATGCTCCATTGGATTGAGATTGGAAATGGAAAACTCAAAATCTAATTTAGCCCATGTTATTCTGTGTATGAATATGAGCATTGTTCAATCTATGTAAATTTAAAATTATAATCTTTGGCTCAAAATATTAAACAAAATCATTCAGCTGTATAGATAAGACATAAACCAATTAGATAATTACTCGGACTTTCTATTTTAAATAAACAGAACAGAAGGAAGACAGAGAAACCCATGAACAACAGATAACAATCTCTTAAAATTTTCTGCTTAAAGTTTAGATGGATTTTGAAGAGATTCAACACAATCCCTTTCTGGAAGTGGGTGAAGGTGCTTGGGAATCTTGAAAATTTATTGGGATACGATCTTAATTACGAAATAAAGTGTGTTAAGGACGTGTTTCACTGCCACCTACCACACGGATTACCTGCAACGAATGAAGGGGCGGCACTGGTTGCCCTATGGAATCTCTGATGCCAAAGTCAGAAATATAATATGAGAGTAAGAGTGTATAGTAAATCAAGTTGAGTTAAGAATTTGTTACCTCTTGTAGGCTATTTATAGAGATTATTTCCTTGGAGTGATAGGAGTCTGATTAGCCTTGTGAAGTCTTTTTCTTTTAGGAGTATGAGTCCATAGCCTGCTATAAGTGGTAGTCATTTCCCTCTTAGGAGCCTAAATCCCTTCTTCTTATCTCTTCTTGATCTTATCTCTTAGCTAAAGTTGTGGGGACTCAAATATCCCTTTCAATTATCCTGCTAATTTCCTTCATGATTATCACGTGGAAAATTAAATACTTTACATTCTTTGTACCTGCCTTTTACCCCCATCAGCTCGAGGGCATTTGTTTGCTTTTGTTTTTCCCTACCCCACCGTGGATCCATGCTAGTTAGTGTGCGTGGGTGTCATCACTTCCTTTTGGTTAGCTATCAGTTGGTTGCACCGTGCATGAGGCTCGACCTTTGGTAGCTCGGCCTTTTGGTTGTCTTGGGAGTCTTCAAGTCAACCGTAATTGAGGTAACCTGCAGAAAAAGTAGTTCTGGTAGCTGTGAAGCCTTAGAAGGTCTTGAGAATCTTCAAGTCAATAATTTGCAAAATAAATTTAGAAACTTGGTCACTGGTATCCCGTTCGATCCCTAGCTTGTTGTCTAGTCCCTAGTTTTTTGTTTGTTTCTTGCTGAGCTGTGAGAGGCTCAGCTTGCAGAGATAGGTGGGAGATGTACTCGACCACATTGAGTGTGAGCGTGGAGCTCAGTTTTGAATCTGTGGATGTTTGCCCAGAGTTGTTGGTCGTATTGCTCGCCTAGAAGCATTTGTCCTTTTGCTCGCCTAGAGGCGTTTGTATGGTTGCTCATTTGGAGGCATTTGTACAGTTGCTCGCCTGAAGGCATTTGTATAGTTGACTGCCTAGAGGCGTTTGTATAGTTGACTGCCCAGAGGCATCTATATTCTTGCTCGCCTATAGGTGTTTGTGTTGTTGCTCACCCAAAGGCGTTGGTTTACTAAAAACAAAATTGGTTAGTATAATAAACATGTACAAAGTTGAGATTTAAATACCTGAGCCTTGCTCTGGTGGTGATGGGCTTCATGGCTAGAAGATTAACTTGGGTGTCAAGGAGTTTCCTTTGTACATGGCACTACGAGGTTGATAGCTCGCCATTGGTATCTAATGGTCGGGCGGTCCCTGACCTTTCTCGCCTCTTTTACATTACACCACAAGCTGCTAAGGTTTGCCTTTGGTGTTTAGGGTCGGCGTGGTCTTGGGACCTACATGCCCTTTTTACATGGCACCGCGAGTGTGATAACTCGTCATTGGTGTTTAGGAGTGGCATGGTCTATTGACCTCTGCGCCCTTTTTACGTGGCACCGCAAGTGTGATAACTCGTCAATGGTGTTTAAAGGTCGGGCAATCCCTGACCTTTCCTACCTTTTTTCATGGCACCGTGAGGCTGATAGCTCGTCATTGGTGTTTAGGGGTGGCATGGTCTATTGACCTCCACGCCCTTTTTACGTGGCATCGCGAGTGTGATAACTCGTCATTGGTGTTTAAAGGTCGGGCGGTCCTTGACCTTTTCCAGCCTTTTTCCATGGCACCCCAAGGCTGATAGCTCATCATTGGTGTTTAGGGATGGCGCGCCCTTTTTACATGGCACCATGAGTACGATAAATCGTCATAGGTGTTTAAAGGTCGGGCGGTCCCTAACCTTTCCCGCATTTTTATATGGCACCGCGAGGCTGATAGCTCATCATTGGTGTTTAGGGATGGCGTGGTCTACTGACCCCCGCGCCCTTTTTACATGGCACCGCGAGTACGATAAATCCTCATTGGTGTTTAAAGGTTGGGCGGTCCCTGACCTTTCCCGTATTTTTATATGGCACCGCGAGGTTGATAGCTTGTCTTTAGTGTTTAGGGGTGGTGTGGTCTACTGACCTCGGCGCCCTTTTTACATGGCACCGCGAGTGTGATAACTCATCATTGGTGTTTAATGATTGGGCGATCACTGACCTTTCCGTTTTGCAATGTCGTGAAGACTTGACCGCCATCCGCTTTTATGGGTAAAGCGGGACTGATCTTTAAGGGGCACTTTATTTAGCACACAAATAAAATTGTTAATTTTAATGTTTGCCAGATATTCCAGAAATATGCAAAAAGAGTCTCATCAATAAAACAATAAATCAAATAGAAAATAAAAACTTTGTTATCATGGGTAAGGTTTCTCCAAGTGCTCTGCATTCCTAGGGCAAGAAACCTGCTCGCCATATGTTTCTCCTGTCCCGACTTCGTTCGAGAAACTTCATCTGATTTCATCTCGGCGCCCTGTCCCTATCATCATTTGAGAGCACTCTGTCTTTGTTGCTGCCACGAGTATCTTGCCGCCTACCTGGGCTGTCCTCTTTTTGCTAGCTGTGTTCTCGTTCATACCGTCTCTTGGGCTTTGAGCGTTCTGCGACCATTTACTCTAACTCTCTTGTGCCAGCCAGTTCAGTGACTCTTTTTTTCATGGTCGTGCAGTCTTCTGTCTAATGCGAACCCGTCTAGTGGTATCTGCAATAACGATTGTCTGCTCTAGACTAGCGATACTCTCTATCTGGGTTCTCCCTTTCTTGCACATATAGATTGTTGTACATCAATCTATTGTTGTGCTCTGGTCGCCTTTCTTGTCTTCTGTCCCGATGACCTGACGTAAGTTTCTTGTCGCCTAGGTTGGTCTTACGTTCTATCCTCTACTCATCTCTTCTTAGGTCTACAAGGGCTTGCAGTGTATCTTCAGCATTTACGAAATCATCTGCCCTGTCCTTGAACTCCCTCAGAGTAGATGCGGTCCTCCTGGCTAACTCGACCATAAAAGGGCTGTGTGGCCAGATCCTACCAAGGAGGGCAGCCAGAGTGATTTTCTCGTCTTGATCTTCAGTTGTCAACCTCTCTATATTAAAACGAGTGAGGTATGTCTTCAGATTCTCTTCTTCTCTCTACTTAACTGTTAAAAGGTATGTCGATGGGCGCCGTCGCCTTATACTTGGCATAAATTGTGTTAAGAACTGCTTAGCCAATTCCTCGAAACTATTGATTGATCCTGGTCGGAGGGTTCTAAACCACTCTCTCGCCGTTCCCTTTAGGCTCAAGGGAAAAGCTCGACATGCGATTTCTCCAGGAAAGCCATGGAGTGTGATATGCGCCTTAAAGTTTTCCAAGTTTTCCAAGTGCTCCACTGGGTCTTTGGACTCATCGTACACGTCAATCTGGGGAACCTTGAATTTAGGTGAGAGGGGCACTGCCATAACTTCGTTAATGTAAAGGAGGTCTGTAAGGTTCAGCATCTGTTCTACCGAGGAAGACCCTCCCATCTTCCTCGCCAACTCTTCATATTTGTCAACAAAACTTTTTAGCTCGTCGTGTAGTTTCTTCTTTTCGAGCTCCTCAGTATCGACCGTGCCTGCACTATGGGCATCTTCTTCCATTTGTCCATTGACTGGCGGCGTAGCAACATGCTGTCGCCTTAACTCATCGTTTTCTTTTTGCAGTTGCTCTACTAGATCTGTCGCCTTCTTCAATTTTTCTTCCATATCTGCCCACCTCGCCTCCATCTCTGTTGCATTCGGTTCTTGGTCTCTGGTTGCTTGTGATCGTGTAGTAGTCGGCATGTGAAAAGTACGCTGATTGCAGGAAATATATATCCCACAGACGACGCCACTGTTAAGGACGTGTTTCACCACCACCTACCACATGGATCACCTGCAACAAATGAAGGGTCGGCATTGGTTGCCCTGTGGAATCTCCGATGCTAAAGTCAAAAATATAATATGAGAGTAAGAATGTATAGTAAATCAAGTTGAGTTAAGAATTTGTCACCTCTTGTAGGCTATTTATAGAGGTTATTTCCTTGGAGTGATAAGAGTATGATTAGCCTTGTGAAGTCTTTTCCTTTTAGGAGTGTGAGTCCATATCCTGCTAGAAGTGGGATTCATTTTCCTCTTAGGAGTCTGAATTCCTTCTTCTTATCTCTTCTTGATCTTATCTCTTAGCTAAAGTTGTGGGGACTCAAATATCTCTTCCAAAGTGGTTCCTTATGACCGTAATAGGATTTACTGAATTAAAACACATATAAGACCCCCAACAAGTTCTGGCCTCCACTCGGCAACCAACTTTTCCTACAACAATGAAGTAATACATGTAAAAATGTCATGAGGAGCTTTCTAGGAGACATGATATCAAAAGGACAGAGAAATAAGGCAATCGATTAGGATGAGTCATCGGGAAGAATAATCAAAACCATTGAGATTAGATTAGATTAGATTAATGATGATTAGATTAGATTTGTTGTAAAATAACATTGTTGTAAAATAAATTGTATGACCACCTTGAGCTAGCCGTCAAATGCATAGTGCATAATGCTAGCATAGTACTAGCATAGTGAGTTGGCCGACATATGCATAGTGCATAGTGCTAGCACAGTACTAGCATAGTGAGTTGGCCAACATATGCATAGTGCATAGTGCTAGCATAGTACTAGCATAGTAAGTTGGCCAACATATGCATAGTGCATAGTGCTAGCATAGTACTAGCATAGTGAGCAAGCATAGTCCCCTTTGTACGCCTATATATATCGTTGAATTTTTTAAGAAATTCATAAGTTTCATAACTTCTCTGAGCTCTATCTCTCTCTCTCTCCTTTCGATAGTTTCATAACACGTTATCAGCACGAAAGTT